>NC_134587.1:55456590-55784340 GCF_037038515.1 Microtus pennsylvanicus | reverse complement strand
ATTTAATACTTTTAGGGTATAACGTTTATCTCTTTCTTTTATGTGGAGATAAAGTACATTTTCTCATGGCAAACGAAGAGTGAAATGTTATTGAATATTTCAGGAGTTACACTGTGTTCTTTATTTAAGAGTAGCAAGGTAACTACCCATCCCTGTATTTTAGCACTGATACCATTCAACATCATCCAGAAAGATCAGGTCCTTGTTTCCCTATTACTTTATAATTCTGCTCCCCAAGGTTAGCAAAAGTTCAGTTGCCTTGTCAGTTAAGTTTCTAGATTAGATGAATTATGTTTTCTATAATTGAGCTCACCATAGTTAATTACCTAATAGACTATGCCTACACTAACTGAAAAAAGAAGAATTAATTGCTTGGAAAAGAATGTGTTCTATTTTTTCAATCCTATCTATACAAGTGTGTTACAAAAACTTACAATAAAGCCACTTCTCTACCAGGACCTCTGTCCACAGCAAAATTAGTCTTGAATTAGACATGTGCCAAAATTTTGAAGCTTTCTAATGGGTATATTGGAGTCTGAAAATAAGAAATATGACTGATTAATTGAACTTATTTTGGAATCTGAATTCATTATACTGTTTTTTTTTCATTTTGCTACACAAGAAAATAATTGTAAATCCTTGGCAAAAATTTAGATGCAGTTAAAAAGGCGACATTTAACCCTGTCGTCATAGTAGAAGTCTAATACCAGGTGCCTCAAAATTTCCTAAGCCTTTCCTGAAAGCATGAGATGCATGAAAAAGATTATGTTTATTAAAGCCATTTGCCAAAAGAATATACACATCTTCCTTCTCTGAGCCATAGTAGCTATGCTAATGCCTCCCAATTTTATCTTTTAAGATATCAGTAGAACCCTGAAGAGAAAGGCTAGAAAAATTAAACATACCTCTTGCTGCTACACTGTGATGTATTTGTTTCTATAATTGGAGAGTTGAAAAGCAATATAGTCAACCTTAGAAAATTCATCTAGTTAAAATTACTCAAGTCAGACACAGAAAGTCTTTAACTCACTGGATTCTAAAAGAAATGAATTTTGTAGTATTTAAAAGCCATTTCATCTGTTGAAACATTTAAGAAAATATTTTTTAAAGCTTTTACCTTTAAATGAAATATTCAAACACAATGCTATAGCAAAGGCTGGGGAAAGCCAAGTTTATCATTAAGAGAAATTTTGAGACATATGATAAGACCAAGGAGCACAGTAAGCCCATTCATGAAAAAGAACTTATTCATAATTCTAATTGGAAGAAGGAAGTCTGATCAGAAGGCTGAATAGCATTAGACAATAACTAAAAATGAGACTTATTTGTAACTTTCCATTCTTCTAATGGCATGCTCCCGATGTTCACGCAAAAACACAGGTGTAGAGATGCCCTCCTTTAACTCGAGGGCTGTGGGTTGGAGACAGACAAGTCCTGCAGCTCCCAGGCTAGCCAGCATAGACAAATTACTGAGCTTCAAGTTTAGGGAGATATAACACTTAAAAAAAAATAAAAGTGGAGAGCAATAGAGGTAAGACACCCAAAATAAGCCTTTCCTTGTACACATATCCAAATGCTCCCAAATGCCCATGGCACACACATATTAACTGACATGTAAAAATCATAGGTATACACATGCATGCACCAGACACAGACACACACACACAGACACACAGACACACAGACACACACACACACACACACACACACACACACACACACACACACAGAGAGAGAGAGAGACAGAGACAGAGACAGAGACAGAGACAGAGACAGAGACAGAGAATACATGCAGTAGGAATAGGAGCAGTTAGTAATAATTAAACAGATTCCAAAGAAGTATCCTTAAACTTGTTTATGTATTACAATAATTTCCTATATCGCTATGTTTAGTTAAGGATACATAGTTAAGGATTGTCAATAGTTTTATATCTAAATGTTTTTAACATGGTTGATTCCCTGAGCTTGTCTAAGGAGATGTAATTTCAGTGACTAATTTTTCCAAGTGTGACCGTGTCTGCTGTGTCTCAAGAGGACATAGATAGCCCCATGTTACCTGAAACAAGATGAAGCAAAAAAAAAAAAATGGTGGTGTGGAGGAGCCTTCGAGAGAGAGAGAGAGAGAGAGAGAGAGAGAGAGAGAGAGAGAGAGAGAGAAGAATGCACGAAGCCAGTCTTACTTTGTTCATTTATCTCAGAAGGGTCCTTAGCATACTACAGATACTCAATAAATATTGATTAGATACACGAAATTTGGAGGTGAATATGGAAGCTTTTTACTGAACTTTGTTCTCTGAAAAGATTAAGAATAAAGAAAGATTAAGAAAGAACTGATAAATTGAAGCATAAACTGTCACTAAACATAAAAATGAAGAGCTTTTTGTTATAGTTCAGTCCTTGATAACAGTTCTGTTATCAAGAAAACAGAAAATTGGGTACTTAGTGAAAAAGAAAATTTATTCTAAGCTCCTTGATATGACTCAAACCTTCTCTAATTCTGAGACTGCTTGGTTTATACTCAGAAAATCTGCACAGGGTATCACTCCTCAAATATTTAGGAAAGTCTAGATAAGTTGTGTCCAATCTGTGGCTCATGAGCTACCTGTCCCATGATGTTAGAACATACTGCAGATCACAATGTCAGAATGCAGTGTCCAACAGCGTAACCACCTGTCTGTACTTGACTACAATGCTAACAACAAACTCTTCGTTTTTCTTTTTCTAGCTTTTATCTGCTGTCCTTCATTTATAGCCTTCTGTGCTCCCTGGGGTGTGTTCCACATGCATTGATACATGAGACTATTACTTTTTAGTTTCTTCTTGTGATCCTTCTCAATGCAGTCTATGGATGAGTCTCACCTGATTCCAAAAGCCAAAATTTTGTGAGCAAAACATTCTGTTCCCACAAGGCACAACCACACATTTACTACACCTTCTCTGATCTATTTTCAAGTTCTCATGTTGGAAACCCTTGATATTCTCACCCTACTTAAAATTTAATTGTGATTTTGGGGATTCTGTGTTACTTTTTATGGTAAAAACACATATTATTACAAAGGGAAGTTCACATAATTTTTGTTTTAAATCATGTTGAAACAAAAGAGCAACAAACACACACACGAACATTGAACTTACCACATACACACAGGTTGATAAGCCAAATGGCTGATTTTATTGATGAAACAAAATCATCCAAATTAAGAAAGCTACACTTACAGAGTTGGAACTAAATTATATATTATCTTTGAGCACTTCCTGACGCTGATGCGTTACCTTCTGGGCTGAAGGAGCAATATCCGAACACATCCTTGTGTGCTTGAGTCCTCTCTCAAGGGTTCCCCTTTCTTACCAGGAAGAAAGTACCCTGGGAATCCTCCACTGATAAAAAAAATGGGAGAAAAGCAAAGATAATTTAGTGAAAATGTGGTGTCTAAAGGAAAAATTTATATAAAAATGTGTGATAAAGTACATTTGAGTGGGTATAAATGATGAATATATATGACAGATTCAGAAAGGCGTAACATTGTCTTAGAGACCAGTAGAAGTATTTAAAACTCACTTGGGAAGATCTTACAGAAAACTCTGATTGCTATATGAAGCTAGAATAACTCAAGGTATCTGCGTAGTTATATTCAAATTCAACCTTGGGGTCATAGTCAGCATCTTTCCCTCCCCAACAACAGGGAAGATGGAATCACATACAGGAAACGTCCACACTATTCTAAAGACTGTGGTATTTGCTAGCATCAAATATTATAGATTTATGGTTTTACTGGTAATCCAAAACCACATTTTTGTAAAGTATTTGTGAAACTTATTTTGGAACAGTAATGTGCTTTATTCTTTTCTCGTGTTTTCTGAGATGTTTCCTGTACTCTGTTGCCAGCTTGTCAGTTTGAGGGTATTTATTCCTCTTTTATCTATTTCAAATCTGTTGCCTTCATGTGAAGCTAATGTAGAGAAGATTCACATCTAGTATTGATATCTCCATAGTCATTGATGACCCTTATATAAGAGGATTGCTCAGGATTTCTGAGTTCAATATACTGTCCCCTCCAAATCCCACATTATTCATATGTACTATATCTCTTAAGGTTTCATTTTGAGCCATGGGGCTCAGTGGTGAAATGTGTCTCAGATTCTGGACCTAACCCCAAATAAATATTTATACTAACCTGTTCTCAGTGTTGATATTAATTTACTAACTAATTAGAACCTACCCAATGCAGTTACTTTATAATGGTTCCCCATGATCGATCATAGCTTGTTCTTGCACACCTCCCCTTCATACGGAACACTTTTAAAGTCTTCGTGGTTATCTCTGTACATATTTTATGCAGATTACTTTTATATTTATGGAAGGGGATCACTTCTTCCCCCAGGTGGCTGTAAAATTGCAATTTCACTTTGACATGATACAAATTGGTTTAGAGAAAACAAATTATTCTAAAGTCTTTAGAAGCTGAAAGATGTAGTTTGAGCATAGTAACAACATAAATAAATCTAGAAGATGGTGGCTTTTATCTCGTCCTGGATCATGCCTCTGAATTTAGTTTACCGATTTTTTTTTTTATCCAGGAATGATTTGAGGCTTGTGTGAAGAAATGGAAACCAAGAACCAGCATAAAATGTGAATAAGTTTACAATCTCTTGAAATGTGTATTTATACAGACCACAAAATACAAACATTTTGTTCAAGAGCAAATGTTGTCTTTCAAATGCTGTTCTGAACACAAGACCAAAAGTGAAAGTTTTTAGGAAGGAAGTAAACAATCTTATTTACCTTCTGCTACTAACAACTCCACAAGTAGGGAATGCTGGAGCATGGAAGAAAACTGAGTTAGGGTCATGGTAAACTAAAGTAAATCATAATTCATCAGTTGAATTAATTTTAATAGATAATAACCTTGTTACTAGCCTCCCAGTAAAAATAAGACAGTAGCAACTCAGAAGACCCTCATGACCCACTGTAAAGCTGTTGCAATTCTGTCTGTTATGGTTGTGTCTATTCTCTTAGCAGTACCTCTTTTATTAAATATTTATTTATAGTGCTACTAATTCATGTGGTGTGTGTATCATGTGTATTTGCATGTGTGTGTATGGGTACCCGTGTAATACAGAAGAGAGTGGTTGAAGAAGTTGGAGTTTTAGACATTTGTGTGGTTGTGAGCTATTTGATGTGAGTTGTACAAAGTAAACTCCAGTCTTTTGCAGATTCAGTGATTATTTATATTATTATTATTAATTAGATTTATTCATTTTTTTAAAAAATTCTGACTCCAATTTCCCCTCCCTCCTCTCCTCTCATTTCCTACTCCCACCTCCCCTATCCACCCTCAATGCACTCTTCTTCTGTTTCTGTTCAGAAAGGGTCAGGCCTCCCATGGGTGCCAACAAAACTTGAAAATCACATTGATGTAGGACTAAGCTCCTCCCGTTGTATTAATACTGGGCAGCTCAAGCCAGTATGAAGATTAGGTTCCTGGAAACTAGACACAGCCTTAGGGACAGGTACTCTTCCCACCACTAGGAGTGCTACAAGTAGATCAAGCTACACAACCGTCAATCATATGTAGAGGGCCTGGGTCAGTCCCATGAAGGATCCCTAGCTGTCAGTCCAGAGTCTGAGCCTTTGTGAGCCATGGTTAGTTGTTTCTGTGGGTTCCCTTATATTGATCTTGAGCTGACTGGCTCTTAGAATCCTTCCTCCCTCTCTTCAACAGAATTCCCCAACCTCGCTCAGCCTCACTCAGTGTCTGACTGTGCATCAATTTCCATCAGTCCCTGGACAAAGGCTCTTTGATACAATTGACAATTAGAATAGTTACTCATCTGATTACAGAATATGGCCAGTTCAGGCAACCTACCCACTATTGCTAGGAGTCTTAGCTGGGGTCACCCTTGTAGATTTGTGAGAGTTTCCCTTGCACCAAGTTTCTACCTGACCACAAAATGCCCTCAACATCAAGATATTTCTTTCATTGTTCTTCTCTCTATTCGCCCTCCTCACCTCCAACCCATCCCACATGTTCTCTCCACTGCTCTGGTGCAGCCCCACCAACAGGCAGGCCGGTGAGTGACCTGCCTGCAGGCAAGACCTCTGCCAACCCATTGGATTCTGTACCCCCGAGACCCACTCCAACACCCAACCCCACCCACCTCATCATCCTCTCCAATGGATAGCCCTGCCCTGCAACTCCAGTGGATTCTATATGCAGAGACGTGCAACACACACCAGTCTGAAGAACAGTGATTACTCTCAACTGCATGTCATCTCTCCAGCCCCCTGAAGACAGCTTTAAGTGTGTGTAACATCAATATCATCTTAGAGGAGCTTTCCTAGGAAGCTTTAGACTCCCAATTATCAATCATTATCCAGGAGGCATCACCATAGAATCAAGGGATATTAAGCACTTGAGGCTGTCTTAACACAAACATATCTTGCATAATTGTTGACAGGAACCTTGTGCCGCTGCTAAGATCTAAGTCTGAAGACTAGATCCAATTTTAATAGCACCTGTACAAATAATCCCATGATCTTTCTCCTACACTAATTTGGTTCATAGTTTTGCTTAGCAAGAGAAAAGCCTAAATCCCACCAAAATCTGCTCGAAATTAATGAAACAATAAAATATAGAGAGATAGGTAATTTTAAAGATCAAGGAAGAGGGAACCTTGGTTAAAAATTACAAGCTCTTAGAGAGCTTTATATATCAACATATTGAAAAATTAATTCCATCAGTTCAGGAATAATAATTATTTTTAACAATTAAGCTTTTTTATTCTCTATAATTGTGTCCCACAGTTTAAAATGCTTAATGAGTTCTTGCTAGGAAGTGACTATTTCAGGAGAATATAATGGTCTCTAATCACTTCACTGGAGCTATTAGCGAGAGAAGTTGTCAGGAAATGTTTTTACTTTTATTATAAAATTAATTGAACTTCTCATTTAATGAAACAAGACATTTGTCAATATGTAAGCCATGAAGTCTCACTTTGTCTTCTTTTTCCTGCATTGCTCCTAATCTAACCGTATGGGCTATCAATTTATTTAAACAGTTTCTCATCTTTTTTCCTAGTGGAAGTCATCTGAGAAAGGAAGGCAAGGAGATGCCAAGGGAGAAACTGCTGAGTCTCTGTACCTTGTGTAATACCACGCTTTGCTTCGTGGAAAACAGGCCCACAGAAGTCTGTTATCAGGTGTTCTGAGTTAGTGTGCGAGACCCCTAGATTAGAGTTATACAAAGTAAGGGAGTTATAGTGCCCAGGTGAAACAATTCCAAAGACCATTCTAGTACTTGCAGTCCAACTGAACAAAATGTTTATCGGGCACATCACTACATTAATATTACCATATTAATATTACCCTATTGAAACCACCAACAGATTGAGGAAAGCAACTATCTTGCTGATTTTATAATTGTGGAAAACAGAATGCTTTGCTCCACCCCAAACAGGCATAGCTTCCAGAATGAGAATTAAAAACAGAGACATACGACTCTAAAGCTTTTCAGGAACATGATTCTGTAAAGAACTGAGGGCTGAGAATTAGTATTAGACACAATGTGTGGGCTGACAGACTGATGTCAATTCTGGTAACAGAATGATGTTTAATGCTGCAGAAATGTGAGTACCAAATTGCCATACAATTTTGTATCTTTGCTTAGGTAAGGGAGTTGGTGTGGGAAGTTCAGTTCATGTGGATCTCTGTCTGTGGAATCTGTCCTGGTTGGATCTCTATCATCTGTAAGATTGTTGGGAAAGAAAAGACAAAGTTCCATTCTGAATCTGCCTGTCTGAGCATAGTGCCAAGAAAGCTATGTTTGAGAAAGCTGCTGGTTTGTTTGTCTGTGTGTGTGTGTGTGTGTGTGTGTGTGTGTGTGTGTGTGTGTGTATGGCATATTTGAAAACTGCACATGCATACACACACACACACACACACACACACACACACACACATATATATAGTACTAAAATGTATGTAAGGTGTACAATATGTACCACAATCTGAAATCTAGTTACAAGATATTAGTATATCAGCCCATTTCTCCGGAGCTTTGTTTCTTCATAAAAATGTGAGAATTGATGAAACTTGTATCACAGGTTTGCTCTGAGGACATTGTAATACTCAGGCAATTCTAGCTTTACAAAGCAAACTGTAGGACCAGGCTACTAATAAAGACTATTACTGATAGCACATCTTAAATTCACTATAAAAAAACATTCACTATATTCACCAGCATTTTAATGGTGAGCTCTAATGTTTAATTGAAAAGGAATAAACATTCTTTCTCAACTTGCTTTAGCATTTAGAGATATAGAGAACAGAAACGGAAAGGTGATGAAGCACCCATATAAACACTGCATCGTAAATTACACGCTGTGTGGAGATGATTTCGTGCAGAATTCCAACGCGATGCCATTAGTGCTCCAAGCCAGAAATCGCAAATGAGGATTTAGCAAACACATGATTTGAGAAACGCATCAGAGAGAGGAAAAAAATACCTCCGTAAATTTGAATCTTTAAATGCAGATGCAATCTTGTGATGAGAAATTCCAGAAGAAAACATGAGCTGCTCCTGATCATTTTTAGTCTCGGGAAGAGAGAGACTGAGAAAAGTTACCCTGAGTTAAAATTATCAATGGAGACAATTAATGGAATCCACTCCAGAAACCTAAGGGTATGGATATAGCATCCAAGCCGAGTGTGCTGTTACTTTCAGTATTGATTTTAATGAGGTCCTTCCCGCATCGACGCACCTGTGAGTGAGCAATCACACCATTTGCGATGGCAAACTGGTGACAGGGGATGATAAAATGAGACGTGAACGACCACAGATGGGGTGTACATACCAAAGTCAGAGCCACACACTTTGAGGCATGTTTTAGTGTTTTCATATTTATAGAACAGAGTTAAGGCATCATCTGAAAAATACTTTTGGTTTTCTTAGCCCGTACACACCAGTTAAACACACGCCATTAAACAGTAACTGTGTTTGTTGAAGCATGGTGCATAGAGAGATGGAGAGGGAAATTTAACCCACACACATTTTTATTTCATTTTATCCTTTTAAAAGGAAATACTGAAACAATAAAATGGCAATCCGAGTTTTACCAGCATGCTTGAATACAGAAGTGCCTTTCCATATGCTTGCTCAGACTATTCTCCTAATGCATTGTCAGATGGACTTTGCTATTTTCTTATTATATTTAAAAACTTATTTAATATAATTGTGAGTGTATGTACATGGTATGTGTGTGTGTGTGCCTGTGTCTATGTGCGTGGGTGTGTGTGTAACAGGACATATTCATGGTATGTGTGTGTGTGTCTGCGTCTATGTGCGTGGGTGTGTAACAGGACATAATCATGGTATGTGTGTGTTTGTGTGTGCCTGTGTCTATGTGCGTGGGTGTGTGTGTAACAGGACATAATCATGGTATGTGTGTGTGTGTGCCTGTGTCTATGTGCGTGGGTGTGTGTGTAATAGGACATATTCATGGAGTCAGTTCTTGCCTTTCATCTTCACAGGTGTGGCAGTGATTAATCTTAGATTGCCAGACTTTCAGAGAAAATAGCTTTATTTGCTTAATGTATCACCAACGTCCATATTGTCACATTTCCTGGTTAAGGACATAATGTGATCATTTGAGTAATGGGGTATGAATCAGAAAGACATGAAGCAAAACTGATAGAATTGTAACCCTCCTCAGTTTTTGTTCTAAGGCCATATCCTTAGTTACCATTTTGTTATGTTTCCTTTGGAATGTGTGTCCTAATCTTATGAAACCCAAAAGACTCTCGGAATCAGGGTAAGCAATATACATACAACTTCATAATCACATTATTAAATTAAAAGTCATTAAATCAGTATCATTCAAAGATGAAAACATTAAGCTACTTTTCCAATCTTCAACCTTACAATTATATCTGTGTAGTCTCAAAATCTGGAAAAAGCTAATTCTTTTTTAATGATGATTAAAGGTTTAAAACTCCTTATCAAAATGGAGGAGGAGTACAAATGTGACCTCACAAAGGGGTGGCGGAGGAGGACAAACGGATCCCCACCAAATGATGAGGTATATTTGAAGAAACCTGTCACCAAACCTGCAGTTTAATGGACCATTCAGTTATAGCAATCTCAAGCCACAAGTTGAGTGACAGCTTCCCTTGAAGAAGTCTGACTAAACAGCAGCAAAACTACAAATATCTTGATATCTGGCTCCATGTGTGGCCTTCAAGACTACACTCTTATTTCCGTGTGCCTGTGGTTTTAAATCCTTACATGCTGGCCAGATGTTATCATTGAGATTATAAAACAATTATGTTGTTAGCCATTTTTCTCCCTTGGAGTGATTTGTGCAGTAAGTTTACCTCTTTATTTTTATTTTTTAAAAATAAATTCTCAGGGAACTAACTGGGGACATTGCCCTGGGCACCTGGGAGCCCCTCTAGGTTCAAGTCTCTTGCCAACCCTAAGATGGCTCCCTTAATTAAATGATGTGATTCCCTGCTCCTCTATCCAACCTTCCTTTCTCCCAATCATCCCGTTTCCCCAGGTTCCCCCCATTCTCCCCTTTTTGCTTTTCTCTCCCCATCTCCCCTTATCCCTGTCCCACCCCACCCCAAGTTCCCAATTTTTTGCCCGGCAATCTTGTCTACTTCCCATACCCAGGATAACAACTATATATTTTTCTTTGGGTTCACCTTCTTATTTAGCTTCTTTAGGATCACAGATTATAGACTCAATGACCATTATGTGTGGCTAGAAACCAATTATGAGTGAGTACATCCCATGTTCCTCTTTTTGGGTCTGGGATACCTCACTCAGGATAGTGTTTTCTATTTCCATCCATTTGCATGCAAAATTCGAGAAGTCATTGTTTTTTACCGCTGAGTAGTACTCTAATGTGTATATATTCCACACTTTCTTCACCCATTCTTCTATTGAAGGACATCTAGGTTGTTTCCAGGTTCTGGCTATAACAAATAATGCTGCCATGAACATAGTTGAACAAATGCTTTTGTCATATGATCGGGTATCTCTTGGCTATATTCCCAAGAGTGGTATTGCTGGGTCCAGGGGTAGGTTGATCCCGAATTTCTTACAGCTGAGGATAGGGAACCTGAAATGACCCTATCCTATAGCCATACTGGTGAATATCTTGCATATCACCATAGAACCTTCATCTGGCGATGGATGGAGATAGAGACAGAGACCCACACTGGAGCATCGGACTGAGCTCCCAAGGTCCCAATGAGGAGCAGAAGGAGGGAGAACATGAGCAAGGAAGTCAGGACCACGAGGGGTGCACCCACCCACTGAGACAGTGGGGCTGATCTATTGGGAGCTCACCAAGGCCAGCTGGACTGTGACTGAAAAAGCATAGGATAAAACCGGACTCTTTGTACATGGCGGACAATGAGGGCTGATGAGAAGCCAAAGACAATGGCACGGGGTTTTGATCCTACTTCATGTTCTGGCTTTGTGGGAGCCTAGCCAGTATGGATGTTCACCTTCCTAGACCTGGATGGAGTGGGGAGGACCTTGGACTTTCCACAGGGCAGGGAACCCTGACTGCTCTTTGGACTGGAGAGGGAGGGGGAGAGGAGTGGAGGGAGGAGGAGACGAGTAGGAGAAGGGGGAGGGAAATGGGAGGCTGGGAGAAAGTGGGAATTTCTTTTTTTTTTCTTTCAGAAAAAAAATTCTCAGAAGGTAGCCCGTACCAGATTGGAACTCATTATAGAGATCATATTTGCCTCAAACTGGTAGAGATTGTTTTGCTTCTGCCTCCTGGGTGCTGGGATGAGATCTATGATCCATCATGCCTGGCTTGATGGGGACTTACTATCAGTTAATAGCAATTTACCTTTACAGTGAGGAACAGGTATTTATGCCTCTTTTCTTCTAGTGTCATTGGGTCTGCATTCTTCTTCTTAATTACTGGCAATTTGCATAGTCTCTAAACTATTACACTATTGGTAGGCGGAGCCACTGGGTAGTCCCTAAATTTAGATGAGGTCATGAAGGTGAAAGTGACAGAGAAGGAACCATCTATCATCAGTACAAGGATAATGCAAGAAAGAGGTCATCTGTAAGCCAGGAAGTGAACCCTCACTAACCTCCCTATCTAGGGTTCCTTTGATTTTGAACTTCCTGGCCTCAAGATCTGTGGGAAATAAATTTCTGTTGTCTAAGGCTCTGAGTCTGTGCTATTTTTACAGTAGCAGCATGAACAGATTGAGGCATTCAGGCAAAATATAACAACCGGATGTTCTTTTGTTAATAAGTTCACTATCAATGTGGCTTCTCTGGCATCATTAGAAAAGTTTGCGTGTGTAGTTGAATACCTGGAGAGAGGTTGTTAAAGATAATGAGAAAAAAGGGGTTGAGACAAGGTGTAGGATAAATTAGATCTTCAAGTTGAAAGATGATGATTTGATCTATTTATATAAATGTACTCTGTTCAACTCTTCTCCTGTGGAATTATTGATCTTGTCTAGAGAGATACCCCTGCAGAGTACAATGTGTCTGTGATTCTATTGTGAGGCACCCCTCCAGGCAGACAAGAGGAGGAAGTTCTCCCTGACCTCAGGGAGCAGGGTCATAACCATCATCACTGTCCATTTTGTATTAAAAGATTTATTTTTTTATGTGTGCTAGGGTCTGCTTTGGTGCAATTATGTGCACCATGAATATATAATGCTGAAGAAAGCTATAAGGTACCCTGAAACTATAGTTGCAGGCATTGTGTGGGTGCTAGAAACTAAACCTGGTACCTTTGGAAGAGCGGTGAATTCTCTTAACCCCTAAACCATCTCTCTAGTATCCATACCTCCACCATTCCTTGCATTGATATCAAAACTTAGGTCAATAATCTTATCTGCTTCATAGTTAGAAGTTAGATATTTCAACCTAAGGATTTTCAACTCATGTATTTATGTATGAACAAATTTTGTCATTAACTTTACTTTCGTATGGTTTCAATTTTTATATCAACAGCCTTAAATTATTAAGACGAATATTGCCAAAGAGTACATGAGTGTTGTTTGATCACAAAATTTGGTTATTCTTTATTCTGATGCCAAGTAAATGCAGAGGTTTTCTCTGATTAGTAGCCAGTTAATTCTATTGATTGTGAGGAATCTATTAGAAATTTAAAGAAACTTTAATTGGTTTTAACTAAATAACGTATACAGTATTTCCAAAGCATTACATGGAGTTGAAAATGGTTCTTATCAAGTTTGTACAGATGCTATAAGCAAAAAATTCTAAATAATATTAGGAGAATTATTGAAATACTTAATAGAAATGTTTTATCAAAATATAAGCACAGGGTTGGCATGATTGTTGCTGTGGACAAAAGTGATTGCGACCAAGACTTACAAGTTGAGTTTAATCCGCAAAACTCACGTGATGGAAGAAAATGTATTTTGGCAAGCTATCTTTTGACTTCTACACATATGATATGGGCTCATACACTCCCATTCAATACAATGAGTAAATAATAAATAAAAAAGTAAACTATTAGTTCAATGAAATAGCAAGGTTGAAGCCAATTTGCTCAGTGTATAAGTAATTATAAACAGACAAGACTGCTTTAATGATGTGACGTGATCTCCTCTCACTTCTCACAGTCTCATGTAAGGTCAGTACTTTTATCGTACTTAATTTGAAAATGAGGAAAATTCATATTAACTAAGTCTAGTGTTGTCAGCGTCTAAGTACAAAGGCACTGTAATCCCACCAGCCTTGTTCCTACCTTCTGCTCCTCTACAAACAGATGATTCCTTAATGTTTCTGAAGTTTGTCTTCAGAGTTTCAGGGATAGCTTGCTTTCCTGTGTGTGACAGGAACATTGTTAAGTTTCTGTTCATGCTCTTTGTGGGTGTGGACCTCATGAGTAGCTCGTGTAAGTAGGCCAAGTAAATAAGAACACAGAACCTTTGCCCAAGACCTTGGTCAATGGGAGGCAGACACTGTAGCTTCCATGATTTTCTTATGTTTATAAGTAAGGGAAAGGAAAGAGGATGCATGTAAGATATATGTCCCTGAAAACAAAACAAAACGAAGATAGAAAGCACGTATACATCTTTAGCTCCTTTTAAGCAACTCAAGTCATCCTGATGTTTTCGCTTTCTGTGTAACCATAGCCAGACCTTGTCCACACTGACAGAGCAAAGCGTCACCTCCATTGTCCCAATTCTGTCACTGGTGTCGGAAGACCCACAGGTTGTCTTAAAAACCGTAGCACACCACTGCTTTTCTCCTGTCATTTGTCATTTTGTTGTGAGATATTTGTCTTGATAATTTATCACATATTATATTGGTAAAGCATCACACATCCTTACTCCTCTAGAATGGCTCACTCTCTTTGCTCCTCTGTTCTCTACTGTTTCCCTTCCTGCTTACTGTCCCACCAGCAGCCTGTATTTAGTGTCAACAGGGTGTCAGGACACAGACACTCCAGTTTAATTCTGATGTTTGGTGCAGCGGTTACCTGCCATCTTCTCTCTTCTTTCTTCAGAACTTTCCAGTTCATGCTCTTTCTTACACTTTTGTGACCTGACTTTAAACCTTGTTAAAATCTGCACCGTCCACATTTTGAGGCCTGAAAATCTTTACACAGCATCATTTCTCAGTCAAGGTTTTATTTTAATGACCCAGTGTCTTTTATTTGACACCAAATTTATTTTTTTCTACATTCTTTTTACATAGTTACACAAGGTGAAAATATTCCTCGAACTTTCAGAATATCTTCTGTCACGGTTTTTGTTTCTTTGCTCATCTCCTGTGTATAAATATACGACTATATTATCACACATTCTTAGTGTCGCTAGATACAAGTTGTAAAGGAGGAATGAATGACAGTTTAAGTAACTGTAGGGTTTGACAAACCTTTCAATAGTCATTAGATATGCAGATAAACTGGCCTCCTCCTGTGTCATCTTTTAATATGAATAAAACCCAAAATTTCCTTAGCATTACTTCAATTTTCATTCTTCTGTACACTTATGTTATAATCTTCTTTCATGCAATTAATTTCTAGCCTGATTCAATAGATTTTCATTTCTTAGGAAAAATATACTTTTCTCTAGAAATTTTGCACACAATTCCCCTTTTCACCTTTTTTAACAGCCAAATAATATTTTTTTCTTCAAATGCTCAATTTAACATTATCACAGATTGAAACAGAGCAGCTTCCTCTAGAATATGATTATTTAATATCCGTATTTAAGTTTAAAAGCATGTGTTTATCATGCAAGAATTTCTAAGGGTACTTGTATTAAGCTTAGAAATTTGGGGAGCAAACATGCAGCAATTATTGAGTAATATATACAAAGAATAGCTGTCAAGGAATAAACATTCCCTGCACTAATATGCCTAGTTTCAAGGAATGTATATTCATGTGCCCAGTGTAAGTATGAATTCAACATTTATGACCAAGCTAACACATTAAGCATATAGAAATAAAAGTACAAATTACCATGAATTCTCAAGCTACAGAACCAAAGGAAGAAGGAGAGGGTGCCAGTCTGAGGAAGGTCTAGAGAGAGCTTTCAAAGGTTCAGAACAAGAATTACTGGTTGACATAGGACAGCTGCAGTTTGTCAGCATGCTCCAAATGTAGACCGGCCTAACCTCATTTTCCTCATTCACAATGAGTAAGTAAATTTTACTAATATTGTTAGCCTTCTGTTTGTAAGGACATGGGAGGAATAAAGGTCTCTTTCCCCGAAGGCCCGGACATAATTCTGCTGGACACGCAGTCATGTACTATGAAGCAGGGACAGAATCAATTGTACTGAGCCTAATGAAGTCCTGGCTCTCTGCCTTTTATATCCTCTAATTGCACATGGCATAACATATTTATTTGAGCCAGAGGACAAAATAGTCTGAGGACAGAAGTCAGCTAAATGTATGGCCAGATAATTGTACTGAAATTATCGAGTCAGCGTTTGGCTCCAAAGCCATTTCAGAATTGAGCATTGGGCCTCATCACAAAGAATCCAGGCTTGTAAGCATTCTATCCATTATGTTGAACGCTCTCAAGGGGATAGGTCCAAATGCACCAGTTTTGACAATTCTGAGGTCTTAAGCATTAATGTTTTCTTATTTAAAATAATTTCAGTTTTAATTGTTATGTTGTTTAAGCTGCATATCTGGTTTCACTGGAGACAAATATAGGTGACTCTTTCTGTCAGTTCATCTGTGAACTGGGGTTGCAAAATCCCTGTTAGCCTTCCAATTGTGTTTGTTCCTGATTAGAACAGTGGTCATACTAGAGAAGATCTCAAGACCCATGTTAGACTAAAATTCCAACATACCAATAAAGGGGTCACTTACGAGGACCTATTTCCTCCAATTCAGTCCTTCCCCCTATTGGTTACACTTCTTCACTCCAGTACTACAGGTGTGCTATCAAGTCTGGCAATGCTTTCAAGTGGCATTTCAGATCCGAACTGTACGTAAAAACAACAGTTTTTAAAAATTCATTTAAAAAAATCTTTGCTGTGCATTTGAGGTCAGAGGACAATTATGATTCTGTTCTCTCCTTGAGATAGGTGAGTCTTAGAGACTAGATTCAGGTCTTCTAGGTATGGCACCAGACATTTTATTCCACTGACCATTCTCACCAGCCTGAAGTCACCATTTTCTTGAGCTATTGGAACCAAAAGTGGCAGAACAACATCCTCTTGCCTGTCAATCATTGTCAGTGTTTCTTTGCTTGTATTCGGTGTGAAATGAAATAGGAGCTGCTGTTTCTTCAATAATTTTTAAGAGAAAAAGCAATCTTTTATCTCACAGACTCTGGGTTTTTGATTTCATTTCAATTTAGGTTCTTTAATGGTTTTAAGAAAGGATATGAATGAACATCTAGAGAGATGGTTCTGCAGTTCATAGCCTGTGCAGCATCCTATTTCTCCTCAGAGGACCAGAGTTTGATTCCAAGCACCCCTGTGTGATGGCCTACAGCTTTCTATTACTTTAGCTCTGAGGAGTGTGATGCCTTCTGAAGTCTATCAGATTCTGCATACATGCGCTCTCTCTCTCTCTCTCTCTCACACACACACACACACACACACACACACACACACACACACATGCACAAGAAAAACCTTCAAACGGAGAGTAGAGAGGGCTAATCTTATTATAAAGCTGCTGACATTCTTCAGTATTACACATATCAAGTTCAAGTGGTGCCCACTGACACGAGATTCTGTTTTAGCAATTTTAGACTCTAGACGGCAGAAGATTTGTGCCTGTCAGTGCTTTAGGAGAAAATATTTTCTAGCCAAAATCTAAAACCTCTCCCCCTCCACACACACTACCGCCAAATTTCTTTGTATAATAAAAATAAGAGATAGGAACTTTAGATTCACAAGAAATAAGTATGCCTCAGCTTAATATAAATGTTTGTAGAACTATATTTCAGAGGGCGTAGTTTATTGAAATAGGGTCAAAATGAACAACAGAAGAAGTGAATGTATCAGAACCTAAGAATCATTGTTTCAAATCAAGCAGAAAAAGGACATTGTCATTTTTAGCTGGTTTAAAAAGTCATTTGTTTCTGTGGTGATCGATTCAGGTGAATGTGTGAAGTAAGACATGTAAAATGTAGTGTGTCATAGAGGGCAGTCATGTCATTTTGATTTTGATCAAAGCTTTAGTAACTTAGTAATAGTTTGGCTGAAGAAAGGCGTGTCAGTGATGCTTCTGTTTGTATCCAAATTTTCTTTTACTATTCACCCCAGTGCAGTTGCAAGTGCTATGTATTGTATTTTCTTTTTACTTATTTATTTTTTATGTGTTGTATTTTCAACTAGACACTTGAGAAAGTTTTAAAATAACTTTAAATGAAGCTTTTATAGACAGTGGGAATATATAGATATATAGTTAGCTATTCATTATTGAAACACACATCCCTTCCCATGGAATGAGAGGATACAGAATCTTATCAAATAGTACACACAATTTAAATTTAAATGAATTAACACAAAAATATTGCACCAATTCTTGAAACTGTGTACTCTGATTAAAGCATTCCAGCATTTATACATTTTATAATTTTGCTTACTTTAGTGCAAGTCTTGATTTGCTGGTACAATGCTAAGTTCAGTGGTGTTGTGCAATACTATTCCTGGAGACACTTGAACAAATACCTACTCACCATAACAAAAGATGCAAGGACCAATCAAGGTAGCATTCCTTTGGCTTCCAGCTTGGTGAACCAATGACGTTTATTGGGCTTATTATATTTGTGAGGGATTATACCCAGGGATAGAAATGACTCAAAGACAGTTCCATCTCAAGAAGCTCACATGAGTGTGGGTGACATCTCATGAGAACAGGAAAGAAAGAGTCCAATGTGAAGCATACAGGCAGCTCCACAGGTTGGAGAGTGTCCTTTCCAGGCAGCTTAGTTGGCCTCTGCTTCCTCTAGGCAACTCTGTAGGCCTTTGTCTCTTCCAAGCAAGCACCTCAGGTAAGCTCCATCACTTTCAGGTGGCTTGGTTGGTCTGAGCGTCTTTAGGGGAGTTTGACTTGTTAGGTCAGAGTGTCTCTCAGCAGTGCTTATATAAGCCTGGGGAGAGAGGGGTTTTGGTAATCTGTTCAGTGTCAGGGACATCATGATGCTTTTGAGTTCTTGAGTTTTAAAGAGTTCCTTCTTCATTTTTAAAGAGTTTCCCTACAGGATGGGCTATTTCACAGGCCTTTCTAGCATCCTGCTCCTGACGAGCTTCCCTCCCTGATGGAAGATTTCATCTCAGAGGAAACTGCTACACGGCAAAGGGAGACCTAAAATAGAAAGGTCTTCCACCTGGTAAACATGCAGAAGACATAGCTTGACCCAGGCACTAATGTAATATTTTAAAAGTTAAGCCAGTGGTTAGCTAAGTAACAACCACCCTTAAAAGATTCCAGAAACAGATAGTGACAAAATTAGAGTAGCATAATGTGAAAATAATTAAAATTTTCACTGATGGACAGGCGAATAATATTCCTGAGGACCTAAACACATCTGAGGGTTCACAGTTTGAACCATGTTCTTAGGAAGCATCACACAAGCCAAGCGAGGGTGTTTTATTGTTAAATTTTCTTCATCTAGACAGCTACTATAAGACACAAAATATAATGACCCATTTCAGTTTAAAAGAAACTTATGGAATATACCAACAAAATACATATAAGACAGAATACTTGGTATTAAAGGCATTGCTATCAGTTACAAAACTGGTGTTTGTAATATATTGGATATGTAGTCTATTAGTGGTGCACCTCCCAAAATGGAATATGTTCTGTGATGAAGCAAGAGGATGTCTTGGTTTTTAAGATACGCACACTGAAGTGCTGAGGGAGAGAGAAGTCAGAGAACAGCCGCTTGCTTTCAGAGGGTGTGCGTGGGGTGCACATTCACACAAAGAAACGTGGCAGCGTTGCATCCGTCAACACAGCTGGGAAAAGAGCTTGCAGGGGGTGCACGTACCATTCTTGTGATTTTTCTCTAAGCGTATAATTGCATTCAAACAGGATGTTAGAAATACTACCCCTGAAAAGAATGATGTAATATTAGTGTAGGTTAACACTTCGATGGCTTTGTTTTGAGAGCTACAGGAGTGCTATGATTTCGTGTGTGAGGCTCATTATCTCCGCCTTCATTATAGACTTGGGAGGTGTAAATGTTAGCTGGACTAGGTCTTAATAATTTTTTTAAAAATCGATGTGTGTGTATTTGTGTGTGTGTGTTTGCGTGTGTGTGGGGGCTGATGTGCTTGCGTGCATGTGGGTGTGAGTATGGGCTGATGTGCATGTGTGTGGAAGGCAGAGGAAGATGCCAGGTGTCTTGCTCCATTACTCTCAGCCTTACTCTCCTGAGATCATCTCTCACAGCTTTGACAACGCTGAATTTCCAACAGGCTGCTATGGTCTGCCTGTCTCCCTCCCCTTGAACTGGAGTTAAAGAAGGTCACACAATGCTTACGTATGGGTAGTGGGGTCTGAACGCAGGCCTCATGCTTGTCGAGCAAAGGTTCTTACTCATGAGGCCACCGCAACCTCCCCCGCCCCAGCTGTAGAGATCCTGACGAACAAAGTCGCTGGTAGCCTGCTGTCTCCTTTGAAAATGAAATGCCTATGATCAAGTCACACTCACGTGGGATGGCTTGGCCATTTCTTCTGAGAACTTAAACAAAACACTGTTTGAGTTCATAGCCCTTTATACATGTAGGATGTCTATTTTGTCACACTAATTACTTGATTGGAACAAATGTTGATGAGATTGTTAGGAAGTGACCTAGAGAATGATATAGTACAAGTTTAGGAAATAAATGTAGAGAGGATTGAGACCAACAACATACCAGGGCATGAGACTTGTACAGAATTTCCTCTCAGCTGTACACTCTTCTAACCAGAACTGAAGGCATTTAGAGTGACAGTCTCTTTACTGGCAGCACACAGACTCTCCTCTTCTTCCCTGCTTATTCTCCAAGCTTCAATATTAATAGAAAACTAAAATGCGTCTTCACTCCACACAGTGTGTGCAACCAGCTGTGGCTCTATTTTTGATGCTGCCCCATGGGGGGAGGGAGTTGTTTTTTCTTTGCTATAGGTGTTAATTGGTATCTTTGTATCTTGCTAATTACATTCTAGCAACACCTTTTCCCTCTTTCTCGTTTGCATTTAATGAGCTCCTTGTTGTATTAATTTATTAGATAATAAGATAAAACAAAAAGTTCAGTTCCTTTAGGCGTGGTTTGGAACATGTACATTAGATATGCGGTCATATATGTAAACTTACATGTTACACCAGAAAAGGTCAGTTCAGAAGAAAGAAATACCATTCCTGTTATTCTACCCTGACAGCTTAGATAGTGTGATCGTTGATAGAAACACAGAAAGGCAGGTTTTGTTAATCTCAGGCAGTAGCAGTTATTGGGAATAAGCAAATCAGAATCCCATATGGCCCAACAAGATGTGCATATCAGGAACCTCTGCAGTATTTAAACACAACAAACAAATTATGAGTTCGGCAATGTGCCCTTTAGACTCTAATTATCATTTTTATTTGCATGTTCATTTTCTTTATCCAGTTCTTTTGAAGCCATTGACCAGGCTCTAAGTTCTATATAATTAACTAAGATCCAAAAATTTATTTGACAAGAGGAATGGAAAAACCATCAGTGTCTAGAGAGACTTGCAATTGTTTAATAGAATAAAGTCCTTCATCCTTCAGCAGGTAGGGAATTCTAGGAATTATTTTGAGTGAAGACTTCCAGATGTTACTGAGTGCACTCTACTGTTCCAGTTCAAGCTAGTACCAGTTACCAATTTTTTACATTGTTGTCTGATATTTTTAGGGAAGCTTGTGATGCTCTTATTGCTTGAGTAATGGGTTCCATTAATCCAGCATATTCTCCCTTGCTTTCTGAAATATCTACAGTCAAAACTGTACATCCTTTGAAATAAGTGCCAATTCTTAACATGAAGTAAACACTTCCACACTAGAAATCCCAAGCGGTAAGTATTTTTTGCTAAATAAGCAGACACATTTCCAATCAGTGCTAACACTATATGCTGCAACTAACAGGGAAAAAAGTTAATGCTGAAAGTCCTAACAGTGCAACTTGCTGCTGCACTTTGATACATAAAATGGCAGAAATGACTGCATTTTCTACTGTAGTTTTAGTGATGTTGAGCTTCTCAATTTGGATTTACACATTTTAATAAGATACTTTAGAAAGTGTAATAAGCATTGTCCCATGAGATGGTGTTATCAATGCTCCCTACAGAAAGCGTATGGCTATCACTAGGCTGTCTACAATATATCAATACTTTAGGATAGAAACATGCAGCAGTTGCGAGCTTAGAAGTTATATCAGTTTATCTCCACTTGAGGTGTCTTTTTGTGAGAAGAGTTGGAGCAAAAGCTTTTTCCATTGTCTTTTTTAGCTCATGAATCAGAAAGGAGAGTTTTTCTCCACTGCATCTGAGAAGAGTCTGAGGCAGGTAATCGACACAGCAATTTAAATCTTGCACAGCTCATGGATTTGCTCTCCCCTGAATGCTAATTTTAATCCCTCATGGTGGTTAAAAGCAAGTGTAAAAGTGAAGACAATTTCCAGAGAGGCCATTGAAGAGAGAGACAGTAGAGCTTTGAGAAGATTGTTTGCAGAATATAGTTTTCCCATGTGTGGACTTGGCCTTTGAAGCAAAGAATTATAACAGGAAATTAGTGATAGGCTGGCACAGCCTCATAAACAAGTACAAAATTGTGTCAGCACACCAAAATATTTCACTAGACTGCTATTGCTCTAGAAGGCTCACAGGTGGTGTAATAAATGGGATCAGCTATCCTTTTACATGACTAAGTTATATGTTATTTTGGTTCAGCTGACCATCTAGTTATTGGTAACCCAAGGCATAAATGCAGACACTATTTGGTTATTTATATGCAGTCCAGAATCCACCTTCATTAATTTGTCTACATATGGGGAATAGGGCTGTTAGGGGAGAGTAGAGAATATTACTTGGGGAGCCATTGAGGTAATGTATTAAATATGAGTGTGCTCCTGGTGTGGGGGGTCCTGGAACTCTTGCTAGGTGTTGGGTCCCTGCTGAGCCTTTATCATTTTCTCCTTTCCCACACTGAATATAAAACTAAAAAGCTACCTTTAGCAGCTTCACAAATGGTGACACTGCCAGAGTCATCTTAAGAAATTTGCTAAGTTTTCTTCCAGATGTAAGAATTTTTATAACTGTAGTTGTGGAGAATCTGTCCTCAGAGCCCAGCTCAACCTGATCCTGACATCTGTAGCCTGTATAGAAGAATTACACCGAGACGCCTTTGTTTCACATTGCACAGTAACATTAACGAGTTCCTGAATTTATACTCTCCCTACAGCTCTTGTTATTGTTCTTTTAACAGAAGAGAATATCCAAAGAGCAAACACACATAAAGTGTGATGCAGAGTCGAATGTCTACATCCAACATTTTCTAGATTCTAGACATAGAATGTCTGCCTGGAAAATGGTCTCGACGTCAAATATTCAACCTTGTAAAAGAAAACTACCTGCCCATAGTTCATTTTAATTGTAAACTGTCTTTTTTATTTTCTCTTTTTGATATATATTTTTTATTTTATTTATTTAGTTATTAAAGATTTCTGCCTCCTCCCCGCCACCACCTCCCATTTTCCTCCCCGTCCCCCGATCAAGTCCCCCTCCCTCATCAGCTCGAAGAGCAATCAGGGTTCCCTGACCTGTGGGAAGTCCAAGGACCGCCCACCTCCATCCAGGTCTAGTAAGGTGAGCATCCAAACTGCCTAGGCTCCCACAAAGCCAGTACGTGCAGTAGGATCAAAAACCCATTGCCATTGTTCCTGAGTTCTCAGTATTCCTCATTGTCCGCTATGTTCAGCTAGTCCGGATTTATCCCATGCTTTTTCAGACCCAGGCCAGCTGGCCTTAGTGGGTTCCCGATAGAACATCCCCATTGTCTCAGTGTGTGGGTGCACCCCTCGCGGTTCTGAGTTCCTTGCTCGTGCTCTCCTATTACTTGGACCAAAGTCTGTAGATACTATGCTCCACTGCATACATAGTGATCATAGATTAATGGGTTTTGAAAGCATTTCCTCAAAGTGGATAGAGAATCTTCCTACTATTTCTTTCCATTCTGAATTTGTTTTTGTAAATTCATAACACTAAAATAAGTTTTTGCTACGGGGGTTTGAGAAATTTTCTTTTTGTTTGTGTGAGACACGGTTTCTCTGTGTAATAGCTCTGACCATTCTGGACTTTGCTCTGTAGATCAGGCTGGCCTTGAACTCACAGAGATCCACCTGCTTCTGCCTCTTGAGTGCTGGGATTAAAGGCATGTGCCACCAGCTAGAGATAGTTTATAACTGCCAAGCTTATTCTGACCAAAAGTTATATAATAGTTATAGCACGTACTCTTTTAGGTTTGTCTAGAAAACAAATTAAAAATTTATAAATAATTTATATTTTCGGATTAAGAAATGAGTGTACTGGAGTATGGCTGAGTGTGGAGTGATATATTGATTTGCGATACAAGATCCTGAGGTCTGATTGAAGGGGAAGGAGAAGGGAGAGAAAGGAGAGAGGTGAGAGGAGGAGAAGTGAAGGAAGAAAATGAGATTATTTGCCTAAATATCTTATTAAAGAATAAACTTGTAATTAAAAAAAATAAGATACTTCACCAAACTGTCAGCAATGGTCAGTTCTACCAGTTTGTCAACACAAGTATCCCAAAATCACATGGAGATTTATGATACAGTAGATTTTCCTTACCTCTACCTAGACCTTGTAATATTATTATTAATTTTATTATTATTATTATTAATTATTATTATTATTATTATTTGAGTGTGTGTGTGTGTGTGTGTGTGTGTGTGTGCTTCCATGGTGGCTGGAAGAAAGCCTTGGAATCGGGGAACTCAAGTTATAGACAATTATGAGATGACTCAATGTGGGTGCTGAGACTAGAACGCTGATCTATTGGGAGGGTGGAAGAAAAATCTCTTTAAAAAGAATACTTTTAATTGAATAGAATTATATTGCCAATACCCCCATCTTTTCTCTTTTCGGTCCATTTCAGTCATCCTTCCTTTAGCTCCTCTAGTATACCCACTCTCAAATTGATAGTCTCTTGTCCTTTGATTATTATTGTTTCACACACACACAATACCACAAATATATATATATCAATAGCTGAGACATCTCTCCAGCCACAAAGCCAGTAATTTCTGAAATAATATTTTTGAATTTCCATAAAGTTAATATGATATTTTGATTCAGAAAAGCTGACCATATTCAGATGAAATCATTTGTCCAAAATAGAGGGATATGCTTCCTATGGTCCCAACCCAGCGTTTTATGAGATTTGTTCAGAAAAGTTGCTAGAGCTAGGGCGCTTGTTATTTTCCTGCAAATTACTAGTCAAATACTTTATTTTCTTTAGTTACAGACTGTTTAGAAACCTTAGAAGGGAGATCGGGAAATGGCTCGGTGGGTAATGTGCCTGTTGCATAAACCAGACAGTCTCCTCAGTTAGGATTCTCTGAACCTACATAAAGTCCAGACACAGCCGCTTGCCATCTTAGACAGCTCTTTCCAGAGGACAGGGAGCAGAAACAGGAAATGGACAGAAGCTCCCAGGCCAGCTAGCCAGGAACATGGAATAAAAAGCAAGAGGGACTCTGACTCAATACAAGCTGAAAGACAATGACCAAGCAATGCCCAAGACTGTCTTCTATGTACCATGTATGTGTGTGTTGGCAAGTATCACACACAGACAGACACACACACACAAATTATCACACACACACACATATGCACACCTACAAATACACAGAATATCTTAGAAATATTTACATTATTTATTATATTTCTATTTCTATAAAAATGTTGCTAGTGGTGATGGCAAGTGCATGTTTATCTAAACAGGATTTTTAATATATTATTTTATACTTGTTACAAGAGGTTTTAATATTATATGTTTAATTAATAAGATGACTAATTCTGTTTTAAGTTATTAGAATAGACTGATGAATAGTAGAGCAAAACTTGTTCGGATTTTATTTTCTGGGATATATTAATGAATTAATGAAATGACCTTCCATGTGTTCATGAAAGAAAGAAGCATAGACTCTGTTAAAAGATAATCTAGGCTTGACAAAATTCTCAGGCTGGATGCAATCTGAGTATGTCAGAATTCCAGATGAAGCAGTCTTCTGTGACTAGCCCTTGGGTATTAACACTAAGCTCTTCCAGAGGAAGCATAATGATGTGTTAGACATTAGAAAATATGAGATACCAGAGTTACTGTATGGATGCAGCTCACTGAAGCTCTCGTATAAGGGCAATATGGTCCTTAGTGGACTTGATGTCCCTAGTAATTTGTGTGATTATTTTTATGTCTGCTTGACAAAATCTAGAGTCATTTTAGAAGACAAAACTTCAATTGAAAACATGCTCCCAGTCGCTAAGTGTTGGGGACATTTTCTTGATTGATGTGAGGAGGCCCATTTCATTGTGGATGGACTAGAAGTCCCGAACCTGTAGTCCTGAGGCATGTACGGAAACCGGCTGAGGAGGTTCTAAGGAGCAAGCCAGTAGGAAGGGCTACCTCCAAGGCCTTTGCTTCAGCTCTTGCTTCCAGGTTTCTCAGCTGAGATTCTGCCCTGCCTTTCCTCCTTGGGGGAGTATGACCTCAAAGTTGTAAGTTGAAATATACCCTTTTCTCCCTAAATTTATTTTAGCCATTATGTCTTTTTTTTTACAGCAATGCAAACCCAAGACAAAACCATCTAATTGCCTGCAAATTTCCTGATGTTCTTGTTTTTAACAGGTGAATAATACACTATTATGTGAATGTAGTACATTTTCTTTATCCATTCTTCAGTTGATCTAGGTTATTTCCAGTTTCTGGCTATTGCAAATAAAACTGCTATGAACACAGTTGATCAATTGTCCTTGAAGTATGGTAGAGCATCTTTTGGTATATGCCTGGAGTAGAATAGCTAGCTTGATCTTGAGGTGTATCTATTCTCAATTTTCCAAGGATGTTTATTTCCATAATGACTGCACAAGTTTGTTCTTTCACTAGCAATAGAGGAGTGTTCCCCTTGTTCCACATCCTCTCGAGCATGAACTATCATTTGTGTTTTTGATCTTAGCCGTTTTGACAGGTGGAAGCTCAGCATCCTTTTGATTTGTACTTCCCTGATGTCTAAGAATGCTGAACATTTCTTTAAATATTTCTTGGCCATTTGAGATTCTTCTCTTGAGAATTCTGTTTAGATTATACTCCATTTTTAAATTGGGCAATTTACTTGATTTCTACATATTTTAGTTCTTCTCATATTTCGGGAATCAGCTCTCTGTCGAATGTCAGGTTGGTGAATATCTTTCATCATTATACAAGCCGCTGTTTCTGTCCTATTGATAGTGTCCTTTGCCTTACAGAACTTTTCAGCTTCATGAGGTCCCATTTATTAAATGTCAAACTTAGTGTCTGTGCTATTGGTGTTCTATTTAAGAAATTGTCTCCTGTGCAAATGCATTCATAGCTATGCCTCACTTTCTCTTCTATCAGGTTCAGTGTATCTGGTTTTATGTTGAGGTCTTTTAACCACTTGGACTTGAGCTTTGTGCAGGGTGATAGATATGGATCTACTGTAATGATGCTAATGACATTCTGCTGTACTTATAGATTGGTGCCTAGTCCAATTGTCATCAAGAAGGCTTCATCCAGCAATCAATAGAAACAAATGTAGAGGCCCTCAGCCACGCTCAGGGAATTAGGCCCAGCTCAGGGAATGTTGATGAAGAGAGGGGGAAAGGATTGTAGGAGCCAGAGGAGTCAAGGACTCAAGAAAATTCACAGAATCAAATAAGCTTGGCTCAGAGGTTGGGTTGGATCAGAGGACCTCAGAGTCAGAGAGACTGCAATGGACTGACCTAGGCACTCTGCATATATGAAACAGTCATGTAGCTTGATCTTGTAGTGGGACTTCTAATAGTAGGATCAGGGACTGTCTCTAATACTTTTGCGGGCTTTTGGGACCCTATTTCTCACACTGAATTGTCTTGGCCATCTTTAATACAAGGGGAGGTGCTTAGACTTACTGCATCTTGATATGTCCTCTTTTATTCATATCCATGGGTAGTTTACCCTTTTCTGAATAGAAACTGAGGAGGTGTGGATTGGGGGATAGCAAAGGGGAGGTGACAGGGAGGGACTGGGAGGAGAGGATGGAGGGAAAAATGTTGGAATGTAAAATAAATGAACACATTTAAAATATAACAAAACAAAAACCAAACTTAAGACAGAAATTGCTACCAAGCCATGGGATATTGCTGTGACAGAACTGAGCATGAGATTTTGGTTAGGATTGTGGTGACATTTGAACGTCAGATTGGGAAATTTGTTAAGTGCTCAGAGTATTATAGACTATTCTTTGTGAGATGGGAAAATATAGACTATTAAGAGCAATGTGATGGACGCATGGCTCCCATCAAGGGAAGTTTCAGAGGGACATTTGTGAGTCTCTGTAAGACTCTATCAGGGTCATTTATGTATTGTTTTGAATTAGTAATCCGTCACTCTGGTCAGCTGGGGCGGAATAATCAGCTATGATTTTGAAAATCCCATCACTGAGGGGGTCTTTCCTCAGGGTCCACACACTGAAGCTTCCGTGCAGAGGAGTCCAAGGGTGCACCTTGTATTGGTAGTCAGGTTTGGTAAATGTGAAAAAGTCTCCCAAGCATTCTTGTTTAACTAGTTGAGGCTTGGCATGATGTAGCAGGTCAGGGTCCCTGATGAGGGCATAGGAGAGGTCATTGGTCAGTGTGCTATGCCTGTTTTAGTGGAGACTTCAGCATATTGGAAATGTCCTTAATATGGGATAACAAAGTCTCCAGTAGTTCCTAAGTGGAGCTTTCCTGAGTCCGCATGACGAGCTGATGTGTTGTAGGTGGCAGCTTCTTAAGCCCTTTGGAAAGCAGAGAAACATCAGGTTATTTACACTCCTTCAGTTTGCTTTTATTTTTTATTTAGTTGTGACTATGTCTTGGTTCCTTTCTCATAGAGTCAGGAAGAATATAACTTAGTTTTAATTTTACTGAAGTCCACATATAAGAGATTTTGGAAAGTTTTAGAGACTTTTTTTTTTTTACATTTTTGGAAGACTTGGTGTTGTAGAGAAAATTTAGTATTTCAGAGACTGGATATTTTAGAGAAACTGAACTTTGAATAAGGATTTGGATGATTTAAAAAGATTGAACTTTTAAACTCTTTGAATTTTTTCAAGTTTATTACTATACGTTCTTTTTTCTTTTTTCTTCTTTTTTTGTTAAGTAAATTTATTCATTAATCTTACATCCCAGCTGAAATTTCTCCTCCCTCCCCTTCTCCCACTTCTCCAATTCTCTCTGCTCACATTCCCTCCAACACCCAACAAGCCACTCTTATTTCTGTTCAGAAAGGAACAAATCTCCCTTGGTTATCAACAAAGCATGGCATATCAAGATGCTGTAGTCCTAAGCTCCTCCCCTTGTATTAAGGCTAGGCAAGGTTGCCCATTGTGAGAAATAGGTTCCCAAAAGCCAGTCAAAGTATTGGGGATAGCCCCTGGGAGCTAATGTCCCAATCAATGACACAGGTGACAACTTCCTGAAGAGAACACCAATAGCCACAAACACTATGATCCGTAATTAATAAATGGGACCTCATGAAGTTGAGAATTTTCTGTAAGACAAACAGCACCATTAATAGGATAAAATGGCAGCCTACAGAATGGCAAAAGATCTTCACCAACCCAACATCTTATAGGGGGCTGATTTTAAAATATATAAAGAACTCAATAAACTAGATATTATCAAACTAAAGAATCTAATTAAAATGGGGGTGCAGCTCTAAACAAAAAAATTCTTAACAGAAGATTCTCAAATAGTTGAGAAACACTTGAGATATTCAGCATCCTTAGTCATCAGGGAAATGCAAATCAAAACAACTCTGAGCTTCCATCTTACAGTAGTTAGAATGGCTAAGGCCAAAACCACAAGTGATAGCTCATGCTGAAGCAAGGGGAACACATCTCCATTTCTGGAGGGAGTGCAAACTTGTACAGCTCCTTTGGATGTTAGGGTAATGGTTCCTTAGAAAACTGGGCATCAATCTACCACAAGACCCAGTTATACCAGTCTTTGGCATATAGCCAAAGGATGCTCAATCATTCAACAAGGACACTTGCTGACTATGTTAATAGCAGTTTTATTTGTAATAGTCAAAATCTGTAAAGAAGCTAGATGTCCTTCTACTGAGTAATGGCTAAAGAAAATGTGATACATTTACACAATAGAGAATTATTCAACTGTTAAAAACAAGGGCACCAGAAAATTTGATGGCAAATGGATGGAACTAGAAAAAAAAATCATCCTGGGTAAGGTAACCCAGACTGATAAAGACAAGCATGGTATGTTCTCACTCATAAGTGGATATTAGCTATAAAATAAAGGATAACTATGCTACAATCCATAGACCCATAGGGACTAGGTAGCAAGGAGAGTTCATGGGGGGACTCCCAGATTATTCTAGAATGGAGAAAGGGATTTCATGAGTGCACTGAGAGCAGGTGGGAATGGGAACATACGAAATCAGATTTGGGGAGCAAAGAGGGAGAGAGTGTTGAGGGGAACTGCTGTGGAGCATTTCAGAAGCCTGACACAGGGGACTCTCCCAGAACTCTATGGGGATGACCCTAACTTAGATGCCTAGCATTAATAGATAAGTAGCTAGAACTGGCTATCTCCTGTTACCATTGATACCTGATCCAATTGTCAAAGAGAAGCATCATCCAGTGGCTGATGGAGGCTTTTGCAGAGACCTACAGCCAAACATTGGACCCCACTGAAGGGAATCCCTCTGAAGGGAGAAAGGAAGGACTGTATGAGTCAGGCTGGTCAGGGACATCACAAGGAAACCCACAGAAAAATCTAACCTGGGCTCATAAATTCACAAAGAGTCTGGATGAACAGCCAGTGACCTACATGGAACCAACCTAGGCCCTCTATATATGTGTAATAGTTGGATAGCAAAGTCTTTGAATTTTTGATGACTGTAAGGCTCTTAAAAATGGAATACTTTACATTGTGGTATTGATAAGAATATATGTTCCCATCTTGGGAACAAATGAAAAAGGAAAGGTTCTATTTAAATAGTGATTGGTTTATATATCAAGTTGTCAAAGTATAAATCTGATTGGCTTGCTTTATTTCAGCTTTATATAAGCTAGAGAAGTTTGGCAAAAGGAAACCTCAATTCAGAAAATGTCACTAAGAGAATTTAAAATTTTTAGACTAATATTTATTGCTGAACAAAATTATGAGAAATTTTTATGACATTTTGTAAAAGTTTGTGTGTGTTTGTGTGTTACAGAGGGTTGAATCCAGGACTTTGTACTTACTGAGCATATACTTCACCACTGAACTAAACCACCAACCTGACAGGATTCTTAAGAATTGGATTCCCAAAATGAAAATTGGTGGATTTAAACCACATGGAACTATACACAATTGTACCTTTTTTTCTTAATGTTGTCATTTTCATACCCATTGAGGGTATTTTCTTTACTTTTTAGTGATTTGAATTTTCCTATTTTATTTCCAACTTATGTGACATTTTTTAAATGCTAGATTATGGCATCCAGTTACTTGTCAGAAACTGAACCTGTATTTATACATTGTAAATACTCCAACAACTGGTTGACAATAGTAAGCCAGCCACATATTCATATCAACTATGAGATTAAATTTGAAGTTCAAGTTACTGAAAAATTAGGTCACGTAATTTACTCAACCTGGTTCATAACCCTGTGGAGAAGAATTTTGGGTGGAGAAATGCCTTTTTAAGGGAATTCAGTGCAACCTCTCATTGAAATCAGGACTTCCCTCACGAGCCTCCTTGAATGGCCTGAAATCAAAATTCCCAGTGACAGTCTTATGAAGGAGGAAGCTCTGAGAGGAGCAAAACGACCCTAATATTGCTTATAAAAACAAAAAGCAAAATTAAACACCAAAGAAGGAAAGATCTGCAAAACACAATCTGAAATGAATGAGAAAAGTTGGAAGTCCCAACTTCTTAATGCTAGCTATCTTGTTCTTCTTGCTTATTGTTTGCTTGTGTTTTGTCTGTGTCAGAGAATCTTATATATCCGAAACACCTCAGTAAACACATTTATCTTACATAAACTCCATTGGCAAAATTACCTAAGGGACTAACTATGCTTTAATCTTTTCCCTACAAACTAACTGTCAAAGTGAAAGGCCTTTTATTTGCTTCCCTACCCTTCATCATGGTTAGTTAATTCTTGAAACTCTAGTGTTAACTTAAAAACATAAAGGCTTTTAATAATTTGTAGGATGTGGTTCCTACAAATCACTTAGTATCTGTAGTAACATTTGAAGGATGAAGATCATTGTTGAAGATAGGGGGATACCGTCTTCAAAGAAGAATGACTCTCTGTTTTTAACACAATGATAAAAGCAGCTGTGAGTGCTGCTTCATCTGAACATGAAGGAGAAACAGAGACAGTCATCTATAAAATGAGATCTAAAGGATATTTATTTACCAGACTAAAAATCGACAATATATTTCATCATGAATGAAGTAACCATGAAATCACAAGGGTATATATTATTGAGAGGGTATTACCTGGGAACAGCATGACCTCCTATGGGATAGTAAGGATGATATTTCTGTAGGTTGTATTAATATCTTATGGCATTTTTAACACTTCTTACATCACATCTATAATTTGATTGCTTCACATAACTGAGACTCAGTTTTGAGATGCATAATTTATATGCTCATAAAGAAAAAAAAGTTTTATAAATTTTGTAATTATCAATGATCGAGGTGAGTGATTTCTCCAATGTTCCTTCATAGTGGTTCAAAACTTCATCTAGAATTTTGAAATGAAGCCAAAAAGAGCTGTTACTAACCGAGGTTGCTGAGGAGACATCTCTTTATGAAGTAATTAATATAAATTTTAACATCTATTACAAAGTAAATTGTATCCACTTTTTCAGTGGTATAAGAATTTTTTCCTGTGCCAGGTTTCTCAACTAGGATGCTTTAGATGGTTCTATGACTTGCTTTTTTCCCTGCTCTTTTGCTCACCAAGTGACGCCCTGTTGAAACAATTGCTGTGCTTTTACGTTATTCCAGAGCTAATATTTTGAAAATTGGATAATTTGTATATGTTCTAATATTTGTCAAAAGTAAATTGATTTTTACTAACTTCATGTCCTTAGTCTGCTTCATGTGTGTTTACCACTCAAGTCAAAAATTGGACATATTCACTTGACAAAAGAAAAGAAGAAAATACAACACATGCACATGTGGTTACTATTAAGGACCCGAACAGAATAATTTTAGTATCCTTGTCATGTAGAGTCTCTAACAGAGTAAATACATTAAATTTCCACCTTGGAAGTATTAAGGCACTCTTAACTTCATTGGCAGATTCTAAATCAAATTCAGTGCATAAATATAATTAATTATTTCTTGCTCATGTCAGGAGGTCAGGAGTCTTTGCACAGCTGAGGATTGATCGTGTCATCTATAACAATTCTGCATAATGATAAGTCATTAGGAGTCAGTTTAATTTGATGTCCATTTATCAAGGTAGGAGCAGTAAGCCCCCCTACTACGGCCTATGAGCAGTCTAGTCACAAGCTTTTGGCCTTTTGATTTTAAAACAAACTAACAAACAACAAAGAATATAGCCCTCATGCCTTTTCATTAACCTGCACTTCCTCATGGATTTCTATTCTGATTGTAACGCCATAGAACCTCTGCACCAAGAAGACGCCCTCCTGTTCCTTAAACCATCACAACTCGTTTATAAAAGCCCTCAGATTTTCCTTGAATCTCTTAACTCACGTTCCCACCACTGTCATTTTCAGGATATCAGAACAGGTTGTAATTAGGTCATTCCTCATCTTGTCTACTCAGGAATCAATTCATACTCAGTTGCCGCACTTCCCATTAATGCATTATCTGAAACAATCTTTCCGATGTTAAAGCTACATCCTAGTAACCAGCCTTCCCTTGGATTGTCACACAGCGGCAGGCCACACAGGCCCTTCCATGCCATCTGTGTTCCTGGAGACTTCAAATCTGTCACTCCTTCCTGCTTCATACTTGATGTCCAGCAGGTGGTTCACACTTCAGAATCAGAACCTTCCCCTTCACAAAGTCACAATGGATCTCTTCATCCTCCTTTCTTTCTTTTGTTAGAGGCTTCTTCTGCCCTCCAGGTTTCTGTTGTTTCTGTTGTTTTTTTTTTTACTTTTATTTTTTCATAGGAATTGCATTGGAATGATCACTTCACAGCCACTCCCAACTTTAAGCTACAAACGCCTGCTGGTGCTATCCCCTGGATGCAATTCCCTTGATAACTCTCAAATATACTTACTCTACTTTATTGTGACTACCATATGATTTCAGGCCACTGCAGTCATTGTACTAAAACATTAATATAATGAACATGTTTTAATATTTGTCATCTGTTTCTATCCATTCTGAAGATTTCCTTTTACTTCAATGAAGCTGAAGTAGAAAAATTAGATCCTCTTTTTAAATAATTCACCGCATTGCCACAGCACCATGGACAAAGTCTAAGCTTTTCACCATCATTTGCGAGATGTTTCCAGATGAGGTTCTGCATATCCTACACAGCATGTGCCTTGCACTGTCCCATATAGAAACCCTATCCCCTGTTCTTTCCACCCACATTCACGTTATTGCTTCCTCCTGTGATCTATCCATATGACTTTTTATCTGAATGACAGCTAGAAGATTGCTCTTCTGAACCCACCTCTTCATCATCTTGTGGTCCCTCATTATCTGCATCCAAACGGTCAGTGTCTCCCCCAGCCATGCTCCCCCAGATATTGTGGAATGATCAAGGGCTGCCACTTAATGCCATTTCCACGGATGATGGCTCTTACAGTATGTCCTGTGCTCCTGTTTCATCCGCTCCCACGTCTGTACACATTGCCAGCATTTTCTCATTCCTAAACAAGATACTCAGTGTGTGTTTTGAACATTATGTCTTCTCTGGGTATAAACCTCTCATATTAGTGGATTTCCTAGAGAATTTTCACCTTTCATAACACAAGACTTCTGCATATCTGAATAAGAACTTGAAGAGCCCCTGCAGGCTTTGGCTACCACAATTTTCCATTTTGCCAGAGAACCACATGTTTCAAATAGAAAATGCACGTTCGATTTGGATGCCAGAGAGAAAAGGCACACGAAGTGAAACCCCAGCCAGCCCACAGCAGCAAGGCCACAGGAGTGAGAAATGCATTATTGTCACGTTCCACTGAGAGTTTTGGGGCTATTCAACAGCACAGAAAAGCCCAGGAAAAGTTGACATAAACAGGTAATCATATTTGCAGACTCAAGTGCAGTTTCCAATGGCTCGTTCATCTCCCTTCAAATGCTTACCAATAGATAAGATTAGCTTCTTCCTGCAGAAAATACAATAAGGGAGGGAGGGACAGAGAGAAGGACAGAGGGAGAGAGGAAGGGAGGAGGACAAAGGGAGGAGAAAATGCCCCTGCCTCTATTATGTGTCAAATAAATTCTAAGCCCAAATTTCTTTGCTGCAGATTTTTATCAGTTTCAATAAAAACACTGTTAAGAAAATAATAAAAGTTAAAAGACCGCCCTAAATCCTACTCAGTATGTGATCTGTGTCTCTGTTGTCTACCAACTGTTTTTAATGAACTTCACAAAGTATTCTCATTTTCATTTTCACTTCTTTAGCCTTGTTGACCCTTAAACCTCTCTGTTTTTGCATTTCTTTCATTTTTATTAAAACTTTTAATTAAAATATAATTGGATAATTTCTCCCCCTTCCATTTCCTCTGTACAACCCCTCCCATGTCCTTGCCTTGCAACCTCTCTCCTGCGACTGCTACCTCCTCTTTCTCTTTGATTATTTTTTAATGTATCTAAATGAATACATACATTCAAAAATCTTCAGAATCTACTTAATGTGGCTGGATTGTATGTGAATGCTTTCAAGGCTCCTTTGTGTTATGATCTCACCAAAGCAAGGCACCTGAACCCCCTTTTCATGTCATTATTGATGTACCTGTCTGTGTAGGAAAGCATTGTTTCTGTTCCCACGTTACTGCAGGACCTGTTAATAGGTAGCCTCCACATTGAAAATTTATGGCCATGTTTTAGCATCAGTGACTATTTATACATCTTCTTTTGCTTACTTCAGATCATTATGATTGAATATTGCTCCTTCACAAATCAGTATTTAAATAATTGAATATTTAACACATCCACTTGCAAATCTCAAGTGTAACATCCCTAAGGCAAATATCATGAACTCCCTCCCCACAAGTGAAAACAAATGTATCACTGTGCACAAGTTCTTCACTATGGAACTTCAAAAAAGCAGAAGAGGAAGCTGTGCCTTTGTGCCTGGTATCTGTCATCCAGCATAATATTCTTGAGGTTCATCTACATTGAGTTTGACTTTTTAAATTGATGAGCTTAAATTGATTCATTGCTTAGATAAGTCAAATGTTAGCTGTGATATCTAAAGTCCTATCAAATTCTAATATAATTTTGTGAATTTACGTTTTCATGACCTTGTATAAATGCGCAGCAATGGGATATCTTCATGAGCTATGTCTAAACTCAATTACATTGGAAAAGTTAAAAATCTTCTGAAAGCAGTTGCCAGTGTCTGGGATTTTAACCTACTTAGAAGCTAATAAATTTGCCTATTAATGTTTTATGGTTGCAGGAAGAAGGCATGTGATTCCTGATGTAAGAAAAACGGATTTTATCGTTCAGGAGAGGAAGCAGCATGACCATTATGTGTATGTTGTTTTATGGTGTTGCTGGAGTCCAAAAAGGAACGCACAGGCCTAGGGGACGCTGAACATTACAAAGAGTACCTGGTCCTGGGGATCCTAATTTAGGGTAAGTGGAAAGCAAGCTTGAAGAGAAAGTGTTTTTTTTTTTTTCTCCCACCTCAGGGATGCTAGTCAGAAATTTCACCCTGGGAAATGGTCCAGGCGAAGGAGGTCATGAGACCTGCACACATGGAGAAGCCAGAGAACATGTAGAGGCAGGAAGCACCCAGGGAAGACAAATTCCCACAGCTCATAACTTTGCACTTCCCTTACGAGTGTGGGAAAGAGCCTTAACTGCAACCATTCTCAAATATGCACCTTACCTTTGAAATTCCTGATGAATAAGAACAAAACCCTTTTTCTTATTGGACAATCTCTGTTTCCTTTGCTTTGTTTTACAATGTGCATACTTAAGAATTATTTTTGTTTTGTTTTTGGGATTATAATTTAATTACACGTCTTCCTTTCCTTTTCTCTCCCCAAACTCTCCCATGTATCCCTCCCTGCTCTCATTCGTTTATGGCTTCTTTTCCCCCCCAATTGTGATTACACAATTAGATGCCCAAATATAATCTGTTGAGTCCATATAATTATTGCATGTATGTTTTTAGGACTTCTTGATTACCCACATTTGTCTTTCTACATTCTAGATTCCAGTGTCATTTACATATTATAGATATAATTAGTCACATATATTGTAAATATTTTCCAGTCTATGGCTTCTTTTTCATTGGCATCACTTGAAAAAAACAGGAACTTAATATGATTTTTTTTTTGGTGTTTGGTGTTTTTGTGCTCTTAGAAATCTTGTATATCAAAAGAATTTTTATATTTATTATTTAAGCATATTATTTCACTATTTAATAAGTAGCTTATTATGATTACTTTCTCCTCCTACTCTTTCTTATCTCTTTTCACTACTATCGGTTTCCTCCCCTATAACCCTCTTTAAGATCTATATCTCTTTGTCTTATTTTGTGGCCCACTGTGTATAAGCAGAGTCATCTGTGCTGTCATTGGCTTCAGTTAGTTATGGGAGTCTAGTAGACTCCCTGGTTGTAGACAATGGACTGCAGTGATTTCCTTTCTCTAGAACCCATGAAGAGTCAATAGTGGCTCAATTCTATATGCATGACCACTTATTAAAGGATTTTCATCTTCTTGCTTTTTTCTTCTTACACTAGAGTTATCTTTTTGCCTTTTAAATTAATTTAAACTAATAATCGAACAGCCATATATCCTATTCCATCTTTTTAAAAAATGAATATTTTAATTAGGTAGCATTTGATGGATCAACAGTGTTTATTCTTACTATACTAATACTATAGTAATTATATATCATATAATAATTATATTATTATTTATTATTGTAATGGATTACTATTGTTATATGTTATTTTATAATAACTATTTATAGCAGGAAGGTTAGTTTTAGATTAGCTGCTTTTCTGTAACTAACAATGTTCTTTATTTAATAACAATTTGATAAACTGATTCATTTTTACTCAATTGAATATTGACATTAGTTATTTTGTTATGCTTTCCACTGAAGTCTTTTTTTTATTGAAAAAAAATTCCTGCCTCCTCCCAGCCTCCCATTTCCCTCCCCCTCCTCCCACTCTTCTCCTTCTCCCCCCACTCCTCTCCCCCTCCCTCTCCAGTCCGAAGAGGAATCAGGGTTCCCTGCCCTGTGGAAAGTCCAAGGTCCTCCCCCCTCCATCCAGGTCTAGGAAGGTGAACATCCAAACTGACTAGGCTCCCACAAAGCCAGAACATGAAGTAGGATCAAAACCCAGTGCCATTGTCCTTGGCTTCTCATCAGCCCTCATTGTCCGCCATGTTCAAAGAGTCCGGTTTTATCCTATGCTTTTTCAGTCACAGTCCAGCTGGCCTTGGTGAGCTCCCAATAGATCAGCCCCACTGTCTCAGTGGGTAGGTGCACCCCTCGTGGTCCTGACTTCCTTGCTCATGTTCTCCCTCCTTCTGCTCTTCATTGGGACCTTGGGAGCTCAGTCCGATGCTCTAGTGTGGGTCTCTGTCTCTATCTCCATCCATCGCCAGATGAAGGTTCTATGGTGATATGCAAGATAATCATCAATATGGCTATAGGATAGGGTCATTTCAGGTTCCCTATCCTCAGCTGCCCAAGGGGCTAACTGGGGACATCGCCCTGGGCACCTGGGAGCCCCTCTAGGTTCAAGTCTCTTGCCAACCCTAAGATGGCTCCCTTAATTAAGTTATGAGATTCCCTGCTCCTCTATCCAACCTTCCTTTCTCCCCAATCATCCCATTTCCCCAAGTTCCCCCCATTTTCCCCTTCTTACTTTTCTCTCCACTGAAGTCTTATAGCTAAATCCTGTCACTCGAATTAAATGAGATCTTGTCTCATAGCATATCGGGTAAATGGTGTTTGGGGACAGTCAGACCTAAACCACTTGAATCTTTACAGTGTCTTTGTTTCTTTTTGGGGGGATGCTTTTTAGTGATCCCCAATATTCTATTAATAAAGCCCAGTAACCCCAACACTGGGTACTGCCCTGTATTGTAAACACAGGGAACTGCCCGGATTAGCAATCGATCCAGAATTCTAGCTATCAGTTTAAGATGCTAGCCATATGAACTTCAGGAGCTCATCAGTCAGATAGGAAAATGATGGCTTCCAATACATCACGTGAAATGGGAGCATTCATGGATTCATCCAGCTTCGCTAATGAGCAGAAGCATTACTAATAGAAATTGTCAAGGAGAAGTCGTCCCCACATGGCAGCATCTAGAGTCAGCCATCAGTTCCTCTGCTCTATGGTTACGGCTGTCATTCACTTTGTCACCTCCAAACTCAGAGGAAAGTTTACTAAAAGACTTCTTGTTACTGCGACTAAAACCTGAATTGACAGAACACAGAACAAGCTTCCTTGCGGTGTGATATCTATCTATCTATCTATCTATCTATCTATCTATCTATCTATGTTTCTATCTATCTATCTATCATCTATCTACCTTTCATATATATATATATATATATATATATATACACACACACACAACTATAATATATATAAAATCAATACTGATACTGGATGAGAAAAGAGAAAGTTATATCCATATAAAAGTGTCAAGTAAATGACCTCTACTTGTTCTCGTGTATAGAACATTTTAAATACATGGAAAACTAGATTTTGTAGAGCCCCAGGGACTTGTGACTTCTATTTATGTAAACAAACCAAAGTCCTTTTGCAGTTTCATAAAAGAAATTATTTGGACACTAACAGCTTATTTATTAAACAGGGTGACTTTCAGTGTTTTTTAATTCTAGCATGAAAAAAGTTATAAGCCACTCAAATCATCCAATGCCTTTTATCCTAGTTAGCTTTATGTGCTTACTCTAAGTGTCAACTTGATACTGCCTCGGGCATCTGAGAGAAAAGGCTCAACTGAGGAATTACCCACTCAGATTGGCCTGTTGAAATGTGGCAGGATTGTCTATATTACTGATTGATCATCTCGAGAGGGAGCAACCCATTGTGGGGATTTTCATCACTAACTACATGGCCTTTCTGTACATAAGAAAACTAGCCAAACATGACCTTTCTATCGAGCCGGAAAGCAGCATCCCTCCACAGTTCTTTCTTTACATTCTTGCTTAAGTTTCTTCCTGCCTTGACTTCCTCAAAGATGGATTCTAACTGGTAAGCTGAGGCAAACCCTTTCCTTCTGAAGTTCTTTTTAGTTGGAGTCTTTTATTACAGCAACAGAATGAAAGTAGAACACCCCCCCCCAACTTCCCAAGAGGCATTAATTTGACTACAAAACAAGCCATTGCCCATATAGTTCAAAAGTGCTCTTGCATCATAAAGAGTCATCATATTAGTCTTCAGGGATTCACTAAAAGCACAATTGAACCAAAGGTTCTTAGGGGAGGAATAAAGAAGAGGAGGGCCGACAATTCTGCATGAATCAAACTCACGTTTGCTGCTCACGGCCTTATCTAATCAGTCTCATTGAGAAACGCACATCTAGTGGACTGCATTTGCAAATCTCATGTTTCTCCCTTAGGATAATATAGTGTGGAAATGCTTTCCTCTGCAGGAACGCTTTTGATTCATTTTGCTGAGTTTTAGGAAATGTGGCTACCTTGCATAGAAACACCAAACTATAGCATGCACAAATTTAGCACCAAATTTGCAGGTATAGCAATTTTGATACTGCCACCTACAATTCCTATTTACTTTATCCACACAGTTATACCCGTGTCATCAATGCTCCACACTTAGAGCAGCCTGGCAGTTTACAACAGACACCACACAGTCTGCATTATCCCCCATTGGCTTCCTGAGCTGCTTAGAAAAAGGACCTATTCTAGGGTCTATTGGCATGCACAGAGAGAGGGCAGAGAAAATAAAAGTTCTGCCACTTCACTTACTATTTGTCCCTCTCCAGTTTCTCGGGAACTTCTGCTGATTATCACCTAGTACAAAACATCCAAACTCCCCAAACAGAGAAAAGAGAGTCAATCAAATGTTAACACACTTTCAGCTCATTTCAGAGCATGATAATTAGTCTTGATCCAGTCTAAGAGCCAAAAGCCAGAGAGCTTCAGGAAAATATTGTACATAAAATCCATCTTGTTCAGAACCAGTGGGCAAGTTACACTTCCTGTCTCAGATGGTTGTCTCTCCAGCATGGCATTCATTACAGGGACGAATAGTGAGTAACAGTGGGGTTCTAGTCATGCTGGACACTTTAGTTGTAAGTTTATGATTTTTTTCAGAAAGGAGTTCTCAAAACCTGAACTCAACTTCAGGAATTTGTGGAAAATGGCAGACGCTCGCTGATGCTTTCAGGATGTGTCAATATCAACGAGACTGAGATAAAAGTCACTAGGTTTAAGCATATATGGTTTAGTATAAGAAGACAGGAAAGGAAGAGAGAAAATAAAGGGGAAGGAAGGAAGAAAGGAAGGCTTTGGCTATGCCAAGGGAAGATTATAAAAGAAATATATATATAATGTTTTTATTGCTCTAACAATAAAAGGAAAAGAAAAATATAACCTATGTAACCATGTCTGACTGCATGAAAGTTAAAGAGTAGCGATAAGAAGATAGTATTATTTAAAGCCTGAGAGGGTCATAGAACACAGAGAACAACACATCACAACATAAGAAATACAGGGAAGAGAAAGCAGGAATTCTCCATCCAAAACTAGATAATGATCATTAGCCAATAACTTATGGCTTATGGATTTGGAAGAGAATACTTAAGAATGAGAATGATGACGATGATTCAAAGGAGATAAACTCAGAGGGGGTTGTGGACTGTTTATTTGGATAGCTTTGGCTACTTAATCTCTGGATATGTGGAGAGGGTATGGGGAACAGACTCTAGGAAACCAAGTGATGGACGCTTTGTAAAACAGAATCATAGATTGATTCCAACATCCTTAGCTAGATAAAAACAGTATCTGATAACTTCTTGGAGATAGACCTATTGTAGGATGCCCAGAAAGTAGAAGGGGTTGGTGACCAACAGGCTAAAGGGATAGAAGGGAAAGTATGCAAGGCATAGGGCTACAAAAGAGAGCTTTGGTTTTCAAAGCAATGCTAAACAGAATCCAGACACCAGGCATTTGCAGTGATACCCTGCCTTGGTAATGTTTCAATGGCAAATACACGTTTTAAGTCAAACACATTTTCCTAAATACATTTATTAATGTATTAGTAAATCACTGCAGCAACTAGGTCTGTAATTTTTGATTCCATGTTGCTTTTGATTTGATTTTTGTTGTAGCCATCATTTTGCTTCCCCAAAATTTCTACCCCTGAAAACTTTATTCCATGATTCTACCTGAATAGTGTGAGTTCCATCGGTATATATTATGAAGAAATATGACATCTGCAAAGACAAGCTTTGTGGCATAGACACTAGCGTAGGATAAATTAACTGGTCCAGATAAGGATCCTCCATGTGCATTCATCAAGTATAAACCAAAACTAACTGCAGATATTCTTCAACCTCCATGAACATGTAACAATCATAGCATATCACACAAGGAACTGTTAACATTCACACAATGGAAACAAGCATTCAGGAATCAGGGGTTTTGCGGTGTGCTTCTTACATTAATATGTGGCAGGTTATGTTCACTACAGAGCCATTTCTATGAAAACATGCTCACACTGGTTATTCAGGATACCAGCAGAATATGTAAAAGTGGTACATAAATACATAAATATTTGTTACATGTTTCCTAAATATATATAAGATTACAATTTGAAAAAAAATGTACTATAGCATTGAAACAACTGATTTTATAACAAAATTAAAGCAGGTCCAAAGCACTGAAGAGGCAAAGTTTACCTTTTTAAATCCATTTCTCAGTGAGAAAGAGTTTAGTTAATGTACATGAGTTTAGATTCTCTTAACTCCACATAATTTCTTTCTTAGGCAATACTCATAAAACAATCATTATAATCTGTGTTATTATAATCCACAGTGTGAAATGAAAATAATGAAGGAAGGGGGATGAGAGAGCTCAATGACTTAGAAAATATGATTTGTATATTATTAATGCAATGACAATAAAGAAAAATTTGAACTGGGGAGATGGCTTTTTTTTATAAAGAACACTTACTGATCTTCCAGAGGACCTGAGTTTTGTTTCTAGCACCTGCTGGAGATAAACAACCACCTGTAATTCCAGCCTCAAGGGATCTGATGCTGTCGTCTGCTGCTTTAGGGCACCTGAAACAGATGTTACACTTACTTACAGGCAAACACAACTATAAATGAATTAAAATTAAAATTAATCTTAAGTCAAAGAAGTGTTATCAATTGAAAGCTAAATATAGGAAGAAACCTAGAGAACAACGTAGAATTCCAAACCCAGTCCATTTTTCAAATACTTGGAACCAATTGGATTGATCAGTATCTATAATTGCCAGGCAACCCAGATCAAAGGTTCTTTCCTGGCATGGCCTGAAGAATATACATTTTTACATTGATACCTTCAGCGAGTGGTACACAAAATCCACCTCCTTTTGGTAGTTGTCTTTGTGTTTTCAGTAAACTCCATCACTTATAGTTTATAGAAAAAAATGGCATTGATGTTGGCATGGAAGAATGTTAATAAATTCTGAAAAGGCTGGTGGTTTTTAAGCTACATCTTGTGATTTCTAAACCAAGGAATGTGGATGTATGTAGAATTTTAAGATACCCTTTAAGAGATCTTCAGACATATAGGCTGTCTGAGGCCTTCCTTATTTCCAGTTTATATCATAGGAAAGGAGTTTATATCATAGGATTAAATAAATAGAGTTGGTTTGTTTTGGTATAAAATGATATTTGCATGAATTATTTTTACTTGATGATAATATTTTGATTCTTCAATATTGGTTTATTCTTTGTCCTTTACCACTATACCACGCCCCTGCTCATATATGAGTTTTCTAGGAAGCTGTCTTTGTTACTGTTCTATTGCTATTTAGAGATACTATGACCAAGGCAAATCTTATAAAAGATAGTACTTAATTGGCTGCTTACTTACAATTTTAGACAGTTAGCCTATGATCTTCATGGTGGAGAGTAGACAGATATGGTGCTGTAGAAGCAGTTGAGAGCTTCACATCCTCCTTCCTGATCCACAGGCAGAAGACACTCACTCACACACACAGGGGGCGGGGATGGAGGGAGAGAGAGAGACTGGGATACTGGGTATGATGGCATGGACTTTTGAAACTGCAAAACCACCCTCAGTGACACAACACCTGTAATAAGGCCACATCTACCCTAACAAGGTCATACCTCTCAATCCTTCTTAAACAGTTCTAACTGGTCAATAAGCACACAAACATATGGCCCTATGGGGGCCATTCTCATTCCAGCTAACACAGATGTCAAAAGTGGGTACCAGTGGTATGGCTTAACACAATAGGAAAACAGTCCCTCACAATTATAAAGACTGAAGTGAGACATCAAGGCTTCATAGGGTGGGTTTTCTAGAAACCTGTAGAGCACCGTTTCCTCATTTCTGGATCCTTGGCAAACTGACTTGTCATTCCTCAGATCTGAATTCTATCTTCCTATGGACTTTCTCCTACGTTCAAGGGCTATCTATTGGTACAATGATACTAATCAAATAGATCCAGCCAACGTGGACAAGACCTCATCTCAATTGATATAGAAAACTCTTATTTTCCTTCTTTCTTTTGTTCTTGCTTGCTTGCTTGCTTGCTTTCTTTGGTTTTATTTATTTATTTTTTCATATGTGGTTTCTCTGTGTATCCCTGACTGTCCTTGAACTTCCTTTGTCGACCAGGCTGAAATCAAACTCACAGAGCTCCACCTACCTCTACCTCCTGAGTACTGGGATTAAAGGTGTGCTGGCAAAAGCCCCTATTTTCAAACAGGGTCGCATGTACAGAAATTTAGAAAATTAACCCATGCGGTAATAAGTGAGGTGCACAACTTAAAACATAAAAGTAAGATGATGTACATACTACTACTCCCTATGATACCTCTTCAGTACTTCCTGTAGAGGAAAGACATAGAGAGGTGAATGCCACAGGAAGCCAGTTCACTACAGACTGCTTGCTCACTTGGGGAACAGTCTGAAGAGACTTTAAAACAGACACTAGTGTTTGATATTTTGTGGTATGTGGCTGACCATAATGTGTGCATCATAGTGATAAATAAAGTCAATATGTGATTGCGTGTCTCCACAGCATCTTTTGTTACCTGAACATGAATTGGTGCATCCAGGTGTGGAACTGACAATTAGGTCGTCCCTGTTAGAGACTGGTCCTCATAGGTCATGGAAGGGCTTCTTTTCTGATTGCATCTTAACACACTTAACTGGTTACATAAATAGAAGACCGTTGAATAGGTTTAGGAGTCAAAGGAATGTATGAAAGAGGTTCTGATGCTAAGAGAGAACTGGATGACAGGTTGGAGTTTGAAATATCAATTTATTAAATTAAAAGCCTTCTAACTTTCCTATATAGTAATTCATCGAAAAGAGTGAGATCTAAGCAACAGTAGTTGAGTTGCAAGCGCTTTAACTGACTGAACACTCTCTGTGCGGTGGAGGTGGGGAGAGACAGGAAGTGAGGGAATGAAAGGCCAGGGCGTCTTACAAGGTGGGTCAAATCCTATTAGAACAGGTAATTTTCTTGGCTGGAAACAGGACAGGGCTCCTACTGTCTTGTCTCCCTTGGCAGAAATCTTTCATTCATCCTCCATATTTGTTTCATTCTCAGGATATTCTATCCTCTTCCTACATTTGCCTGTGCTCTTTGCCCTTGCTTTATTTTTAAGTTCTTATAAGGAACATATAAATATACTTTAAAAAATATTGTCATGTTTTCTCTTTGAGTACTGAAAGTGATGTTTTGACTTATCTTAACCAAAGTTAGTTATAGTTACTGCTATGAGTATCTTACTAAAATCTTTAAATGTGTTCTTCCCACTACAGATGAATGTATTCTTTTGAAATCTGATTGCCAACAAAGCTTGGCAGGAAGTTTATTCTCCTTGTGTAATAAACCATTTAATCTGGAATGCGTATACATCTACCTGATGCTTGAAGAAAATAAGCCGTCTTTGGCTTACGTTCAAACACTCCAGATTTATATTAAAATATGGGCAGGTTAAAGATACAGTTCCATTGCTAATCATTTATCATTTATTATATGACACTTGGCACATCTACAGTTCATGAGAGAATCTCATCCCAATTGTCTCATACCTAACAAATACAATGCTAGGATTCTGGCTTTACTAAGGAATGTAAGAACAATTGAATCAGGGTTAGAAAAAGAAGACCATCCTGACTGTAGGATTTGCTTCAATTCCTCCACCTTCCTGGATGCCAGCGCTAAAATGTTACCCCTAAGAGCATTCAAATTGGTCATTAGCAAGGGAGGCACTTAGCGTTTTTGTAGATATGGTTGCTGACCATATTTCTGAGAAGGTTAGGTTTGCTTATCCTCCTTGTATTTGTAGGAGCTTCCTGAAGTCCAAGAAAGAATGTGGTCCCCATATCTTGTTCAAAGACCCCACCCTTATCTGCCATTTTTTTATTTCCTTTGCTTTGTCTTTTCCTTTCAAAAGTCCTTGAATCATGCCATAACCATCAGAACTACTGTTACAATTTTGAGTGCATCCAGAAAATGAATTCTAACTTGGTTGGTGGAAAAATCTTGATAAAACCCAATAGTCTAGTAACTGAGAAAAGTAAAGGACACAGAATATAAGGACAGGGGCAGCAGAAAGAGTAAACAGAAGTATGTTCTGAGTCTACAAGAAATATAAAAGACATGCAATAATCCTAAAGAATTAGAAAATAAAGGAAACATAGCCTTTAACATGAGAAGTCTTGTGGGTTGATATAAAGATCATAATTTTAAGACCGCTGAAGGTCATCTTTAGGCATATAAGAAGTTCTAGGTGGATCCTATGCTAAAGGAAGAGGGGTAAAGGAAAAGAAATTTAAACACATCCATAAACTTATCATGAAACAGACATGAAATCATTAGCATAGAAAATTAAAAGTGGGATGATTATGTTCTTTTGGCATCCGACTGAATATCTGAGAAATCATTGCATTTTCTCGGTCCTCAGAATAGCAGAAGATTCACTGGCCTTCAAAGATTTTATTCCAATGAAAAGTCTGGCTGTGATGCAGACCCATGACCAGTTCAAAGGCCGTGTTAACTACACAGGGGATTCAGTATTGGAGGAATTGTTCCTCGAGACTACGAACTAACTTTGAATTAACTTTAGGTGTATAGAGATTTTATGAATTGGTAGTCTGTGTTTAACATCCAAGAGCATTAGATATGAGATCTGGGATGGCTAATATATACTTTTAGTTTTAACCTTGGAATGGTATGAGACTTTCTAAGCAACTTCATTCTTATGAGGCTGCTATTGAAGTCCTATTTTAATTGTTTTCCCATTCCCGCTGCAAAACAACAATGTGTTATACTTAAACCACTGGATTTTCATCACTAGAAAAGGAAAAAGTAAAGTCTCATTGGTACCTGATTTCCTTTTAATTCCAGAGACCTTTAATCCTAAATTCTAGCTTAATTTAATTTATTTAAATATTTCCATGAGGAATGTTCTCCAGTTAATATTTGTTACACTGATTCTAAAATCTTAAAAGCATGATTATAAGGAGGGATGATTTTACTTTTTCACATAGTAATCAGAAAAAAAAGAACAGTGAACAATTTTAAAATCTCAATACTCTATAGCAATAAGGAAAGTCAAAAAAAAAAGAAAAGAAAAATCACAAACATTCCAAACAAAACAAGTCCAGTGAATTTTTAAAAAATTCTCCAATGGTTTTTCTGTCATAAAAAGTTCTTTCACAGGCAATGTGGCCACAACCATTCAATTTTCTAACTTATTAAGCAGTCTAAGAGTGAACTGAGAGTTTCAATTCCAGATTATGGCGATCATCACCAACTTAAAAGTCCCTGTTGACATTCATTAAGTTGTTATAATATTTAGTTGAGACTACAGGATATCTGCACAGAGGGTAGTGCCTCGTATAATTGTAAGTATACATAAAGGAATATTGAGAGTACTTTAACATTGCGACAGATTATCAAAATTGCATTTTTAATTTAAGCTCTGACTTCAGTCTCTGCAGTGAATGAATACACATCTCTGTGTTTATCAAAGTTTATCAGTGAATGAGCATATGAAGCTGAATGAATGAGCTATAAAGTGAGAAGGAGAAAGTACTTCAGACTGTAGCACTAGTGGATAAATCTGATGTGAATCGTTAACATATAACACTGTGTGTATTTCTATCAGCTGTATAGGATTGAGTAGTCAGTGTATAACGCAGGCAGTGAAAGACTCCAGCTTACTGGGCGGACATCCGCTTTCATCTACTGTAGCAGTGCTGGGATCAAGACAAAAAATATCTGGGTGGCCTTTGCCCGAGACCTCTACTCCTACAACTTGGCTTCTGAGAGAGCGCTCATCTCTCTGACCACCTGGGAAACTTCTAACTGAGGAACTTCAAAGGGACAAGGCCTTTCTTTGTCCGTCTCTTTGAAGGTTACCACCTTCCAGGTTAGCTTTTAAGGGAAGTCCAAGATATTAGGAACATGAAAATAAAGAAAAGTTTGCACAATGAAATTTCGCTCGCTTGTAGTTTAGTCCTGGGAAAGGAAAATCTGAAATTCTAGAAAAAAATTGGCCTTGTGCTGCTAGGATTGAACCCTCACTGACCCTACATGTTAACATGGTTTATGCGTGGGAAACTTGAAATAGTGAAGCAGAGACAAAATGTGTCCTGTGGAATTTAAAATTGTAAGCGAAATTAGCATGATAATTTAGAAGGTTTCTTACACTTTATATTTGAAAGTTGCTTTTCTGTAGCTTATTATGCTGCCCACTTCAAGGCTACCACTTAAATCAACAATCTTGGTTGTTTTAGGCCATCGTTGTTGTCTTTTAGGGGTTTAACCGATAAAAGTTCCCAATGGTCTTGGACATTTGAATGTTTGAATTTCAGTTGACAGCACTTGTTTAGCTAGGGTCAGTAGGTGTGTGAGGGAGTAAGCATGTCACTATGCCCTGCCTTGAGAGTTTAAAAATTCGCACCTTTCTAGTTTGTGCTTTCTTTGTGCTTCATGATTTCATCTCAAGGTGCCAGCCCTCTGCTTCATGCTGTGGCCTTCATGTTGGCCCTTTCCCCACTATGATGGCCTCCTATCCCAATACAGCCATACGACCAAATCGACTCATCCTTCCATAAGTTGCCATGGTTATGGAGCTTTATCCCAAGCTCTATGGTGAACAACCTTCCTTATAATTACAAATATTTATCTTTTGGTGGGGAAGAAAAGTAAGTGCTTGGCTATTACTATCAGATTTCTTTCAGAAATTAAATGTAGAGCACAGTGGAGTCACTTTAGCTCTTTAGGCAATGGATTACAGTTGAAGGAAAAACAAATAAATTGACATGAGAGACAGAAATTTAAGTCTTTCCCAAACAGGAGAGATTTGTAACGAAGGGAGGGGATTAATTTGAGAAACAAACAAAAATCTAGGGGTTATGCCATTCACTAGAAAGTATTATTGCAGGTATAAATGCAAAATTTTACATGTTTTGAGAATAATCCTAACTAACATTCAATACCCAATTAATACATGATAAATATTCTGCAAAACACAGCATTTGAGCAGCAACCAGCCTGGAGAGCATGCGAAAGTTCCCTTCTTCCCACGGTGTGTCAGGAAATGCTTTCACTAGAGTTGTACAACTATGTCTATACTGCAGAACGCAAGAGAAGTCACCTCCAGTACAAATAGTGAGGAAAAAGTGCAATTCTGTTCTTAACACATTCTTCATTTCAAACAGTTAGATAAATGCTCATGCGGCAATTTTAGTAGGAAATTTTATTGAAAGAGTATAATGGAGTTCAGTAATTTTGAGGAAGCCCACAAAGACAGGTTACAGACTTAGAATGAATATCAGTATAGAGAGAGAGGAAGTAAGGAACCCAGTCCAACCCCTACACAAGGAGATATTTACAACTGTTAGCTGCTAGGAAATGAGGGCAAAGTTTTCTTTGAGTGTTGCAGCTGTCAAGCTGACCATTCTCCAGTGGAAGACCACAGATCTGAGAATATCTTGTTGGTTCTTGTGTTGGATAGTTTTATGTCAGATTGATAGGAGGTAGACACATCTGAAGGGATGGATCCTCAATTGATATCACCTCTATCTTGTCTGAAGGTAAACCTGTAACACATTTTCTTAATTAGTTATTAACGAAAAACCCATCCCATAGTGGGAGGTACCACTTCTGGGCTCATGGTCCTTGGGTGCTATAAGAAAGCAGACTGAGCAAGCCATGAGGAGCAAGTCAGTTAATAGCACCCCTCCATTGCCTCTGCCTAAGATCCTGCCTCCAGGGTTTTTCCCAGTTTGAGTTCCTGCCTTGACATCCTTCAGTGAACTCTGATTCAGGATGTGAAAGCCAAATAACAAACCCTCTTCCCCAGTCCCCCAGCTCTTCCGCACCCCACCTCACCCCCAGCTACCTGCCACCAAATGCATACAGCAGTAAAATCCCTACTATGGTGGTATAAAATACTTCTCAAAAGACACAAGGTTGTGTAGGTAGGAAAGTGTAGATTTGGGAGGAGTCAGTGAAGGGGATGAATATGGTGAAAACAGATTGTATGGAACTAGAGAATGAGGAGGAGGAGGATGAGACAAGGAGGAGTAGAAAAGAGAAGAAAAAAAGAGAAGGAAAGAAGGAGGAGCAAGAGGAGCAGGAGCAGAAAAGGGAGGAGGAAAGAAAGAATGACCAGAAAACAGCCAAACTGCAGAAAGGCAAAAGCATTGCTTCTAGACTGTGACCGATTTAATGGTGCACCCTCTGTGTTTCCTTTCTTGCACTGCCTTGGCTAGGGCAATTGAATGACAGCCTGAGGCACATCCATGGTCCTGAGGGTGCGTGGGCACCTGTGGGCAGGCAGCGTGCTGTGAGGGTGGGTATTACTCTCTTCATATTCTTTCTGTCAGTGGAATGGTAAAGGGACGATTTTGGATTTACTTAATTGACACAACAAATGTGCACATGGCTTCCATTGAAATCCAGAAATGTCACAGCTGAATGTAGGGAAAGCCCTTTAATCCCCATGCAGAGGAGACGAGTTCTCAGGGAAGGAAGTGGCTAAAAGTCTTTCCTCTGGCCCTGACATTCAGGCCCCAGCTTATTTTCATGGGGCTGTGTTTTCAAGAGGCTGTCTCCTTTTCTGCACCTCATGCGGTGCTCAGGTATCTCACGAGATTGTTCACACATCTTTCCAGGGTGTTTCGTGGCATCTCCAAAAGCACAAATCTTCTGAGAACCATCGCTTAAGTTTAGTTTTTCCATGGTCTTTCAGTATGACTTTAGTGAAGTAAACTAGATCAAGGAATAGATTTTATTGCTCATTATATATGAGAGAGGAACACGTCACATGAGTGGCTCTTGCACTTTGAGAAGCAGATTGTGATGCCTATGTGCCAGGTGACCCAACAGATCTCTAGGACTTTTTGTCTTTTCTAACTGGCCATTTGTAGCTGTGGAACAGAAAGCCCCCATTTTATTCATAGCCCAAGGTCAGCAGCAGTAACAATGGACGCCAAGGACAATGAGTGAAGTAAGTTTAAAACAGGACAACATATCTGAACCCATGTATGTGGGGTTCTGAAAGCAACTAAGCTTATGGGAGAGAGGATTATTTGGGGAAAGATAGACTCTTAAAATGTGGGGGGGGGGATCTTTGCTTTAATTGATCAAAACCATGCACCTAAAACCTCTTTAACATGGCGTATTGAAGGTATGGTCTGTATGAGTGTATGTGTGTGTGTATGTTTGAGTTATGGACTACAGGTATACAAACATTTCATTAAAATGTCCTAAAGAAAAGAAACAAAAGGGAGATTTAAGGGAAAGAATGGAAACATTCTTGGCCACAATATCTCCACTTCAAAGGGTGTATTAACATGAAATATTCACTACAAGTTATAAAAGCATTTTATTTGTGGTGATAGTAAGAGATCAGCTGGTCCAGCTAACTATTGTAAAATAGACTCTTGCCATTACCTTCTAATTTGTTTAGAAATTCACTGGATCTGCCCATTGTATCTTCTTTTTTTTTTTTTTTTTTTGCTTTTTTTTTTTTTTAAGACAGGGTTTCTCTGTGGCTTTGGAGCCTGTCCTGGAACTCGCTCTGTAGACCAGGCTGGTCTCGAACTCACAGAGATCCGCCTGCCTCTGCCTCCCAAGTGCTGGGATTAAAGGCGTGCGCCACCATCGCCCGGCCCATTGTATCTTCTTAATAAAATATGTAATGTAAGTTTATATTTTCACATTTGAAACATAAAAAAAAAATGCTCTTTGTACTACTTTTAATGCAAGGTACCAGGGCTCAGGGATTAGGTAATACCACCTATGATTGACCTGAAAATGAAGAATTTTTATTATGATTAGACATTAAGCACATAAAAAGCTGAGACCCAAAGATATGGTTTCAGAGTTATGAATTACAATCTTGATTTGCATTTTGGAATGGTTCTTTAGATGCAGAATAATCCTAGCAATATATTTAGTAACAAGACAAAACCGATTTACGTAGCACACTGATTACATTCATTTGGAATATAAATACTATAAGCAAAATAAGAATGGCAATTATTTATTTTGTGCTCACTAATTTTCAAGTTTTATATAGTCTTTCCTTTACACTAGTCCAATGAATTACTCATGGAAGATAGTTTTTCTTTCATTTACTTAAGTGAGGTGACTGAGAACTTAACAAATGATTAAGTTTATTTTAGGACATATTGCTGATAGTAGAAAAAAAACACTATCAGATCTTCTGGAATGTTTCAAGAATTCTGTTCATGCCCGAGACTGCTATTGCACTTGGAACTCTGGAGCTTCATGTGGGAATTTATCACAACTTCACAAATCCTCTTGTTCAGAGGTTTGATAGAAAATACGAGGATATACACCGCATGCTCTCATTCTCCTTGTCCCCATATATGCCATTCTAAAGAACAGCACAGTTCTTCCTCTCTGCTCTCTTTATGACATAACCTGGTGCCGTTACTTGCTGGAAGGTGATCTCAGGTCTAGAGCCATTAAAAAAAAAACAATTATTGAAATGATCGAAGCTTCATTTTGAGGCACACTGAATTTCAACTCATGCCAATGAACATGGGATAAACAGATCCCACATACTAATCACCTTCCTAGGCATGGTGTCTATAAAAACATTCAACCCAAGGTTTCTCACACTTCTCTTTACTGTGGAGATAAGACTGTGACAAGGTCTGAAAGAATGCTTCCTGTGTGGATTGCAGAACATAGTGATTAATGTTATTTATCAACTTAATGACATAAATATACCACTGACATCAATGAAACATGCTTTGGATGTATTAGTGAGGGCCTGCCCGTGAAGGATTCACTGAGTGTTGAAGAGTTGCTCTGATTGGGTGCTCCTGTGTCTGGTGGACTTGAGTTCTTGAGTGAACACACAGGAAATGGGAAAAGATATAGTTAAGTGTTGCATTTCCTCCCCCTCTCTGCTTCCTGCTCTGCCCAATTGGTCCTGCTGTAACTTGTGACTCTATCACCAGACCCATTAGTCAACATAAATGTTTCTACCTTTGCTTGCTTCTTTTCACTTTTGTTTGGTAATAACCATGATCAAAGCATAACTAGTGTTGAGGCGGTGTTGGAAAAATGGGATGGGTATGTCTGAAGAGCTGCAGCCTTATAGACAGCTGTACTCCAGGCCTGAACTGGACATCACCTGCATGCCAGTGAGAATGCAATTTCAACAACCACAGGGCTACATCATTGTTCACATGACTTCTCCCTTTCTGAGAGAGCCCAGTGCACACCAAGGGTCAGGCACTGTGTTCTGTGTTTGCCATCCTTACAGATTTGCTCTTGGTGCACATTATATAGCAAATTCTCAAGAGAATCTAGTAGGCAAACATGTTTGAGAGACAAATGAAAACATAGCGATCGATGTCTTTAACTCATCCATAGACATTTTGCCTTGGTTTGAGAGAAACTAGGTCTGAGGTTCAGTAATTAATTTGCCCCTCCCTGGAACTGTTTGTCCTTTGGCAAGGCTTGTTTGAAGCAGCACTCAGACCATCTTGTTAATCTCACTTTTCAGATACAGAAATAAGGATACAATGTAGAAGTTACTAGGGAAGCAATCCCAAGTGTGAGGGAACTGAGTGCACAGCATAGATTTTATATACACTTCCAAATGTTTATGTTGCTTGTTACATTTAAAATCTATATCCCACAACCACTGTTCTAATCCCATTTCTCTACAAAACAAGAAATTAATATTAGTTATGTCTATCTGAGATTTCTCAGTGAAAAACAGGATAAATATTAACAATGAATAGATGAAAAAATCAAAAGCCCAATACATATTTTCATTTTTTCAAAAATATTTTAAATTAAAGTTTTTCTTATAAAAATCTTATTTAAGGCTATTGTATCCAAAAGTTGTTTTTACTGTTCTTTAATGTTCATACATTTCAAGTAGGTTATCTCACCTGTTTCTTATAATCATTATAAATTATCTTAAAAAACTATATATTTCATTGTAGTTTGGTACCACCTTTAAAAACCATTTATTTATTTATTTATTTATTTTGTTTTTGTTTTTCGAGACAGGATTTCTCTGTAGCTTTGGAGCCTGTCCTGGCATTTATGTGTTTTTAAAACATGTTTAACAACTATTACTAGAATTCCAATTTCTCATGTGAACCAAATTAGAGAGGTTAATTAGAAGAGTAACCTGGTCATCATTAGAATGTAGATGTTACTTCAAATACATTCCACTTAGTCATCGCAGCAAGGGAAACTATTTTACACATCAAGTCAGTCATAATCAGACAATGACTGTGCAATGATCAGTCTATAAAGGAGGTCCAGTGGTGGCCCTGCCCCAATGAGAGACAGGCAGGAATAACATGGAGCTTAGGAGAAGTGGGTGCCAATCTCATTCCAGTGGATAACGGGTAAGCCTTGATCAGATCAACAAATCTTACTGAAATTTTGTTTGTGTTTAATAGTTTAGGAAAACAGTGAATTTTGAAGTGAGTAGTAGATAGGATTTGAAACATTACTTGTAAAGAGCCTGGTTTTCCTGTACTGATCTAGGTTTTATGGCTGTGATGGTTAGCTTTTTAACCTTGACATAATCACTTATGAAGACAGGCTTGATAAGAGATTGTGTACCTTGAGCTGATATTGAACATGATGGTTGTGAAATGTCCAAATTAAATTAATTGATGTGGGAAAACCCAGTCCGGTGTCAGGAGAACAGTTCTCAAGGAAGATTCTAAACCATACAAGAGCGAAGAAACCAAGCTGAACACAAGCAAACAAGCAAGTGAGGAAAGGGAAGGGTGGGGAAAAGGATGAAGAGGGGAGGAGTGACAAGGATAAGGAGGGGTGGAAGAGCATGAGGAAGGCAGGGGAGGGGTAAAGAGCATGAGGGAGGGAGGGGAGGGCTAAGGTATGGGGAAGGGAGAGGTGGGGAGAGGACTCAGAGACAAGGGGACGATGAATACTGAGGACAAACATTCAGCTCATGAAATAAATATAGTGGAAACTCAATAGCATTGTACTTATAAGTATTTATATATAACCTTTGGATTTATTACTTATGAGAATTCTCTGAAGGATTATTGAACTTTTCCTTCTAATGCATTGTATTCCTGCAAGGCCACGGTGCTGTTCAGTTTAGTGGAGTAAGCACTGCATTCACGGGCAGCTAGATTCAATCTCCTCTGTACTTTGTTGTGAGGGGAAACATTTCAATTTGTTCACATTTGAAATAATCAGGGCCCATCCACAGTTGGTAGCCATGACTGTTGGAGGAGGGACGCCTGTTGGTTTCTGGCCTCTCTGCTAGCTTAGACCCAAAATAATCACACAGAAACTGTATTAATTAAAGCACTGCATGGCCCATTAGCTCTATCTTCTTATTGGCTAACTCTTATATTAATTTAATCCATTTCTATTAATCCGTGTATCTCCACATGGCTGTGGCTTACTGGGTAAAGTTCCCAGCATGTGTCCCCATGGGCTTCTCTCTGACTCCGCCTCTTTTTCTCCTAGCATTCAGCTTAGTTTTCCATGCCAACCTAAGTTCTGCTATACTACAGGTCCTTAACAGTTTCTTTATTCATTAATGGGAATCACAGCATACAGAGGGGACTCCCACATCACATGACTTCTAGGGTAGCTTCCATTCTAGAGTCCATTGGAGTCATTGAAAACATTCTAAGCCTCATCCACAGAGATTCCAACTCTGGAGCTTTGGACTGTCCCAAAGAGTCCCCTTCTTTAGGTTCCCATGAGTAGCTAGCTGTCTCTGCTGATCAGGGCTACCATCTGAACATTGCATTTGTCCTGCTCACATGCAGTAACAAATGCCTTTAAACCAGGGTTTTTAAAGCTAAGTTTTGCTACATCATTCCTGGGTTATGTAGAAGAAGGTAGATGACTTCTCTGTAGCCCAATTGCTCTGTAGAGTGAAAAAAAGACAACACCCACCATGCAATGTCCAGTCAGGAAATATGCCTCTTGTTGAAGGAAACATCAAAGCTAATTCATACTTAAGGTAATTCTTCAAGCTTTGTCATATTTAAGCAGCAGTTTCTCCTTACACATGGATATTCTGTTTTCTTTTTATGAAACAAAGGAGTCACGTTTATCTACTAGAGCATGTTCGGGTCTTTTTTAGGTATGGGTAAAAAGAACTGAGAACTAAGACAACTAACAAATTAAAACAAGTTGAATGTTTTCTAATTCTAATTTCAGAGCCATACATACACATATATATTTCCAGCTAATATTGTTTATTTTTATCTTCACATTTGTACCAGAGATTTGTTTTTAGATTTAAAGTAGTCTTAATGTTTTACAAGCTCACAAATATTAATGTCATAAAAAATCATTTCTTTTGATTTTATCCTTTGTAAGTAAACCTAAAAAATACAGCTAGTTGCATTAATTGTCTAGCATAATTGTGAAATGCTGATTGAAAACCATTACTATATATAAATAGAATGTATTTACTCTCTACATTTTTCATCATTCACTTAATTTTTAATCATCCCTCGTTCATGCAGCAGATATATGTACACTATTTTTGTACTTTTTCCTCTGTCCTCCATTTGCCCTAAACCACTTTAAACCAAACAATACTCAGGGTGGCAGCAATTTTTTTTTTTTTTTTTGGCCTGGAAAACTTGAGACGTTTGATTGGTTCCACTTACTTTCATTCAATTGAATTTTGGTTTCTTCTCCTGCAGCCTAGGATGTAAACTCTCCTTTAAAGCCACCACTGTTGAAAATCCACCTAAGCAAGTCAAATCCAATGGTTTCCTTACCGACAAAACCCCCGGGGGAAGAATTATCGGGAAGGACTCCACGGTGCGTCTGCTACCAGTTTTGTATGCTTGGTTGCTTGTCACTGGGCAGAAATCAGTAGGACCACAGAAGAGCAGAGGAGACAGGCAAACCGGAGCTATCGCTGCACAGACTGTGGGCTAAACACTTCAGTGTTGTCGCTCCGGCATGTGCCCTCCGAGTAACACTTGGCTCGGATTTACAAAGGACCGCATTTAGCAAAGCTTTAATTTAGAATAGACACAGGTGACAGCTCTATTATTTTTGTACGTTCAGTTGCATCCACAGATGTTTTTATTTATCTAAGCTGCATGCACGCACATTTGTTGTAATTATTAGATTCTGATGCCATTAAAGATAAATATTTCCAATGCCTACAGAGGCTAAATTAAATTAAGGAAATCACACTTTCAACCTCACCCGCTTCGGCCCTGTTTCCTGCAGGAAATTACCACGACTTACACGTTTGAGCCTCATTTCTTAGCATAAGAAGTGCGTTGCCAAAAAGGTCATGGCTTCTAGTATTATTGCTTTCAAATAAGCTACCGATAGTGTCCACTCTACTTAACACACCAAAAGTGAGTTTGAAGTTTTTCATATATGCACAAAATATTTATACACTATTTTTTTATTACTGGGAGAATTTCTGAAGCATATGGCAAAGACTTGTGGCATGGAACATTTAAAGTATTGTTTCTGAGTGAATGATTTTGAGCTTAGGTGTTTATTATTTGTTTGTTTGTTGAGGTGTTGTCTTTTAAACTGTATTTGACAGGTTGGAAACAAAGGAGCAATGACTTTACCAGTGATCATAGGAGATGAGGAACAGTCTAGTAAATTTGGAAGCTTAGAAATATGCAATAAAATGAGGGAGTAAATAAAAAAGGTGCAATAACAGGAGTTCCTTCCTTCCTCCCTTCCTTCCTCCATCCCTTCCTTCTTCCTTCACATCCTTTCTTTCTTTCTCTTTCTTTCTTTCTTTCTTTCTTTCTTTCTTTCTTTCTTTCTTTCTCTCTCTCTCTCTCTTTCTTTCTTTCTTTCCCTATCCTTCCTTCCTTCCTCCCTTCTTTCCTTTCTTTCCTCTTTTTTTTATTACTTTCTTTCTCTGTCATAATTTCGTTCCTTTCTCTTTCTTTATTCCCTTCCTCCCTTCCCCCTCAGTCTTTCTCTCCCTCCCTCTGTCCATCCATCCATCCATCCATCCATCCATCCATCCATCCATCCATCCCTCTCTTCCTCCCTCTCTCTTTCTTTCTGTTTGACGCTTGTTTTTTAGGTAGGTAGAAGTTTGTAATTTGTAGTATCATGGTATGTACCTCCAAGAGTCTAGTTGAAGTTTCTTTGGGGAAAAAAGTCTGGTTGCAGAGGTATGGAAGAATTGTTTTGATTTAGAAGGAAAAATCAAGTGTGTTTTTTTTTAAGGTTTGAAATAAGATTTAGTATGTTTTACAGGAGGACAGTAGGCTGGTTCTCAGCCACAAGAGTGTCCTCTGTAAACATTGGATTATCTTGGGATATTTGTAGCTTCATGAATTTCAAGAATTTCATAAAGAAAAGTTTATAGAATGCTGTCCAACAATGTGTGAGGAAGTCAACTAACTGCTAAGGAATGTAAGAGACAGAACTGTAATTCAGCACGCAGAAAAATCTAAGTATGGAAATGGACATGTATGTCTCTAGCAGCCATAAAAGACAAGTATTTGAGTTTTAAAAGAAACAAATCGTGTAATTTTTATAGTTATTTTGAGTATAAAGACATTTCTCTTACTCTTATATATAAAGCTCTATTTTTTTTAGTTTTGTTTTGGTTTTGAGACAGGGTTTCACACTAGCTATGGATTCAGTCCTGGAACTCGTTCTGTAGGCCAGTTTGGCCTTAAACTCAAAGAGATCTCCCTGCCTCTGCCTCCCGAGTGCTGGGATTAAAGGTGTGCACATTTTTAGTTTATTATTCAATTCTGAATTTTAGTTTATGATCACTGGCATGCTTCATGGGAATAGAAATACTAAAATCTATAATCTTTTCTGGAAGGAGCTGCAAGTGGAAGCATCAGGTTTGCACTCGTGACTTTGGTAGCTGCTGTGTTTTTTGTCTTTCTTGCTTTTCCTTTTCTTCCACTTTATGGAAGGGTTTCTGAAGAGATATTTTAATGTCCTTGATATGGTGATATTTTTAAATCAGACATACTCCAACTCTCAAAAAATAATATTTAACCACATTTCCAATATTTCTGTAAATAAGATCAGTGATGTTGATGTTGATGAACTATTAAAGGGCTTATGTTCCTAGATGGGGGCGTGGAAACAAGTGTGGCATTGGCTCTCCCTCCTAGTTACTGCCACCACTTCATTAGCTAAACATTCAGTGTTTTAATTCTTTAGTTTGTACATTTGGGGGTGAGGCTTGTGACAGGTGATAATAGAGGTTATTAGCTGCATTGCATGTAGAAACACTTGAATATATATGTTAACACATTTTCATAATGGTGGAGGGTGCCCTCAAATAACAGCAACTCTTTGAAATGGCATTCAAAGCTAAATCTTTGAAATCACATGGAAGTCAAGACAAAGTATAAGCTTTGGCAAGCGCTGCGTTGTGATTCGAAAGACATACTTTTTATTTCAATTCAAAATAAATATTTTAAGAGGTAATGAACTCTGTTTCTCTATATTGTGTTTGATACTTTTAGTAACAGTTATGGAAAACAAGTTTCCTTGGTGGTATTATCATGTACCTTTCTCCCTTTTATAGTACCAACCTCAGGTGAAATGTTAAGGGAAAGGCCCCACTGGTTATATAGTCTTCCGCTGGCTTCACGTTACAAGTTAGCAAATACCTCAATGTTAGAAGCTGTCCAGTTCTTTCCTGCTCTTAAGATAAGCTACTCTTTTAGTTTATCTTCTGTTAGTATAACAACAAAGCAGGAACTGCTACTTTATGTATTTATTAAATGGATTTATTAACTTCAGAGCTCTTGAGGTTTAGGTACATGGAACGGAAAGCGACTGTATTGCATGTTTTATGAGGGAGAATGATCAGAAGGCACCAGTGGATGCCGGCACGGGGACAGTCACCAGGGCTCGGCAGTGCCACCAGAACTAACACTAATCCCTTCTCAAGATATTGGCCCAGTGACTCTCTGCTTACTAGACTTCATCTTGTAAAAGTCTCATAGTGCCTTTCATATCATCACTAAGAGAGCTAAGTTTCAACATGTGAAGTCAAGAGAAACCCGGAACTATATCAATACAATGGTACCACCATGCATTTTCAATGATCTTTCAAATTAGAGCGGGTGAATCATATCATCACTTCCTCTTTTTCACTGTGACCTTGGGGTTCATATTGAATTAGATTTCAATCTGAATTTTGAGTCATCGTGTAGATTAAGTCAATTTGATGCATTGTACACAACTTGGCTCTGTTTAAGCAAGTTATGTTAACATGAATTTGACTATATATTGGTGCTAAATATGAGATCTGAGAGGAACCGGCCTCCTTTGCACGGTTTGAAGATTCCAGATAGACACACATAAGATAAAAAATAGACACATACTGCACCACGGACCAGCAAAAGGGACACTTTATGGAAATGAACACACGAGATAATAATTTGAATTTGACAAGGTGATAATTAAAGTCCCCAGATAGATCCCTTCCACATCTGTATGCCTTTTGGTAAAGTTGGTTAGCATATTAACTACTGCTTGAGAAGACTAAAAAATATTCATGGGATGTAAAACTGCAAATTATTATTCACTTCAATTTGTATAATAAGTGTAACAAAATGCAGTGCATACAGGCTAACACAAGAGATTGGAAACTCTATTATACACCCTTTCAAAACCCAGGTGAGATCTGAAGATAACAACTTTTATGATGCAATAGTCGAGATAAGCATGATTTGCTACTCTTCACAGCTCAAAAGCTACTTTTATGTCTTTAGTATTCTGTAGGAAAGGTTAAGTTCTCTCTTTGTATACCCACATTAAGCGTTCTCTTATGTATTAGGATTCCTCACATATAAACATGTAGTCATACAAATAAATCTCAGTATCATAAATTTCTGCTATAAAAAGTATAATAACTCTAATAAAATAATTAGAATTCAGTGACCAGAGAAGAGGACACAGGACACAGAGAAGCTCTTTCTCTTTCTCACTTATGGACACACACACACACACATACAAACACATTACACAATCGTATACATACACACAATGAGCACAAATTTCAATTTCAGATTTTGCAGTGATTCAGCATAATTTCCTCTTCATAATTATGTTTGGTTTTTATATGTATTCTAATTTTGACATTTATATGAGGAAAGATTTGAAATATAATGACAAAAAGAAACTGTGAAATTTTTGTTGAGAACTGTGGAAGTGTGCCTACACACTGTGGGTGACTGATGGCATACTTCAGCATGTCCTTAGACCTGCTGATCTGTGTAGAGAATATTTTCTATACTGTGGAAGTTTCATTGAAGAGATGGAGGAAACACTAGGTAGAAAAATGTGTTGTAATATACACACACAAAACACACACACACATACACACGCACACACACATATGACTAATGAATCTTGAATAAGAACTTAGATCGATGTTTTTTATATATTGCAAAAATTATACTATTTATTTTTATTAAAAAACTCCAGTCATACTTATGTCTTGCACCATCATTGTGGTGTTGAGGAGTTTTTCATTCAAAGTCAGGAATCCTGAATGTTAAAGGCAAGGATATGTCCTATGCCTCTATTCTCTGAGGGGATGGAACATTCTGAAGTGGGCCCTATTTAGAAGTTAAGCCCCACAGAGGCTTCTTTAAAAGTGCTATTTGGACCTTGAATCTTTCCTTTCCCTCTCTTTTCTTCCCAGCACTAACTCGGAGAGCAGCTTCCTCTTCCACACTTCTTGAATGACATTCAGCCACACCAGAGCCGCAAAGGCGGTGGGGCTAAAAGGTCTGAGACTTCTGTAAGTAGAATGCAGATAAACGTTTTCTACTGAAAACCTGACAAGGTGACTTACCATGTGAGGAAAGGTGACTGAGACGGATGATCACCCAGGAAAAGTTATGGTCTCTATAGAAAAGTGGCTAGAGTCAAGGCAGCAGAATCCCGGTTACATAAAAAGGAGATATCCTGGAAGGCAGCTCAATGTGAATTATGTATTTATGGATGGAAAATAACTCCCGATAAGTCTATGCAAGAGAACATAATTCATACTTGAGAAAGAGAAAAAGGGGAAGGAGGGGTAAAGACATGGGGGGGGGAGAGAGAGAGAGAGAGACAGAGAGAGAGGGGGGAAATTAAACAGTCACAGGCAGTTGCACAGAAAAAGAAATAATGACGACCAATGAATGCATAGCATTCTGCAAAACCAGGACAGAAAGCCATTCAAAACAAAAATTAGGAATCAGAATTTCCTGGAGGTTGTATGAGATGAGAGCTCCTGCAATTCTCAGCCCTGAGAATGACATACACACATGCACGTGAAAGCAGCCATCTCAAGTAGTTGGTACTGCCTCTGGAAAAGGAAGACCTCTATGGTTACTAGGAAAGTCCGCTCAGTCTTTCAGACTCTGGGTTGAGGGCACTGTCTTTTATAAAGACTATTCAAGTGTCTCCCTGGGGAATTCATAAAAAACAAAAAACAAAAACAGCCCTGTGACTTCTCTAATTTATAATTCTTGCTTTGTGTGTGTTTTTTTTCTATTTTTTTAAAGACTTATTTTTATATGTACATATGTATGTGGCGAGTTTACGGAAGTGTGCATACAGGAGCCTTCAAAAAACTCAAGAGAGCATCAGATGATTTGGAGCTGAGGTTGAAGGAGTTTCCGAAATTCCATGTGGATGATGAGACCCCAAACTCTAGTCCTCTGCAAGAGCAGAAAGTGCTCTTAGACACTGAGCCAACTCTCCAGCCCACATCTTTTGTTTATTTATGCAGTTGGTTTTTTCACCTGACAAGGATCGATTAATTACCAATTGATTTCCAACAAATGCCACTGTCATCAGCTGGGCAGCTACTTGAACCAATAGCTAAACCCGTACTTCTCCCAACCTTGAGAAGGTACCTACTAACAGCATACTCTCTGTTCTCATATATCTGTCTCTTTAACAAGCATGACAAGATACCACTATTATAGCCAAAGAGGAAATCTGGTATATTATATAACTGAATTTTAGTTTTGAAGAACATATGTCTATGGAGAAAATAGAACAAAAAAATAGGATTTTTCTCCGACTTTATGACTCTCGGTTTATCTCAATTTTTTTCTTTTTAACCTTATTTTAAGATATCATTTTCTTTTTACTTTATTTTTCCTCTTGCTGCAGTCTGGGCTATCTTTGCAAAATAAAAGTGCATGTTATTTATTTCCTTATTTCCTCCTTTTACTACTGCACAAAGAGACCCTGTGGTCAGCTTTGCCCCTCCTGGGCAGCTCTCAGCTTCCTCAATTCAGGCAGGCTCTTAGAAACTTAAATATCAGCAGACCTGACCACTCCACAAAAGGAGGGGATCTTCTGACCAACATCCTTACAAGTTTTCCATTTGGGAGTCAGAAGTATTGATTTTCTTTATTTTTCAAGAGATAAAGCAGATTCAGAAGAAATGATTCAGATTTTACTTACTGTGAATGATTGTAGGATTTTTTGATCTGCTCTTCTTTTTGTCTTGTGAGAAAACAAATGCATGTGTGTGGGATAAAAATTATTTGTTAGGTTATTTAAAATTATGTTTACCAAAATAGTGTAGTATAAAATATTAAAATTTAATATTGCAGTTTTCTAGTTCAACTGTTTTTAATAAAAAATAATTTATTGATATTATTAATTCTGATTTTCTTTCAGACTATATATTCATATATATTAATATATGTGTGTATGTGTATATACATGTGTATATGAATGCATACACATGTTTATATATCAACCATCACAAAACTTTCTACTTTTATGTAGCAAAATGTAACTAAATTTCCTACAATTTAGTATAACTGAATTTTTAATATCTTTAAAGTTTTTATTTCTTCTGCATAGTTTATTGTGTCATATATATTGCTTCACCTTACACTGACTATGTGACTCAGGACTCAGTTACTAACTCTTCCCCACAATGACTACATGAGCAATGTTCTATCACTTACAGGGAAGGTGACATCTTCTGTAGGGGTGGTTTACCTTTGACTACAGAGCTGTTTTGGTCACTACTTAGTACACCTGAGCCTACTCTTAGGAAACAAACTCACTTCAAACTCCCCATTTTTTATTTAAAGCAAAACTTCACCTCACCCCTCATCAGCTTCTTTCAGGGAGTTAACCTCCCTACTGAGATTCTTCTTCCCTGCACTTCTGCTTCTGTTGAACTTTTCCGTGCAGGAAACCCTTCCACAAGTCTCTGTGTGCTATGGATGGGCTCTTTCTCCAGGGATCCAGAACAGCAAATTGCTACCTAGATCCAAGTGCCGACTGCAAGCTGTGGTACAGGCCTAGACCCAAGCGCAGACTGCAGCTATGATAAAGGGCTAGGTTCTAACATTGGCTGAACTCCAATAGTTTATAGGCTTATGAATCTTTTGAAATTTGTTAAAGACTTTTGTATATTTCTTTTTTGAAACATTTTGCAAGAGTAGAGCCTAACTGAGGCTAGCCCTTACTGATGTCTGTAGGCATAGAAGGACTGAGATTGACCATCAGTGACATGATCTCTTTCCTTGGAGGCCGCTTGAGTTCACCAGTAAGAAATTACTGTTCCTTTACTTTTGGAGAGGGGAGTACATAGTTTGAAGATGGGTGTGTGTGTGTGTGTGTGTGTGTGTGTGTGTGTGTGGTGTGTTCATTTTTAATATTGATTTTTTAGTACAATATAATACATATGAGAGGGGGAGGGAGAGAGAATTCTGTATGCTTTCAGGAAACTAGCAAAGTTTTACAATTTCAGGAATGAACATCCGTCCTGATCTGTTGATATTACCAAATGTTTTCTTCACTGTTAAGAGTCCATACTTTATGACTGCTGCTCTAAGAAGGTCGTTTACTGTCCTCTACCGTTACAGTTTCCGTTGAGAAATATATCAATGGTACTTCTGAAAAAATCTTGTTCTCATAATATGCAGAAGCCCCACGTACCAGGAGAGTTGATAGTTGATCATTCTTGAACACCTTTTAGAAGGCTCTGCATATCCACCCAGAAAGGAAGGTGCAGCTTTCTCTGTTATGCCACCAGCCTAGTGAGCATCCTCTGGTCCCTGGCTCACTGACAGGAAGTGAATAGACAGGGCTTGGGCTCCTGTGCTTCTGCTACATATCAAGAAATAAACACTGCAGGCCATTGCAGTTCTCAGCGTCAGGAGGCGAATCAGCTTGCTTATACCTAACCGGCAACCTGGAGTCACACCAGACAGTCCCAACAGACTCCTGGCATGGTCCCAGCTGACCTGGGAGGGAATTTGGGGATTGTTTACCCCTGTGAGGCTGAGTTTTTGGCTGTTTATAAAACCACACATTTTATTAAAAACTTTACAAACACAATGCTTTCAGCAAGGAATTCTAATCTGTGCTCTACAACATCTAATTGGGGCATGCCTAGCAGGATCCCAATTCCAACTCGGTTTAAAGGGGACTACGAAGCAGGTCTGGTTCAGACTGATGGGGATTCTGCATCAGGAAGGATACAACAGTCCTCAAGGAGCCAGGACAAGGGAAACAAAGGCTACACGTAGAAAAGAACTACAGGCTCGTGCACCCAGTTGCCTCTCTGGATGGCAGGCAAAGGCTGTGGCACACAAAGCTGCGGTATTATAAGCATTTTTTCAGGGCTTCTCAGAAATACTTGAAGAGAGAAACCCCATAAAAGACTAGATTTTCTGCCGTAACACACAAAGAGACCCAAGCTATTGGTATTTAGGCATTAAAGGGAAGCATGACCCACCCCCGAAGGCTGAATAAGTGTGAGACACCTGGTTTACATTTCTGTAAATCTTTACACAGGACAGCCCAACCTTCTAAGCACAGTGGAAAGTAGCATAACAAATCTATTAAGCATAGTGCCTCTTAACTCATAATACGTAGCGTACTGCGGTCTCCCGTCACAGCCGCTAGCATTTATTCAGATTTTTGTATGGGCCAGTCTGGCCCAAAAAACATTTTTTTTTTTTTGAGGTTTTAGCTGATCTAAAACCTTATCAGATAAGTCGCTTTGCTATTACTATTTAATAATGGAGTCAATTGCAGCTTAGAAAAGCTTGATAGCTGCACCAAAATATGACAGTAAAAATGACGCTGTGGTTTATTGCATACATAATATGCCTTTGATAGTTTTCTTTTATCCTTGTTTCTACATCTGGGAAGCACACTGTGTCCTTTAGAAACAAGATGTGTATTTGTCTGTGTAAATGAAATAATATATAGGCAGATATTAACTAGACCTCCATTCCAATAAAATTTGGTCTATATTAGAAATAAATAACAAGGAATGGGTCACCACATTCCTAGAGTGAGGAATTTACTAATTTATTGATAATATTTTTAAATACTTAGTCCATTTGGAGAATGTCTAGCTATGTGAGTTAGAGACAAAATAGTCTACTCTTTCTGAAAATTTGAAATATTAATCAAAATAGAAATTGTTTTATAGATAGGAGCAATGCTTTTTTTTGGGGGGGACATCTTAAATGGAAAACATTATGATAAAAACATTTCTCAAATATAAAATTCCCTGTAATTGAAGCTCTGCTACAGGGAATAGTTAGATAATGCCATGGTGTCTCCTCTTTTCCTGTGAGTGCTGGCCGTCAACCAGTGCTCTGCATGGAAGGCTCACATAGAGAGTTTCCTGCTCTACCGACCTGAGAACGCCTCACTAGTGGGTTGCCACTGTTCCTTAGGTGTCCTTGTAACTAGAAACACCGAAGTAGACAGTGGTTTACCTCTTTTAACTTTAAATTTGTTCAAATTAAACACAAAACCTTTGTAGGAAATTAATTTGCATATTTCGAATTATTAATAAAAATGAAAGGATTAGGTAAGATGTAATTTCTGAAATAATTAGAATAGAGATAATTATAACTAGTTTCTCAGAAGCAAACAAAAAGTGATACTCTAAGGTTTAACTTTAAAAAAGCATAGATACCTTCTTTAATAAAAATACATATTGTTGCCGGGCAGTGGTGGCACTCACCTTTAATCCCAGCACTCTGGAGGCAGAGTCAGGCAGATCTCTGTGAGTTCAAGGCCAACCTGGTCTACAGGCCCCAAAGCTACAGAGAAACCCTGTCTTAAAAAACCAAAAATAAAATTATATTATTAATAACTGAAATGTTTTCAAATCTCAAAAGTAATTATTACAATCAGATAAAATTAAATGTATTGTCTTAATGTTAGAAAAATATGTTTCATTGCTTATTTTGGGAATTGTTCTACTAATAACCATTTTAATTATAATAAAAAATTATATTTTCTGTAAATGGAATCTCCAGAATTTATATAAAAGATCTAATATTTTAATATTAATGAACTAATCTAAATTTAAAAAAAATTCACTCATGACAAGGCTCTATGTGCATCTATATTTCTGGATTTTATGAATTTATACACACAAATACCAAAAAAAATGGCATGTTTAAATAAAATATACATACACATTTTAAAAGCTGGAAATCCTATATACACTAATATAGGTATTCCCACTACCTATAAATATATACATTCTGACAGCAAAAAGATCTAATTTGAGAAACATTTAAGATTTACATACATTAAGGTGGGATTTTTTTTCACTATTAAGATTCTGCTTCTTCTTATGAACATACAAATTTCTTAGTTTTCTATATACTTTAGTTTTTATTTGTTTGGTTTTTGTTTATTTATTTGCCTGGTGAAGAGGTTTTACAACTTAGAATTTAATAATGATCATTATTATTATTCCAATTTTAGGGAAATAGTCTCAGGAGGGGCAGAAATAAAATTATCTGATGAAACCAGAAGGAAAATTTTAAAACAGATACCCTTTTATATTTCAGAAATTTAGTCAACCATCACAATAATCAATACACATCACCATTTGTTACCCAATGAGAAAAGTGCTAACTAGGAAAGAGAAATTTTAGTAAGTCCTATCTCATGTGAAAATGTTTGAGATATACCCCCCCTTTTTTTTTGTTTTTTTGAGACAGGGTTTCTCTGTAGCTTTGGAACCTGTCCTGGAACTAGCTCTTGTAGACCATGTTGGTGGTGCACGCCTTTAATCCCAGCACTAGTGAGGCAGAGGCAGGCAGATCTCTGTGAGATATGCCTATTTAGTTGAATGTTTTGATTTGGTTGTCTGGTTTCAATGCCAAAAGCAAGTAAGAAACTTAAGATAAAATCTAATAGCCAAAGCCTTCACCATGCACTGTTCTCTATTTTATTGGGGTGGCCATTTAATGATGGGCTTTAGTGTGAAGAGGAAAGATTCTGTCTAGACTGATGGTGACACACAGCAGTTGAGGGATGAGAGGCAGAGAGCCTTGCTCTGAGCATGTGTTGTATTTATACTTCATGGTGGTTTCTGTGGTCTATAGGCAGACCATAAGTTAGCCAAGATCACATGTAGAATGTAAAAGATTTAGAACTCGATCCTAGGAAGTTCTTTTCAAAGACTCAACTCTTGACCATCGCCTCTAGTGTGCTGTCTGAAGTACTCAGCATGTGAATTTCTCCTTATCCTTTTACATAATACTCAAGAGGCCTGTGTCACGTGACTCTTAGACATATCTACATAAAAGTGTGTGTTCTCAGAGCAATCAGAGCTCTCTACACTAAGCTGGTCACATTGGAATAGAAGACATCATTTTAGGACAATAATATAAACCCTTCTTTGGTCTTGTTTCTCTAGCAGAAAATTTTACTAAAAATCACTCCAAGTTGAAGGAACTTGAACAAAGAGAAATAGGAGAGTCACCTCTATTAGTGTTTGGGCAATCAATTATTTAGAGCATGTGGAACACTGACCACACACACACACACACACACACACACACACACACACTCCCAGTAATGCAAGGCAGATGGGCACATTGAAACCATGTTTTATGGCTCAGTGTGGTTGCTATGTGGGGAAGAGTCACTGCCAATGGGCCTGAGACCTGAATTTCGTCTCTGTACATCACATGGTAGAGAGATAGGACAAGATGCTGCTGCTTTCTTGTTTAAACATCACCTGTATCCTGATTTCTGTGCATAGTAACCAACTCATCCCCCATATAAATGTACACTAAATACATAGATAAATACTAAAACATAATATCTCAACACACTGTGAATATACATTTGACACATAAATTCCCTCCTTTAAAGAAAATAAATTTTTAAATTAATTAATTAATTTATTTATTTGATATCTCAACCACAGTTTACCTTCCCTCCTCTCCTCCCATTCCTTCCCGCACCACCCACCAAATCCACTCCTCCTCTGTTTCTGTTCAGAAAGGGGCAGGCCTCCTATGGGTATCAGCAGAGGATGGCATATCAATTTGCCATAAGACTAAGCACCTCCCCTTGTATTTCATCTGGGCAAGGCAATCCAGTATGAGGAATAGGTTCCCAAGAGCCAGCCAAAGCATTAGGGATAGATCTTGCTCCCACTCTTAGGAGTCTCTCAAATAGACCAAGCGCCACTGCTGTCGCATATACTTAGAGGGCTTAGGTCAATCCCTATGTCTAATGCAGGAAATAAAATAAATAAATAAAAAGTACAAAAAACAAAATACAAACAAACACAAAAAACAAGGAAACAAACAAATTAAAAATAGCATTTTTCCCATAGTAACTAGATATTGTAAAAGCAGAAAAGGTTCAATCGGTAGTCTTAATGGAAGTGAATTATTAGGGGTAACAGATTATCAATTTAAGACAAGAACAGGGTGGATTTCAGTCCTGTTTAAGACAAATTAACACATTGCATCTTTCTACATAGCACTTCATTTTAATTTAAATTCTGGCACCGAGTTGCATTTCCATCGTTCTGTTATCAGAAAACTCCCTGCTTCACAGCCATCCTCATCACTTCGACTGTGTTTAACTCTAAGGTCAGGATGCCAATGAAACCACAGTACATCTTCATGTTTTCTGGTTGAATCTGGTCAGGTCGATGACTACTGCCAGAATGATGTCAGGCAGCCTCTGATCTCAATGGAATCCCACCTGTACGCCAAATACTGTCCTCCTCACTGCTGTGACAGTTGACAGTTGGCACGGTGACAACTCAACAAAAAAAGAAACAGTAGGGCCCAAATTCCCAGAAAAATCTCTGCTCATTCTCAGAAAAGTCTTGAATATTCATCACCTTTCTTTTTAGCCTAGCCACTGATTTTATTTCTTTAAATCTATATTTATAACCTCCTGACCTGCAGGGGTTGAGAATTTGATTTGAGACCTTATCTCCCACCTCTATTCTCAGTCAAGTTGGAAGTCTTCTTTGCTGCTCAGTGGATGTCCAGCCAGGTTATTGGTTCTACAGTTCCTAGAGGGAAAATGATTCAGTCTGGGGCAAAACGCTATATCAGTTTCTTTCCACATTCAATCAAAATATAGCCATGAAATATAACCATGCCAAGGGGAGAATTTGATGATATATTAATTTCAAGTCCAATATCAGGTTTTTCTTAAGCCTGTGCCTCAAATACCACACTCTGAAAGTCTTTGCAAAGACTTTCAATATCCATTCAAGCCTGTGACCGTACCACATTTTCTTGATATATGTCAGGGAATAATCTGCCTCTGGAGACTGTTCTGTTTTGGCAGAGTTCAATTCTTTATGGCTGCAATTTTTTTGTCTGTTATTACACATCCTTATAAGTTCCTGTAGTATCCTCTAGTAACTAAACTCAACACAGTTCTTTACCATGGTGGCTCTTCCAACATTATTGGTAGTGACATCAAGCTTTCTATGAAGTCTTATCACAGTGGGACAAATCTTGCCTAATGTAACCCACCAAGCAAGCCAGATCACTTGTGTCTAGGGGAAAGGCATCATACAAAGACGTGATCTTCACAGGTATGATTCGTTGGCTTGTGTTTGAGTCTGCCACGACTGTATATGTGGATGTAGCAATGCAGAAATCTAAAATGCTATGATGGTGTAAGTGTATTTTGAAGTCCATTTCTGAAGAAGGCAAAACAATGCCTCTCTTTGATAGATTGGCAGGTGACATTTGCTGGAATGCCTCCTGGGTTCTGTGAATCATTTCTTAATGTGAATTACCCTGGTATAGTTCAGAATATGGACAAAGACTTAGGATTTTTGCAATTGAATTGTCAGAAATAGTAACAACCCACACATTCAGTGTTTACCATAATGTGTTTAACACTAATCACCATGAATTTTGGAAATTAAAGAAATTTTAGGTCTCACTACAACCAGGAAAATCTAGCTAAACTTGCCATAAGTCAAAACTAGATCTAATGAACAGAGCAAAAATGTATAGCAATGTTAGAGATTATCTTGGAATTGATGGCACTTTTCCATGATTTCTATAAGACTTGCATTAGACGAGTCTGTCTTGTTTGAAAGCGTAAAATACTGGTATATTCCTATGGCATTCATACTATAAAACCTATCTTAACTGTTCTGGAGAAAAGCTGTTTTTAAAAAATTATAGTTATTCAACATTAACCCCTAAAATACTCTATAGACCAACTCTAAGCAGACTGTGATTGCAGCTCATTTGAAAGAAGAAAATGTAAATGTAAAAGTTCATTTCTCAGTTGCTAAAATGAGAACTTTAGAGGTAACGGAATTTTCCATGTCATAGAAATATTGGAACAGGATTTAGAATCTATATTGAATTACTTATTATATTACTTACTTTACATATACTTATGTATACACACACATACACCTGTATAAACATGCTCAGAGATTACCATTCAGCATCCTCCCTAGCTCCCCAAATAGTCACCCAGTTTTTAGGGCCTGTCCATGCTCCTGGGCTCAGTCACTCTGGGCAGCAGTGTGAACTGTCACACTGATTGCCTTGGTAGACAGCTAGATCACTGGAGCATAACAGTTTGTTAAGTGTCTCATTACCCTAGTAAATGATGTTGTGTATGTTGTGAAGGAGGAAATTAATACTGATGACTTCTCAACCCCCACCAAGATCGGATAAAACACGTTGAGAGAAGGTAGCTTCTCAGTGTGAGAGATGCCCACCATGCATTTCAAACACCTCTGTGTCATCAGGCCCTGTACTGAAGATGCTTACCCGACAGTATTCTAATGGTTTGTCCTCTCTCCCTATTCTCTTCTTTCAAAAAGATAGATGCTACAGTTAAAAATTTAAAGGTAGATACATATAGTGAAATAAATACATTAAACCTATTCCGCCCTCTGGTAAAAATAAAGAGGACGATGCTGTGGTTCTTGAACTGCTGCCATGTCAAAAACAAATTTATTCCACAAAACTCTGAGATAGAACCCACAATGCAGAAATGCAGTGGTATAATACTTCGAAATAATTGTGAGCCAAAACAGATAATCATATTTTCAAACTCTTTGAAATGTACATGTAAACTGTTATGTGCCTCAGGTTCAATACGATGATAAATAATTCTAGACATCACTCAGTAATATGACAATTACAAACCATATCATGTGTGTTCCTGTTAGCAAATCAGAAAACGGTGAGAAATAAGGCCATGATGATAATTCGATTTGCATCATTCATATTTTTGAGTTGTCTTTTCATAAGATTTTTGTGTTACTTCTCTCTACCAAGAGGAATGCTTTATGTAAGGAGACTCTTTTGTGTTAATCAACGCTGATGGGAATATTTTACCAGAGGAAAAGAAAGAGGGAAAGGGAGCAGGTAGACGTATTGGGCTCTGGGGAAGCGACAGATGAGGAAGAGCAGATTGAAATTATTAGTTGCCTGAAAACGTAGCTATTGGCTTTTTACATTTTCAGAAGTACCTCTATTAGCTCTCAGGATTCAGCTGTTTACAGCAGTTGATAAGCCCTGGCTTTTAAGCTTATTCACGTCCATTAGTTCCCCCCTTTTCCCTCTGTTAAAAATCTGAAGCTGTCAGGCTGAAGCAGCATGATCAACTAATGTTCCTGCCAGGCTCGCAGCAAGTCCCCAGGGGTGGCTACAGCATTCTGAGTCCCTGGGCATGCATGGTTCCTCGGTGATGTCATGGGACACCAACCATTGCCTTTACTTCACTGGCCGTGTTAAAATAGGTATCAGGCAATTATACAAACTGTGTTTAACATGTGTAATAGGCCTTTAGTGGCTGATTTCCTATAAATACTTCATTATTGAGACCAAACTAAAAGCGCTATTTGAAATTCATCGTTTTATTTGCCTTTTTTTAAAAAAATGGAACATAGTTACATTTTTTAAATTGGTGAAACTAGTTTCTAGTTTCCACCTCAAGTCTACCGGTGATTATGCGCTTCCTGCCCTCTACTTGTTAATTTTTGTCTTGCCAATTGTCACACTATTCCCCTTCTCCTGCAAAGTATTTTGAGCCTTTGACTCATCACTTTTGAGTATGTTTTGTAGGAAAGAAGGGGGTGCATTGTTAAAAGAAGAAGAAATAATTTCTGAAATATAAATTCTTAAACACTGAATAATAAATATGATAGTCAGCACCGTGTCTTATAGGGACTTATCTCAGAGGCTGTTTTTAAAAATACATGAGATAGAGAAGGCATTTCAGTTCATGGAAAGTTCACCATTGCTGTCATGAGGACCGGAGTGCAATCCAAAACCCACGTATAAATGCAAAGCATGGGAGCACATGCTTATTATCCAGCTGCTGAGGAAATGGCACAGGTATGTTTCTGGGGCTGGATGGCCAGCCGGCCTAGCAAATTCAGACGTGAACATGCACATGACCTACACCTGTATACTCACCTGTACATATGCACACATGGTTAGTGAATGGATAAATAAATGGGATAAATTACCTTATCTCAATTATCAAGATATTATTATTATATAAATTATATCATTTAAAGGCCTTTGTAAAAAATAACAAAGATAAGAGGAGGGAGTTAAACGTGAATATTCGTCTGAAAAGTAGAAGTCAGGTTTCCCCTCAGCGCGAGACCTGGAGTTTTCAAAACAAGCTGGCATAATTGTGTCATTATCTGCCTTCTACAGGGTACTTCAGCTTTCCTCACTTCATTTATCTGTGCCTGTTGTCTTCTGACCCCAATTCCTGTTACCCACACCAGGTAATCCGTGTTTGTGTTAGTTAGGAGGCTTGAGCAATTTAGTCCATCCTTGAAACCTTGGCGCAGATTGGAAGGTAGCTCTGAAATGCAGCAGGGAGAGAATTCCACACAGAGCAGGTTTATGCAGAGTTGATACTGAGACTGTTGAAACTTATGGGATCCTCACGTATGTAGATTCTGCATCCAAAGCATCTTTTGTGTTGCATCTAGCTTGCAGGCATACTAAACAATGGGTGATTGTCTTGTGTGTATTTTTTACATGCCTCACTAAACCCATAGTCTTTAGCTGGGAATACTGGCATCAAAGCTTTTAATCCTGGCACTCAAGAGGCAAAGGCCGATAGAGCACTGTGTGTTTGATGTCCGCATAGTCCATATCGGGAGTTGTAGTCCAACCAGAGCTGCTAGTAAGAGATTGTTGTGATCTTAATTAATCATAATAAATTGTTGAAGTTGTGCTTCTGTGAAATTCAGTATCAATAATTTATAAGACTGACAATCAATTAAAGAACTTTTGTTCTTAAAAAGTGACCATTAAGAGAATTAAAATGTAAGCCTAAGGTCAAAATGTAAGTCAAAAAAATATTTGCAAAAGGTCTACCTAATGCAGGGTCTCTATCCAGAACTTAGTAAAATCTCTCAAAACACAAGTAAAAAAAATCATCAATTCTGTAAATTATAGAATAAAATTATAGCAGACATGAGGCAGATGTTTATTTGGATAGAAAATATTCATATGAAAAAATTCTCCATATCATCAGCCATTAAAGAAATCTATATAACAACACATCATTGCATATCAATTGTGTAGGTAACCTATAAACTATAAAGGTTCACCTTATTTCTGGTGCGGTGGGGGAGGCACTCATATCTGATCAGAGTGAAAAACGATCCAGTCACTTTGTAATGCAATACATACTCCCAAAGATAAGCATGTATCTACCAGTTTGATCTAGACACATGATCTAGGAATTCACCCACCAACGAGAGTGAAGGCCTATGTCTGTTAAAAGACTTGTATTCAGACCCAGGTGTGGGATACAGAATCCCAGACCTGATGAGGCAGGCAGATCATAAATTTGATTAGCTTGAGCTACAAAAAATAAAGAACAAACAAGCAAGTAAAGACATTAGTACAAACTTTCTCAAAGCTTATGCAATAGCAGCAGAAACCTAGGTGAGAATAATCATGGCTCATGGGCAGGTGGGTTGATGAGAATTTGTTATAAAATGGAAAACAGCTGACTAACGGACTGTCCACAGGAGACTTTTGAGAGGAATCTTCTTGCTCTAATAAACAATAAAATAATAAAAGTGAACTGTAATGAATGAGGACTGAGGCACAAAGACAGGAAGTAGTTGATCTGAAAACCTACCGGAGCTTTCCCTGAGGAAGACGGACAGAATGGATAAAGGGATGCTGAAAAGCAAAGTGGGGAAATTTCTAAGAATGGCAGTGGGCTCAGCTGCTGTGTCTGTGGTAGTGCTTTCAGAGTTAAATCACACATCAGTGTGGATAAAGTTCTATACATTTGTGTGATCACTTTGCTATGTAAATTATATATCAAAAAAACTGGGGAAAGTCTCGTAACTTGAAGTTTACAATTTTATGTTGAACTTTGACATTACATCACTCAAGTTGGGAAAGAGAAACAGAAGCTGGGAAAGGAAGCACAGGCATGAATCCCAGGAGCTTGAGAGATGCTGTGGCCAGCAACAAGGATCAGAGAGCCCAGGAACCTGAGAGGTGCTGTCAGCCAGCACTGAGGTTCCAAATACCCTTTCTGATGCTGCTCAGAAATCAAGGCCAGAACATTCACAGGGAACACTGCTAACTCGGTTGAATGATCTACATATGAGGAAATAAGGGTTGTCTGAAGAATCACGTACAGTTGGCAAATATAGACATTTGATAGCGCTTTCTTTTAAAGAAGATACACATACAACACATGGGGAGAGATAGACTGAGACATAAAATGTTAGAGATGACCATATTTAAATATTGAGGAGGAAGGTCCAACAGAAGGAGAAATTTCAATAATTTGTTTTTTTTTAATTCACAGAATAGCCACATTGATTTGGTGAAGGGATTATTTTTTTTTCAAAGAGGAAAAATCTCTCTATATGTTAGATCATAGATAAATTATCGAAGGGAATTTATCTTCTGTTTTTCTCTTTCATTGAAGTAAAACAGACATATGTCTATTGAGATTTAAAGTTTTGGAAAGACCTGTGTCCCATGCCTACATGCAAGCAAAAAGCATAATATAATGGTGAATCGGTTTTTATCTCTGTCCAGGGAACCAAACCCAAGAGTATCCCTTGGTTTCATTGTCCAGCCTACCCTGTTTCACACCAGTAGGAGAACTTGTTTCAAATGAGGTGAACAGTGTTCTTGAGACTGGCAGCCTACCTTATCCTTTAGTATTTCACATACAGCACATACATACACACTCACACACACTCACATTCTGACACACACACACACACACACACACACTCACACACATACACTCACACTCTGACACACACACACTCACACATGCACACACTCTGACACACACACACATACACTATGTCAGGAGTCTCAACAGTCCTGTCATGTGCTGTTTCTAAATCAATGTGGTGACTTTTAGAAGTCAACACAGCTCTTCCATGGCCATGTACCTGTCTCAAAAATTATACGTTTCTGGGCTGGAATGATTGCTTAATGGGCAAAGTGCTTACTGTGCAATCATGAAGGTCTCAGTTTGAAAGGTCAACACTTAGGTGAAAGGCCTGGTTTAGTGACAGAATTCTGTAATCCCAAAGCTGGGGATGGGATGGAGATAGGAGGAGCTCTTTTCCTTGTTAGCCTGCTAGACTAGCCAGTCTGTGAGCTCCAGTTTCAGTGAACAGCACCATAACTAAGAACAAGTTAGAGAGTATCAAAGACCTCTTCACACACACACACACACACACACACACACACACATGCAAAAGACAGTTTTATGCCCTATTTATCATTAATGTATTTATTGATTAAACTTTTCAGCCCAGTGTATTATTTTTTATCTTTCTTGTTGCCAAATTTATGAAATATTTTAGTTTATATTTGCTTTTATGTATGTGATTGGCTTTTCTATACATTTAGATTTTATACTCCAAAATTCTAGAAACGCAACCTTAAAAGAAATTGCTAATTAATCTCTGCTTGGGAAGGTTGAGTTTCATGAGAAAATGGAAAATTTCTTTGTCGAGTGTCTCCAAGCAAAGGCATCACTTGATGCCCAGGTCTGGAGATGGCTGTATGCTACAGTGTTGGAGGGATGAGCTCTTAGCGTAAAAGACTGTTTATACGAGAAAGAACACCAGAGCTGCAGCTGTAGGATACAGAGAGAACCGAGGGAAGCAAGAACTTCGGAGGCAGCATACACAGGTACTCATTCAGTTTGTAGGGAACCACGGTGTTTGTCAACATCTTGCTGGTGGTGTCACTAAATGTGTAGAGCTATAGCTAAGCAGAAGTTGAATGCGATGCTGTTCTGACATGCTGGCGGAAGTCTCTGGCACATGGAGAGTCTGAGGGCAGCAGGGGGGACTCTGTGCAAGAGAAACTGATGCCTTTGAAACCCAGACAAGTGTGGCAGAAATTGTGTTCAGGTTCAAATGTTTAAGGGGTGCAATGTAATACAACTCAACAGAATGACTTGTGTGTCAGGAAACTAAATAATTGGGGCTGGCCAAAGGTTTTGTGCTGTATCCTCGGCCGTGGGCAGACTTAGAATGAGATAAAGGAAGGCTTCAGTCTGTTTTTTGTGGCTGCTTCTTTTCCATCCACATCATCAGTCACCAAGAAAGTGAGTTAGTCCTGTTGACCCCTCTTTTTCATACTTCATATATAACTTAGAATAAATATTTAAAACAAAAACTGGTGTTTAGGAGGGATAAGTAAATTTTTTTCCCATGGAGGAAAACTATTAATTATTTTTCCTTCTCTAAAAATATCTCTGAGTGAAGTTATGGATATTGTTGGTATCATTTAGTAAGCTAATACCTGTATCCTACAAAACTTTGAGCTGAGCTGATTTGAGAATTCCAAATGGGCAGAAATGTCTTAGAACTCTGACTGTTGTCATTGTTGAAAATGGGACAGGGTGCGTCAGCAAGAACAGGCTGGGAGAGGAAACGCCACTGCTCCTATATTCCCAGGCTGATTTCTAGACAGGCACAAGTTTTGATAAGTTAAAATTTTAGATAAAGATATCTCTGTTCTTTTCTGGTTTCTCTAAAGGGAAAGCTAAAATATCATTATGAGATCCTGGAAATAACAAGTTTTATCAATAAAGAGAATTATTAACAGTATTGTAGTAATAAAGAAGAGTCCCACCAACAGTGGTTTAATTATACACTTTATTAAATGGTCCAATTAAAAGGATCTGTGTGCAATTTCCTTTATGATTGGGCACAAAAATAAATGTAAATAATCGAAGCCATTATTTTGTACATTGTTCACTTTCTCTGACGTAAATAAAAAAGCCAGCGATCTACCACCTGACAAAACATAATAGATTTCATGTACACACGGAACTTCCTAAATACAAAATGATTGCATTTCAATGTATTGGGAAATTCCGTATTTTCAGCCTAAATCACTGCCCCTAAACTTCCCATCCAATTTATCCCTTATTTTCCCTTCACACAAATACAGCCCTCAGTTAGCATAGCTATTATATAGTCCAAGACATCTTAACTCCTCCAGAGCCCAGCCTTCCCTCTCTGCTTCTTCAGCAGAGCTGGTGGTTTCTGCTGTGAATTTCTTCTTATTTTCTAAATTTGTTTGAAAGACTTTATAAGAAATAAGTCCTTTGACAAGGAGGCCATTTTACCACCGTCATTACAAAAGAGTCTGTGTTCACGAGGGGAACTTCTTCCCCTGAATTAAACTTAACCTCTTTCTATTCCCATTTAGCCACCTGATAAATCCACTTGAGCTATCTTTTGGGGAGAGCGAGGTCCGCGGGAACAATAACACTTCCTTTTTGAATGGTTTAATAAAGCTTTTTGAGATTTCGAGATGAAAGATAAAGGTGTAAGGCTGATAGCGCCCTCCAATGCTTTCATTCATGGATCCGGTTACAGGTTCCATCCTGGTAAAAGCCACCCTGGGTCTATTAAATGGGAGCATGCTTTAGGAACTAAGGCGTGGCGTCTGAATATCTGGTTTCTAAAGTTGACTTAGCTTCTGGTTTCTTATCTAACCCGGCGCAGCTGCGAAAGTCCTTTCTCGGTGTCTCCTTCCATAAACTACCTAGCAAATGTCTACAGAATTGCTTTTAAAATGACAGCGTAAACCACAGCTTAGACCTCTGAATAACACTGAACAAATGAGGTGAGCATTAGGAAAAGGAAGTGTGGTCTTCTGGCTAATGTTAGACGTATCACAAAGACTTTCTTTAACAGTTTAAAAGCACAGACATTTCTGGCTGAGACCAGCATTTTCCAGTTCTGAAGGACACTGGTGATGTTTCCTCCACTCTGTTCTCCTTCACCCTCACCAAAGTTTTGCCTATGACCTTTCTCCGATTTCTTTGCCTCTCACCCCCTAATTACTCATGGAAAAGCATGAATTGCGATCTCTACTTGCCTGAATCTGTCCTCTAATTTGAAGTAGTCTTTTTAAGGTTATGCAGGCCAGATTGTGTTTCTTATATGTTCCTTTCCTATTGGCATATGCAATCATCCCCTTTTAGACATTAATCCCGATGATCAACCTAATCATGGGATTGTTTATAATAACATAGAATATTGTGTAAATTAATTTTTGAATTAAAGCCGGCACAACCTTATCACTCATGGCCGTCTTTCGATGACCTTAAAGCAGCAAACGCTGATCAATTTCTAACAGAGCATGTCACGTCAACAAATGAGTATTCGTGTATTCAAAAAATCCATGTGCATCCCATAGTTTCTTTTAATAAGCAGTGCCATGAGGTTGAATACCTGACAGATGCCCAGCGAGCTAAGACAATGTCTCTGTTCCTGTGGCTGCATGGTTCAGGTGGCTTCAGAAGGACTCAAGTGTAGCATCTATTATAGCCTCATTGTTCTCCTCTCAGCCATCTACAGGTCCAAGATATCAATGCAGGTGCTAAGATAAAGCATACATAAAGGTGCTAACATAAAGTTCTTTTGGTTATCCTGGACATACATCCATGCAGAACAATAAAAGAGATTTCTTAATGTGCTAGTTTGTGTAGAATTGTGGCATATGGATGGTATTCTTTGGCCTGTCATGTCTTTAGCAGAACTTCACAGGTTTTTACCTCAGTGGGTTCTTGCCAAACTGCTGATTCCAAAGGAAATTTTGTTAAGAAATCTGAAGAGTTTAGCTTCATTTTAGTGATAAGAAAATTTACTAAAGCAGTGTTCCCATAGTCCAAAGATTAGGCAGTTCTGATTAGAACTAGATTGAAAATGAGTAGAAATCACCTCTTAGAGAACTTGTCTAAATTTAACTTCATTTCAGACCAATAAACTATAGCCTTTCCTGTGCCGTAGACAGATTATAGCTCATCAGTATGACTAGAAATCACGGTGGAATTACTCCATCACAGTCGTATTGCTAGGCCTCTAAATATAATTCCACTGAGTGACTTTGCGTTTTTCTACAGCTTAGATCCATTTTCCTGTGACAAACCAGAGGCCCTCCATCAGGAATACTGTAAATGACACTTTGAAGTACACTCATAAAAAAACATGAACAGTCCACATTGAGTTACTCTGGTTAAAAAAAAATAACAGAATATTGAATTTCATCAAGAACCTTAAACCACATTTTTTTTCTGTGCATTTTAACTGAATATTGTTTGGTGTACAAGTATAAAAAGATAATTTAAATCTCATTTATGATCTGTGCTTAGCCTATAGGAAATAAAAGACCTCGTTTAGATTAACTGAGCAAATGAATAATTAAACAGCTGCAGTGATGAAACAAGACAGAGTTAGAATTAAGTATGGCATATGGGTACAGATTGAAAATTAGATGGAGCACAGGATTAAGAATAATTTAGGATATGAGTTTAAGTGACCTACAGTGGACGTAGATACACATTCGCCACAGAGTGGGCAATGTCGTTCTTAACACTCCCCCTTCCATGTGCCTTTTTATTTCTATGTACTACTTGTTGCAGACTGTGGCCCACCACTACGGTACTCTAAGATCCTTAACGGAGATGGGTGGAATGAACATAATTTACATTTATAATCGGATTTTGGTCTGGCCCTGTGAAAATATAATGCTTTTAAAAAACAGCTATGGAAATTAAGCTCAAGAACAGCTAACAGAATATGATGAAAAAATAGAAATGGGACATGAAACTCTTTTTTTTAAAGCTTTAAATTAGGTATTATGTTCTAGAGATGTGAAGAATTCTGACTGTGAGAAAAATGGAAATTAGAGCTGGATTGAATATTTAAACAATGTATATAAGAAGGTGTTTAGAGGTGGCTCAAAAGTTCGGAGCATTTCCATCCCCAGCACCCACGGAGTAGGTCACACTGCTAGTAACTCCAGTTTCAGGGCATCCACAGCTCCCCTCTTACCCCCACAGGCCCCTGACCACTGCTGCCATACATAGAAACACACTAGCATACAAACGCTTGCACGTGAATTGAATCAATCTTTTAAAAGTATCTAGAAATTGTCCTGGTGTTGAGGAATGTAAGTTAAAGTGAAATGGTCCATGCTAATATGACAAATGAGACTTCTACAATCTCTGAAACCAACTCTGAGCACCTGAGCCTAGCTGTGTCCTTCCCTATACCTCCCCAACCACCCTTCCTCCTTCTCTTCTTCCAATCCCTCCTACCTTACATCTTCTGCTCTTCTTTCCTTCTGCCCCATTTCTTTGTGCAATATGAATCTGTGCTTCTCCCTGTAATATACCCTTAAATATGTCTATCAATGTAAGGATTGGGTGGCAATTATACTTAATTTTATTTAATTTACTTAATTTTACAGGGTTGCTTATCAACATTAAATTTAACAAATCTAGATTCCTTTGTATGAACGTTGTTTCTTATTTACAATTAGATACACATCTCTAGATTGAAGAGTCCAAACTAAGTTGTGGTTCTTCACCTTTGCATCGAGATGTACACCTTTATAAAGCCGCACCTTGTAACTGTAAGCCTGAAGTCCTTCAGGAGCAATAGGGCTCTGTGAACCTCAGAGAGCTTAGTTTAGGTTAAAATCGTTCTTTAGTTCTGATGAGCAAAAGAACTTGAGTGTGTCTCTGAATGTAGTGGATTTGTAGAAAGCTTTAACATGGGTTATGAAGATGTCAGACGCCTCCACCCAGCTCAACCTGGCACAGTCCACCATCTTCGGATGATTTATATCTTTGTGAATGGTCACTTTGCAGTGTTAGTATGGTGTCTTCCATCAAAACACAATGTGGTTGTAAAAACCATGAAAACACTTGCCCATTTTTGAGTAGGCTTCTGTATGATTGAAATTATCTTCTCATACAATTGTAACACCCCATTTTCTGACTATTTAAGGCACCAAGGATAGTTCTCTATGTGTGCGCACTTTATATGTACATGAATTTTCAATTAAACATTGTTAATAATGGCATAACCTCACATCCATCCCATCAATTAACAAAAATGTCTTTAAAATGTGGAGCCCGTTGACTTTTCTATTTTACTAAAGCATAATCATTTTCTTAAACCTGTCTTGAGGACATAATACCCTCAGTGAGTTTCTTCACGCTCAATCTCTGCTGATGTTTGCTTTGCCCTAGAACTGCCAGTTGTTCCAATGAATGCTTCATTTCTTACAGTGTTTTCATCCTTTTTCTCAGTAAACTCAAGATTCATCTGATACACACTTGGCTTGACTAGAATGTTCCGTGCAGCTATGCTCAGTCATTCACCAAATGACTTTTATAATAGAAGCAAATAGGGATGACTTTATATATACTTTACATATATTCATAGCCTTCCTTTACCCATTTTACTTTTACCAGCGTAGCTGCTATAAGTCACAGATATCTAATAAGTGGTGGAATGTATTGGCACATGTTTCCTTTGATATTTTGTTAAATAATTATAAATAAGAAAAATGAAGAGACATGGCATCAAACATGTTTAAACTAATACCATTGTGGAGGCAAAGATAAGCCAAGAAAGTGACCCACATGGTTGCCTTTTCACTGAAGGACAAGTGAATTTCCTAGGAAGCCAGTGAGCAATCTGGACCACCTACGGGGTTTTAGAGTGGTATTTGGTAATCCTCAAGGGGTTGCTCTTCATCTTGATGGTTGCTCTGGTCGTAGACATAAGAATGTAAATTCACCACCATCTGCCAATAAGAAAAAAAATTATCAAAAGATAAATTCAGTAAAGAAAAATATCAAGCCTAGAGACAAGACAATGATCATGTTATGGGTAGGCAGAAAAAACAAAACATGTTAAAAAAAAACTGAGATTAAATTTATTCAGATAAATTTAGAGCAACTAAATTGCAAGAAATTTTTCAAGTAAGAGAAAAATAAAAATGGACCTCAAAATTGGACAAAGGAGATGTAGAGAGAGTCTATTTTTTCTTCAATATGAATTGAAATATATATTTGTCAGAAGATAAATTATTGCTACTGAATATTTAGAGCTAAGATGAAAATAAGTTAATTCTAAAAAATTAAATCGTTGATTCTCCAAACAGCACAAACCCACTTAATTCTGCTTATTTTCTTTTCAAATTCTGTGCTTTCTTTTAAGGAGCTGGAGCAAGGAAAGAATGAGTGTTACCAAAAGAGTTCAATTAAATCTACTGTAATTACTTCTGAGTAAGGAACCATAATTGGAAAGCAATTTTCAACCTTGAGTATCTACTCTTATAAGAATGGTGGTGGCAGAAAAAACATTATTTTGTTGCCTCTTCTAAACTCTTTATTGCAGAAAATATCTATGCTCTAATGTTTCTATAAGAAATGTATAAATTTTCATTATGGGGATACTGGGATTTTTTATTTATTCATTTATTGCTTGTCAATTTGGTGAATGAATGCATGCAAGAAATTATAAGCTGCTAAGGACTGGATAATGTGATTTTCTTTTTAATTATTTTCCATACTGAAAAATAAGGCCTTAATAAAATATCCCAGAATCAAAGCTGGGAGAAACAGCTCTCTGAAGAAGAGAGAATGCATGCAGACACGAAAAACAGTGTATATCATAAGGGTTAAGACTAAGCAGATGGAGATATGGGAATAAGAATCTCCAGCACTCTTACTACTGCACCACACAGCATAATACTCAGATAATGTCTCTCCTACTCATAGGAAAAAATGTAAGCATTTTACCTATTTCTACATGCATGCATGCATGTGTGCTGAATCGTATTGACATTCCATGTTTCCCTACTTGTACAGATGTTTTTAATGTCAGACTTTGTCTGATGAAAATATGTGTTGGAGACTATTCTAACTATTCTACTCTCTTTGCTTTCATATTCATGCATCTGCACAGACATCAGGATGAGCACAATAAGTAAAATCTGGTATAAGATCTCTCTTCTTTGAATGTCTGTGTTCTTTCCATTTATCCACAATTATATTTACATTATTTATCATGGTGCCACAAACTAGAGACAAATGTCTGAAGGGATCAACATGCCAAGGAATGGCCATTGTTAGACGTGAATACAACTATTTGCATTATAACACTTAGTTTTATTTTTGTTTGAAAGCAAATATCACTCTGTATACATATAAGCTATATTTTATTTTATTTTATTTTTTTGATTTTCAAGACAGGGTCTCTCTATAGCTTTGGAGCCTGTCATGGAACTAGCTCTTGTAGACCAGGCTGGCCTCGAACTCACAAAGATCCACCTGCCTCTGCCTCCCAAGTGCTAGGATTAAAGGCGTGTGCCACAACCACCTGACAAAGTTTTATTTTTTATTAATAAATGTTATCCTTTAAATTGTTCTTCATGTGTACAATGCATTCCTGTTATTCTCTCTCAACCCTCCTTGCTTCCTGCTTCTTTTCTTGGCAGTCCCAACTCTTCTCAAAAAATCTCTTTCCCATATTCATGACTTTTTGTTTTGTTTGTGCTCCAGTGTTAACTAGGGTTTTCTCTGTGATCATGGGTTTATCACTATCCATGAAGTTCTGATGGATTCTCCAGTGGGTACACAACTGAATTATATACACTCCTTTATTCTAGCCACTGATAGTTCCCAAATATTTCAACAGTAAGTAATAACACTCCATGAGAATCCTCCCTGTTCATAGGCTGCAATTGAGTAGGACCACATTGTAGAGGACCAAAGGCACAAGGTGAAGTCATTAGGACTTCACAAATACCAGGTGGCATTTCACAACCCTTCTCCGTATCTCTGGCTCTTCTATTTCCTCCTTTTCCTCTTCTGTAATATGCTCTGAGCCCTAGAAAATAGAATAAATATATTCTTTCGGTCTGGACTCTCATTATCCTATGTTCAATGCAAAGGCAGGTTATGCTGAGTAAGGCTGAGAGCAACCTTTGAGTGTATGTGTCCAGAGATGGGGACGGGATTCTTTACCTCTTCCCAGAGAGGTATCTACTTTCTTAATAATCATTGAAAAAATTCTTATTTCTACTTTACAGGTTGTATTTTGTGACTGTGTTTGCAAGTAAAGATTAACAGCTCAAAGACTAATAGTTATGTTGTATTTGAATTCCAATATCTTTAAATAAATTGAAATTCTTCCTGTTTTGAAAATGTAATGCACAGCTTTATCTTGGTTCATTCCGACTCCTTAAGCGAGGCCCAAGATAAAAAGTATCATATCTACAGAACTGACATCTATCCAAATATTTTTCTCAGAGTGCAGCACTGTAAATCTATGAAGAATCCCTACCAAAGTTACATCAGAAATTAAAAGCAAAGGTAATATGTTCAGGGTTCAGACTCCTAGCTGCCCTGCACAAAGCTATCAATAGATCCACATATGCATTAGCAGCAAAATAGATATTATTCATCAGGTTTCCCCATGCTAGATTTTTATTTCATTAACAATTCAGCCACAGATAGATCAAAATTTCCCACTTTTACAATGGAAGAAATTGAGGTTCGTGTCTTTCTGTCTATAACCTCCAGAGCTGCACACCTGGGAAGCAGTCAAGAAGCAATGGCATTTCAGATGTAACTGACTCCAGAGGCTTTGCCTTTTAACATTGTCAGTATAAATCCATATGTGTTAACTGAAAATAAGTACGAATATCATTGTGTGTTGAGGAAAGCTGTTTGTTCATTTCCTGACTGTCCAGACTCCCGAAATAATCACACAGAAACTATATTGTTTGTAATACTGATTGGCTATTGGCTAATAGCATAAGCGTATTTCTGGCTAACTCTTACATCTTAAATTAACCTATTTCTGTTATTTTTTATATTACCGTGAGGCTCATGGTGTTCTGGCAAGGTTCTAGCTGGAAGCTCACATTTTCAGCCACTTGGTGTCTCTGACTCTGTATTCTTTCTCCCAGCATTCAGTTTAATTTTCCCCACCTCGCTCTGTTCTGCCCTGCCATAGAGCCATGGTGTTTATTCATTAACCAAAAAAGCAATACACATATAGAAGGACTTTCCATACCAATTGTGTCTGTATAAGATTAAATACAACCTCATAGACAAATGGAACATTCATAAGGGTCTAACAGTGGTGGATGTGGTGGTGATGGACAATACCTTTTTCCTAGCACATTTTCTGTGTCTGTGATAAAGAATCACATACAAAATTAAATTGAAGAGGAAAGGGTTTCATTGTCTTACATGTTCTGATCAATGTCAACCATCTAGGAAAGCCATAAGTACTCAAGAGGGCAGGACACTGAAGAAGGAGCTGAAGCAGAGGACTTGGGGAAATGATACTGACTTGCTGCCTGTGGCTTGCTCAGTCTGTTTTCTTATACCATCCAAGAACAAGTGCCCAAGGGCAGCAGCACCAGCAGAGGCTGGACCCTCCCACATTAATCATTAATCAAGAAAATGCCTTGCAGACTTGTTTACAGGCCAATGTGAGTGTAACATTTTCTTAACTGAGTTTCCCTTTTTCTAGATGACCTGAGCTTGTGTCAGACTGACAAGAAAGCTTACAAACACAAACCTCTGCACAGAAACAATCTGTTTCCTCTCAAAGTACAATTGATGAGAATATCTTATTTCAGCAACAGGAAAACAAACTAAAATACTTCATTTCTTGTTTTTGTCATCTGTCATACTGCATTAAGGACCAATGTAACCAATATGTTCCATTAATTGTGTTTTACTATATACATGTATACTAAGGACATACAAACACACATGCACATGCTCACACAAGTGCACACACACACACACAAAACACACATGACTCACTTCAATTTCCCAGGATATTTTAAGAAATAGAAATATAACCATTGAAAACCAACTTTGAGTGTTGGTGTGGAAAGTCCTTCTGTATATATGTTGCTTTTATTGGTTAATGAATAAAGAAGGTTCTTTGGTCTATGATATGGAAGAATAGAACTAGGTGGGGAAAACAAAACTGAATGCTAAGTGAAAGAAGGTAGAGTCAGGGAGAAGCCATGTAGCTGCCATCGGGGACAGACACACTAGAATTTTGCCGTTAAGCCACAACCACGTGACAATACACGGATTAATAGAAATGGTTTGACCAAAGATATAAGAGCTAACTAGCAATATGCTCAGTGACTGACCAAGCAGTGATTTAAATAATATGATTTCTGAGTGATTATTTGAGGGGTCTGGATGGCTGAGAAACAAATGAGCAGCCTTCCCCAACAGTGTTATTTAATAAGTATTTGAATGGTACAATATCAAATAATTTATTCATTTTTTTAAAATGTAAATTACTTAGTGTTTTGTCTCTGTGTGTTTGTGATTGGAGGGGTGATTTAGGAGGCTGCTTGTTTGTTTCCTGGCTGCCCAGACTACTGAAATAATCATACAGCAACTATATTATTTTCAATACTCTTTGGCCAATAGCTTAAGCGTATTTCTGGCTAACTCTTACATATTAAATTAACTTATTTCTATTATTTCATATTTTACCATGAGGATTTTGGCATACTTGTAAGGTTCTAGCTGGAAGCTCAAGTTTTACCCCTTTGGTGGCTACTTGGCATCTCTCTGACTCTTCATTCTTTCTCACAGCATACAGAAGGGAATCGGAATCCTACATCACTTCCCATTTTCTGTTTAAATAAAAAGAAAGGTTTTAACTTTAAAATAGAAAAATTGCATATAGAAAAACAGGTATCAAGCAAGAATTACAGTTACAATATTTATATCTAATTTATCTTGAATTACAACTAAGGAAAACTGTAATTCTTCAACTCCATCAAAGGCTTCAGAAGGATATAATATTACCTAAGTAAACAGGAAGTGCATTGTAAACAACTTCCAAAAGGCTAGAATTGACAGACATCTCACTGCCTGGGTAGTCACCCAAAGTTCTTCTGTATTGTTGGAGGATCCAATCTTCAGCCCACAGGCTGATAGATAGTATCTGGAGGAACTTTCAAAGACAGTTCCACGTATATCAGTCACTTTCTTCTGTGTTCTACAAAATGCTTGGCAAACTATTTCATGAAGCAGGAACCCCAAAGGACCATCTCAGTTTTAGGCAAGTTCAACAGTCATTTCCTGTGGGTTCTGTATGTCCAGTTCATACAGCATAGCATCAAACAGTCCAAGCAAGAGCAGGTTCTTGCCCAAATGGCTAACAAACTCCATGATGAACCTCTTCATTGCCCATCTTCCTCTTGAAGTAATTGGTGCTGCCAGGAGAAGATGTGCCTCAGTGTCAGGAAAAGAAATAACTTCTTTAAACACCTTAAATACCATATTCTGAAGGTCTTTGAAAGATTTGAAGAATCCCTATCCATCTGAAATATATCTCTATATATTTAGAAAACCTAACTAACATGACAAGTTGACTATTACAAATGACTATCTATTAACCTATATTTCTTAATTATACATTACATTTTTAAATGAGCTGCACAAACACAATACCTTAATCAAGAGAATAAATACATATACACAGTATAACAAAATTGACCTTAAATTTGTAAAATGCTAAGAGCATCTAAGGTTGCTTTGCCTTTTGGCTCCACCCAGTCCAATATGGTGGGGTGGAGGTCTGTTTAGTGCAAGCCCTGCTCAAAGTCCCAGAGATATATAATGTAAGGATTACAGGATTGCATCTTGTAACAGCCACCATCTTGTCACCACTTAAATTAATTATTATTAGAAAGTCAGCTGTTTGTGGTGCTGGCCACATTTACAGTATTCATTATTAACAGGTGTCTAGAAAGCACATTGCAGAACACAGACAGGACATGACTACAGCTGTGGAGAATTATATCTGGCAGGGTTTGTTTGTTTGTTTGTTTTTTGTTTTAAATACCCAGACTTTTCTGGGACCCAAAAACTGGGAGATTATACCCCTGTAACCTCCTGTTTCCTGCTGAGATAAAATACTACTTAGTCTGTATTAATGTGGACAGTTAGAGGGAACTTGATTCTAAAGACGGTCATTATTTGAACCACTATAGGATGCTTTTCATGAGTTTTCTACTGTGAGCTCCTCTTCATTGCCATGATCAATCTCATATTTACCAGGGACTGTTGAAGAAAATAAAACCTTATGGCCCAGAACAAGTTAGTACCCTGTACTCCTGGGTCGTATGTTCTATGTGCCTGTACAGGTAGTAAAAGTTCCACGTAAGGGATGATTTCATATAGTAGCAGAATAGTTTTTAAGCACAGCAAGTTAGGGTAAGAATGATTAGATGGCTAAGAATGACTTCATTGAGAATAGTTCATTTATTCCACAGATATTTATTTAGTAAGTCTTCTTTTTTTTATTGATTTTACTGAGCTATACATTTTTCTCTGCTCCCCTCCCATTCAACCCTCTCCCATGGTCCTCATGCTCCCAATTTACTCAGGAGATCTTGTCTTTTTCTTCTTCCCATGTAGATTAGATCCATGTATGTCTCTTTTAGCATCCTCATTGTTGTCTAGGTTCTCTGGAATTGTGATTTGTAGGCTGGTTTTATTTGCTTTATGTGTAAAAACCACTTAAGAGTGAGTTCATGTGATAATTGTCATTCTGTGTCTGGGTTACCTCACTCAATATGATATTTTCTGGATCCGTCCATTTGCCTGCAAATTTCAAGAGATCATTGTTTTTATTCTCCTGTGTAGTACTCCATTGTATAAATGTACCACATTTTCCTTATCCATTCATCAGTCAAGGGGCATTTAGGTTGTTTCTAAGTTATGGCTATGACAGACAATGCTGCTATGAACATAGTTGAGCACATGTCCTTGTAGTACGATTGAGCATCCTTTAAATATATACATAAAAGTGGTATTGCTGGGTCTTTAGGAATGTTTTTTCCTAATTTTCTGAGAAATCACCATACAGATATCCAAAGTGGCTCTGCCAGCTTGCACTCCCACCAGCAAAGCGGGAATACTTAGCCAGATACTATACTAGGTAAACGGGGTGGCATTTTTATATACATTGAGATGTCACAGAATTTGTTCAAAGTTCAGAGACATGTGTCCATTTCCAAAAACTGAATTCAAACTCATGAATATATTGCTAAGACTGGCATATTTTAAAATCATAAAGGTAGAGCAGATAATAATGGCATGGTACAGCTCCCTTGACCTCAATTCATTAGGCTGTGAGAAACAGTTATGAATCAGTAAGTATGATTAGTGTTATTTTGACTTTCTAATGAATGCTGGTTTGAAGAGGAACGAAATAGCAAAGAAACAATCTGGAGGTGGTTAAATTAAGTTCTCAATAGTTTTGGGAGACAAAATTGCATATATCTTTATGAGAACTGAAAATTTTTAAGAAAATCAATGAGAGATAAGTAATAATAGGAATGCCAGTAACTATGAAACTGCCAGTCTCAAATCTGAGAGGTTGTTGGGATGCTATCACTTAAAGCCATAAAGTGAAATAAATAATAGGGAAAGTAAAAAAGGCTCATTTTAGATGGTTTAGCTCCCCACTTGTGGATACAAACACTTACTTTCCTAAAAGTACAGAGACAAGTAAGAAAATAAGGGAAATATGATCTCGTGCCAGGAAATGAGATGCAAACAATATTCCTCAAGCCCGCTGTAATTTTAAACTCCCCACATTATTCAACTCTCACACACAGAACACACGTACTGTAATTTCTAAACTGGATACACTTTCTTAATATGGTTAAAGGTTAAGAAAATAGGGAACAAAAAAGATTTTCTATCATTTAAATAATTTTCCGACTTTACAATATGAAAACTAGTCATTTGAATAAATGTCATTCGATATCAAAGTCCACTAACAAAGTAAGCATGACTAAATGTATTCCTATATTAGTTAGGTCTAAGTCTGGGAGTCGGGCCATACTTTTGAAATTATACTATCATTGTTTACAAAGAAATAGGAAACTGTTAACTAACATTATTAAATAAAGCACATATAAACATATATGACAGAAACAAGACAAATGTTAGTGTTAGCACATGTTGAATATGTGTGCATATACAAAATATACTCTTAGGTTGTATTAGAAAGAGTATTGATGCCAGGGGGAAATTTTTATAAACCTCTTGGCTGCAGGCTGCCTGTTTATTGTGTTATACGAATATACACAAAGACACTTTCACTGTGAGTGGGCTAAGACAAAACTAAAACATATATTCTGCACATACAGTTTTTCTCGCTGCTGTTTCTAGGTTGATGGTAATTCGTCAAATGTAGGCGTTTCAGAAACAAATGCAGTAGAAACAGTCCATTACCTGTCTCTGAAATACAAACTTCTTTTTATATTTTACAGAAAAATGTCCACCTGTGGTCAGAAAGTCAATATTTTTTGCTCAAAACTGACCTAATTCTAAGTCACATATTCTTTTCTGCAGTGTTTTGGGAAGGGAAAATACTTTGGAATTTTGTTTGAATTTATTATTAAGGCTTTTTTTCTGTTTAAAAATGTTTCTGTAATCAATGGGAACATTCAAGCCACCTATCCACACAAACATCACTCTTTCCTTTTAAAATACTTGATGTATTCCAATGCTAGGATGTTGAGCAAGGCTAAGAAGATTGTCTTGCTGTGAGGTCCTGCTTTCTCTGGTGATGGAGCCATGCAGGAACTGGGCTGGAAAGCTGATGGGCCCAGACATGAAGAGGTGCTGATGACAGAGATGTATAATTGGGAAACACTGCCCTGGGGGAGAAGAGAGCGAGGGCTGGTGAGGCTAGCACCCCCACCTCCTCCTCAAGTGATATGTATTCCCGAGACAGAGCACAAAGAGCATGCAGTCTCATAACCAACCTGGTGCAGTAGAAACAAACACACACTACAGGCCAAAACTTGTTTTCTGTACTAGTCCAGGGAAGAAAAATGTGTGCCTCTTAAAGAAATTCCCAAACTGTCACTATGAGAAGTAACCCAATATTTCAACTTCAAACTGAAGGCTGTTTTTAAAAGGGGGTAATTATCCCAGCAGAAAATGAACATGCATATCAGCAGTCAAAAAAATATATAAAAAGGCAAGGTTAAAATTGAAAAAATTTAAAAGTGCTTATCTGTAGTGTTTGATTTTAAAGTCCATTGGCATTTCTCCTTGAGGAAAAAAAAAACAAGAAGTATTAAACAGTATTAAAAAATGCAAGGGAAACAAATGAAAAACTAAATGTTCTATTAGGAACTCTTAAAAACACAAGACCCTTTTCCTTATTACTATCAAATTGCATTTTTTTTATTTTTAGTTTAGAGAGAGTCTTACAAACACACAAGAAGAGAGCTGATATTTTGTTTGTGTAAATTTGCATTCTCTCAGCTTAAGGGTATTTCTATGTCTAATTACAGTGTAAAGCTGTCAGTGTCAAATTGAGTCACTCTTCCTCAGAACACACATCCTGGAGCTTGACTTCCTACCTATGGGGTGTTCTCTGGTAAGCTGTGCTTCATCCACTGTTTTTTCCTGTTGGCTCCACTTTTGCTAATCTCTTACTCATGGTGAGATGGATTTTTAAAATTAAGATGAAATACCCTAGTAAGTTAAAACATAGCTTTATTTTCTGAAAATATTCTATGCACTAGGTCAAATGTTTGTGGTGTCTCATGAACCCAATGTATATATTTTTGTATTTATCTAGACTATATTTACACATACTTATGTATTTATTCATTTTCACACTTGTGTATTATTTCCACTAATCACTCCCAAAAATTATTTAATTAGCTTAAAATATATTTTATTTTGTTACCCATTAAAAATAATGCAAGCTGTTTTATTCTGTGAGAACAATAAATGTACAAAATATCATAATCATATTTATCCCCAACCTTTTCTCCAGCTTCTCCCAGATCTGCCTTCTCCTACCCTACCCCTTCACAGCATAGTTTATTTCACATTTTTATTTTTTGATATTATTATTAAAGTACAATATGCCTCCTTTCCTCTTTCTCTCTCCATACCTTCCCATATATTCCTTTCTGTTCCTTTTCAAATCAATGGCCTCTTTTTTTCATGAATTGTCATTACATGCATACTTGTATGTACATGTATATTCTTAACTACACCCTGATCCGTCTGTATAATGTTATTTGTATGCAAGTTTTCATAGGTGACCATTTGACACTATACAGCCACTGTGTTCTTTTCCCTGGGGAACACTGTCCCTCCCATTCCCCACTTTCCTCCATTGCCCTAAGTTCTCTGTGTATTTGCCAGATAGCTCAGTATGAAGTTGATGTCTGGATTGCCTCCACTGTTAGATTCTAACTAGGCATCATGATGCTCACTTTATGTGGGGCTGGGAATGCAAACGAAGGCCTTGTGCATAATAGGAAAAGCACTCTATGAACTGAGCTATATCTGAAGCTTGAGTTGCATTGTAAATTTACATTTTATCCTAATGTAAGCAACTCGTCATTGAATCTATTTACCTCCAAGTTTGGTCCCTGTCCAGGTGTAATTCACAGTCTGTCTTCCTGAAAATTTTATACCTTGACTTTGCTCTAATGTGTTACTCAGTTAAACTATACCTATAACACTGTTGCATAGATACACAGTAGCTAAATGTTTGGAAACAAATTGTATCCGTGCATTGAAGATCTAAAATGAAAAGCAAACTCAAAGGAAACTAAATGCTAGCTAAGGATTTATGGAAAAAATTTCATATGCCATTTCTCCAAATCTTGCCTAAGGGGACTGTAATATAAATCTAGGCTTAAAGACCTCATGGATTTGAGAGCTGTGGAAAAGAGATTATAGCTCTGAAAGATTTTTAGGAATGTCTGAAATATACTTTGAGCAGACACACGGTCTGTCCAAGGCAGTGGTAAAATGAGGGTTCCCCAAATGACGTCTTGTTCCCTTGGACTGACCCACTGGTGTTGGTCTGTGTAAGAGGTAAGTATTCCTGTAGATGCAAGGCTTTTCTGTCTTACCTTTTCCCACTGGACTGGTTTCTCTCCACCGACTGGGTCCTGCTTGGTAGAACCCCAACCGTTTATGAAATAACCACTCTGAGGCTTATTATTAGTTATACTTGTTTGGCCCGTGTGTTAGGCTTCTAACTGGCTAACTCTATTAAATTAACCCATTTCTATTAATTTATTTATCACCATAGGCTGTGGCTTACCGGTACAACATGTTGCTCCTTTGGTGTTTACCTAGTGTCTCCTTGATTCTGATTATTCTCTGTCTATATCTTTGTTTGAATTTCCTGCCTAGTTTTATTTTTCTAAGGCATTGGCTGAAACAGCTTTGTTCATTAACCAATAAAAGCAACACATATGCATAAGGACACCCCTCATCATATTCCTGTTTCTCTCTCTTCAGCCAAAGGTGATTAGACAAATACCACCATCCTGCTTTCCTTACAATTCCATTGACCATGGAGTGGAGTATTGTATTCTGACCGTAGAAAGTCAAACAAGAAAAGATGTAAGCTGCATTCAGACCTGGCTCTTGTGCAATCACTTTGCTATCACATCTAGCAGAACTTTCAAAGTGTAGCTAAAGTGTATTTCAGCACAGGAGAACCTGTTGTGTTCAGATCATTCCACTATGACCCACAGAACATGGACATATGAGGTCCTTTGTTGGACAGTCCGAGACCAAGGAAAGGCTTAACCTGGACAGCACAGTTGGTGTTTCTCAGACCTTTAATAATAATAGACTCCAAAATAGTTCATCAAACTGTAGTATGACTCAAGTCTCAAACATGGTCTTCCCCTCAGACGGGCAGTGGGGAAATTAAAAGAACATAACAAAGAATATTTTGGAAAGCATTTAACCAAAGAATGCTGATTTTGAAATTATCAGATATGCTATAACATGTTGTCAGTAAATTAAGTCTCACACAGTTTTAAGTATAGGCAGAGTGAAGTTTTTCTGCAGAGCCAACATCTAAGTTTTGAAGGACTATATAATGTTCTAAGAGTTCATTGTGTGAATATCTCTGTCCCCTGTAGTTGGCTTTATTTTTATTTTATTTGATTATCTTTTAGGGGTCTCTCACCAAGCTTCCAAATAAATACACGGAGATTTATTCTTACTTATGAATGTCAGACATAATTTGGCTTGTTTCTTGCTAGATTTCTAAATTAAATTATTCTTTTTCTCTTTAATTATATTTTGCCTCTCAGCTTTTTGCTTTTCTTTATTGTAGATATATTTGTTTTTTTCCTACTCCTTCTTACTCTGGGACTGACTGTGTGTCTGGGTGGTTAGCCCCTGGTGCCCTCCTCATCTTCTTCTTCTCCCGAGTAGAGATCTCTTCTCCTATTTATTCTCCCTTCCCGCCAGTCTCACCTATCTTTTCTCCTGCCAAGCTATTGCTCATTCGGCTCTTTATTAGACGAAATCAGGTGTTACAGGCAGGCAAAGTGACACAGCTTTATAGTTAAATAAATTTACCATAAAAGAATGCAACACACATGTGCATCATTAAACAAATATTCCACAGCATTAATGAATATAACACATCTTAAACTAATATTCCACACAGTCCCCTATATTGATAACAGAATTTCTTCATTACTGAAAGACTTAATAGTTAAAATTCCCTGCGAGTAAACTATACTGCAGTAATGCTCCTAAGAAAACCAAGAATGCTCGTCACATATTTTATCCTGGTAAAAGTAAGTAACCAATAGACAAGAGAATGCCTGTGCCTATGCCTGAGGCCATTTTTCTCAGTTGCCGGTGACTTTCTTCTTCTTCTTCTTCTTCTTCTTCTTCTTCTTCTTCTTCTTCTTCTTCTTCTTCTTCTTCTTCTTCTTCTTCTTCTTCCTTTCTTGCTTTCTTTCTTTCTTTCCTCCTCCTCTTCCTCCACATCCTCCTCCTCCTCTTCCTCCTTCGAAAAGAGAGGGGTCTCTCTTTGGAATGCAATCAGGACTTGACAATCGTGTCAACATTTCCATTTCATAAATCACGGCAGTAACCTACAGAGCACTTAGTTTTAATGCAGGTGAGAGCCTTTACCATCTCCCACATTACGAATGCACAGACATACACATTTTCAAATATGAAGTAAAAAGGCATTGCAAAGTTTGCATAGAACCCCTCATAGTTAAAAGCAAACCTCAAAGAAATACTTTGAAACTTCATTGAGAATTAAACAAATGTCAGGGTTTTTATTTTCTGGTCCATTTAAACAAGGCTTCAATTCCGCTGGGAACTTCAAACTTCAATTTTTGAAAGGAAACCAGCAAGATAAATGTAACTTACAAAGGCTCTGCAGAAATCCTCAGTGATCTTTCTTTTTTTAAGCTTAATTCCCCTAAAACCTAAAATTGTAATAAACTTGAAAATTTGTTTATAGAGTTTAAATAACATTACCACCAAAATTATTAATTAAAAAATATAAGTCTTTTTTAACTCTCCACAACATATCATAATTTAAACATTTAGAGCCTAGATTGAGAAAATATGTTGAAATCTATAGAAGAAATAGGTCAAATCATGTAAAAAGTTGAGACGACAATAATAATAGCTGATCATTATATTAACCTTTAAAGTTAAGAGGGCTTAAAATGATGTATTTTAAGTCATGAAACATCACAAGTGTCAGTCTATAGTATATACTAAGAAAACTTGTATAATTAAAAGATAACTAAAACCTTTCCATAATAAAAATGTGCTAAAGCAATTTATTGTCCCCAAGTCAGCATTAGATAGGACAGGGTTTAGATTCAAGAGAAGTACAACCATACCTTTGAGATCAAGGAGCTAAGTAAATAGTATCAAGATAGTTAACTAGGTAAAGTCTTTAAAAAGTCACAAAATCTGCAGAGTGGCAGGCATTTATACACATCTTTCATAATAACCCTGAATATTAATGGCTTTGATTCTTCAAATAAATGGATACAGTCTGGTATGTTGGATTGGGAAAAGTTCAAAATTTTGATGCCTTCAGGAAACATACTTCATCATGAATGATAAAATCCTTCTTAGTATAAAATGTTATAAAAATTCTCTGTGCAAAGGGAACAAGGAAACAATCAGGAATAGCTATTTTAATATCTGATGAAACAAACTTCAATAATAAACTAGTATTAAGTGATAGAGATTATCTTATCACACTGCAAAATAGAATAATCCATCAGGAGGGTGTGTGTATGTGTGTGTGTACAACAAAGCACTATAGACTTTGAAAATGTAAACATAAAACATCAGGGAAACAATCTTATTAACAATAGCCACAAACAAACACATTCTGGAAACACACAAAGCAGGGAATCAAAATACTTCATTGATGGAAACTTTAAGATGCTGAATAAAGAAATAGAGGAAGATAATAGATTTCTCATGTTAATGGATCTGAAAAATTAATTTTATAAGCATGGTCATTCTACCTAAAACAAAGTAATTAAGGACTCATATATAAGTCCATGAAGCTACGGTTTTCTGGTCTTTGACAAAGATGCCAAAAATTTACATTAAATGAAAAGAATATTAAGCAAATAGTACTGAAGAAAAATTTTAATATGCAGAAAAATGAAATTTAATGTTTGTTTCTCACTTTGCACAAAACTCAACTCAAAATGGATAAAGACCTTTCTTATGAAACCGGATATCCGGAGACACCAGAGGAACACTAGGAAGAGTATTTTTCTACTCTTAGGCTCATGTAAGAATTTTCTGAGTATGGTATCAGTAGAGTAAGAAATAAGACAGATAATCAACCAATTTGATTCCGTGAAACTGTAATGCTTCAGTGTACCAAAGGGAACTATCAGTCAAGTGAATAGGGAGACAATAAAGAGGCAAAGCTAAACACTGAACAGAAGATTAATGTCTGGGATATATGAAAAAAAAAAGAGAAAAAAAAGCAGCAGCAAAGAAACAAAAAAACACCCCAAACACCTAAATATCAAGAAAATATAAAATCCAATTAATTAATTAATACTGTGAAAGTGTACAGAAATTTCTGAAAAGAAGAAATACAAATGAATGGTAAGTGATTAAAAAACTGTAGAGCATCCTTAACCATTATTTAAATGCAGATGAGAACCACTTTAAAAAATCCACCTCACCCCTGGCTATCATCAGGAATAGAAATGGAAACAAATGCTAGAATGGGTACGGCAAAGGAAGAACTCTGATATCCCTTTGGTGGTAGTGTGCATTAGTAAAAACCATTTTTTGTATCCATCTGAAGGTGTTTTTTTTTTTCTTTTTTTAATTTTTATTATTTTATTTTTTTTTATTTTAATTTTTTCCACTCTTCTCCCCCTCCTCCCACCCCTCTCCCCTTCCCCCTACTCCTCTCCCCCTCCCTTTCCAGTCCAAAGAGCTGTCAGGGTTCCCTGCCCTGTGGTACGTCCTAGGTCCTCCCCCCTCCATCCATATCTAGGAAGGTGAACATCCAGACTGGCTAGGCTCCCACCAAGCCAGCACATTGCGTAGGATCAAAACCGCGTGCCATTGTCCTTGGCGTCTCATCAGCCCTCATTGTTCGCCATGTTCCGAGAGTCCAGTTTTATCCCATGCTTTTTCTGGTAACAGTCCAGCTGGCCTTGGTGAGCTCCCAGTAGATCATCTCCACTGTCTCAGTGGGTGGGTGCACTCCTCGTGGTCCCGACATCTTTGCTCATGTTCTCACTCCTTCTGCTCCTCATTGGGACCTTGGGAGCTCAGTCCAGTGCTCCAGTGTGGGTCTCTGTCTCTATCTCCATCCATCGCCAGATGCAAGTTCTAGGCTGATATGCAATATATTCGTCAGTATTGCTCTAGGGTAGGGTCATTTCAGGTTCCCTATCCTCAGCTGCCCAGAGAACTAACTGGGGACCTCAGCTTGGGCACCTGGGAGCCCCTCTAGGGTCAAGTCTCCTGCCCACCCTAAAGTGGGTCCCTTAACTAAGAATTGTGGTTCCGTGCTCCCCTATCCAACCTTCCTTTATCCCGTTCCTCTTGTTTCCCCAAGTCCACCCTCCTTCCCTTCTACCTTTTCTCTCCCCATCTCCCCTAACCCCCATCCCACCCCACCCCCAAGATCCCACTTTTCCCCCCGGCAATTTTGTCTACTTCCCTTATCCAAGAGGATAACTATATGTTTTTCCTTGGGTTCACCTTCTTACTTAGCTTGGCTAAAGTCAAAAACACCAACGATAGCCTTTGCTGGAGAGGCTGTGGAGGAAGGGGTACCCTCATCCATTGCTGGTGGGAATGCAATCTTGTGCAACCACTGTGGAAGTCAGTGTTTCGGTTTCTCCGGAAATTTGGGATCAACCTACCCCTGGACCCAGCAATACCACTCTTGGGAATTTACCCAAGAGATGCTCTATCACATGTCAAAAGCATTTGTTCAACTATGTTCATAGCAGTATTATTTGTAATAGCCAGAACCTGGAAACAACCTAGATGCCCTTCAATGGAAGAATGGATGAAGAAAGTATGGAATATATACACACTAGAGTACTACGCTGCGGTAAAAAACAATGACTTCTCGAATTTTGCATGCAAATGGATGGAAATAGAAAACACTATCCTGAGTGAGGTATCCCAGGCCCAAAAAGACGAACATGGGATGTACTCACTCATAATTGGTTTCTAGCCATAAATAGGGTTCACGGAGTCTACAATAGGCGAATCTAATGAAGGTGTTTTAAGAACCCAGAAATAGAACGGCGATATGGCCTTTCTCTACCAGTGCTCGGTATGTATGCATCCAGTGGACTTTATTTCCTACCACAGAGACTCTTGGGTATCCCTCTAAAATGTGACTCTATTCATAACATCTCACTGTGCATTGAAAAATAAATGTGTTAGTTTTAAATGTGATTGTGATATAACCCAAAATCAGCTGGGGAGAGAGTCTCAATAGGGAATTGTATAAATCTGATTGAAGCCATGGGCAGGTCTGTGGGAGACTGTCTTATTTAAGGTAATTGATATGGTCCAGACCTCGCTCATTGTGGGTGGGCATCACTCCCTGGGCTTGGGATGCTTGTCTATATAAATGGGGAAGGAGGGTGAGCTAATAAATCTGCCAGCATTTCTTTCTCTCTGCTATTGACGGTGGACATGAAAAGCTGCTTCTAGTTCCTGCCTTGACTTCTCCAAGCCGATGGGCTATAATCTAGAACTGTGAGAGAAAATAAACACTTTCTCTCAGAAAATGTTTTTTTTTTTTTGTCATAGCAACAGAAATGGGACTAGAACAGTACGACTGAAAGCATCAATTTGAAAGATCGTGACTCCACTCAAATATAAAATTGTTGTAAGTAAAAGCAGTCTCAATCAATGTCAGCGGCTTGAACTATGTTCACGGAAGCCTTTCTAAAGAACTGTGAAGCAGCTTCAAGGAATTCAAAAGAAGACGTGGCATTCTGCGTCTGAGCTCTTAGTGCCACATTTTCTCTTTGTCCACCAAAAGGCTGGGAGAGCCTGGAAGAAGAGAACACCTGTGTGAGGGGCCTGTTGGCTAGGGCTTGACCGTGCAAGCAGCCTGGAATTCATCCAGAGTGAGGAAGCCACTAATGGGAATCTCTATGCAGTCCTGGTGAGAAGATTTACATTTGTCACTTGAAGCTGTCTGGGTACGTCCTGGACAAGATGACAGGATGGGTTCGGAGGGGATGCAGGGAAGCAAAGACAGAGGCCCATTTCAGAAGTCCACGGAAGAGATTGTGAGGAATGATCAGGGTGAAGAGCCAAAGCGTCCTACTTGCCATGTTGACAAGAACTGGAAAGCAGTCACCCTGCTCTGAAGCAGTTACAACCACCTCCATGGACACTGGCAGCATGCTGCTGGTCTGGGGCTTCTTATCTCAGCACGGTGAGGAGATTTATAAACACGGCTTCTAATCTACACAGGCAGGAAAACGATTTAAAGATAACTTTCTTCTTAGGGTGTTCTATGGTGAGATTTAAAAAACCCATGGCACCCAGCATTGTGATGGGGTCTACTTTTCATGACATTGCTCTTTCTTTTGCTCCATTTTCTCTCCATGTAAAAAACTTAAGGGGTGTTCTTCCTTTCTTAGTAGGCAAAGCCTGGCAAGAATCTAATAAAGTTCCAGAATGATGATCACAACCTAAGTCAGAAAATTGCCTATAAATAGTCAAGTTAAAACCCAGAAAGCCACTGTCTCATAATTACAGATGGTTGACTAGTTTTCATAACTCAGATATGGCTGTAACCTGGAAGACCATCACTCTTAAAGACATTGATAATGAATGAAGTAAAATTAGTAGTATTTGAATGAAATACCTATCATAGTTTATCCCAGGAAAAGTTAAAATTTGAGAAACAGACAATAACCAGGCAATCAGGTCATTTTCTTCATAGTTTTTAAAATATTTCTGGCCAGGACCACCTGTTAGGATGACATGTGTGGGCAGGAGGAGGTCAACAAAATCATGTAACCCCACTGTATAGAATGCAGTGATTACTAATAATACCACTTTACTGTCTTTCAACATAGATGAATATGTACAAATTCAGAAGATCTGTGTCAGGGTCAGGACTGACATTGCAAAGGTTTTGTTTTGAAGATGTTTTAGCTCACTGGTGACCTTGTTGAAACCTAATCCGCCATTATGAGCTATCAAGAAGGAGGACCAAGGGACTTTTAAGAGGTGATTAAAGTTCTCCCCTAATTAATGAATTAATTCCATCATGCAACTAATGGATTAATGGATTAATGGGTTATCTCAAGAGTGCCCATGGAATAAAAAACCACTGTTGATAGACCTCTCCTGTGTCTCATCGCCATTTCTTGTTATGTGATACCCTATGCCAACTTGGAACTATGCCAACATAGCTACCACCAGATGGGTCCTCTCAGTGTTATACTAGAACTCTAAAATAAAATATATCTTTTTTTGTGTATTACACACCCAGTTGATAGCATTATTTCATAGCAACAAAGCATTGACTTAAATGGGTTGCTATTCATGGAAAAAGAAATACAATTTCAAGATGCTGGATCCTTAGTAATATATAATACATCTATAAGAGTGTGAAGAGTTGGTTATTATGAATTGGTTGTGTAAATATTTCAGTAAATTACCACATACCGTCAAATTAGCATAGACCATCAGATATATGGGGGGGGGGAATGCCTTGATGAAGGTTATTCTGCTATCTGAAGACCTAGGCTGTGGATATTTAAGTTGAGATTTGGACATTAAGAGGAAAAAGTAAATTGCAAGTTGAGCTCACTGTCCTGTGTGGAAGAAGAAGGGGTAATCAATGGAAAAGTTAGAGCATCACCTGGGACTGCCTCAGTTCAATTGATAGATGCTGGAAAGACAGATTCCCTAACCCTGGAGCTAGTTCCACTGAATCATTGGGCAAACAGTTTTTAAGGAACACATGTTGTGAATTTAGAAAAGAGAGATGAATATTTATAACTATCTGATACTTTTCATGGCATATTTATTAATAAAAAACTATTTTAGATGATCTATTGACAAAGGTATTTTTTACATAAATGGTTGTGTATTTTCTTCACACAGACTGTTAACAGTGCACAGTGATGTGCTATAAGGCAGTCCCATGAATTAAATGGTAACCTGGGGGTCCAGCCTTTAATATCGAACTATACTGGTTTTCACAAAAGAGCTCTCAGAGCCCAGCAGCATTTTAAGGGCACTTGCCCATAGCTAAGATCAAATGCAAAAGTCTGTTTTGTGGACATGTAAAAGGAACTGCTACATGATCCAAGAAAGCAATATAGAGTGGTCTTCAGTGAAGACAGGGGTCCCTTGTCACTCAGTGTGTGGCAGCGACCACTTGGTTTCACCTCAGAGGTGACTAGTTAAAGTGCTGATTTCTTAGGTATTTTTTTTTTTGTAGTGATCTGAGCACAGTGTCTAATATGGTGGAATCAATCGCAAATCCTATTGGTTTTGTAATACTGAAAGCTCCACACAAAGAGCATGAAAATGGAGATGCCTGACCACTCTGCTCCACATGTTTGGTCATGCGTGTCCCCACCTAGGAAAAAAGAGATTCCAGTGTAGAATTCTGACTCAATGACTCAGTTTTCTGGGAGGCATCGTTGGCTATTGTTCCAAAGTGACAACAGCTGATGATTCCGAAGCTTTAATTTTTAGGAGTGCATACCCCAGTGCTGAAAAGAATGCCAAATTCACCCTTCAGTTCATAAAGAGAATCATGTTGGTTGCTGTTCGGTGCATTCATTTCCCGTATCATGCTTGTGGTACCTTGAGGGCAAGACACTTGCTCATGTGTTTCCTGTTTAGGTAGAATAGAGGCAGAAAGACTTCCTAGAATCTACGACCTCTAGGTTCCCCATAAAGAAGTACATTGATCGTACTGTCTAAGAGTGTACATCAAGCACAGGGATGAAGCTTGTGACATAGCCCTGGCTTCAATCTTTGATACCACTAGAAACAAACAACAAACAAATAAATAGATAAATAAATGAATAAGTGGTTAATATAACATTACTCTGTGATCATTTTTTATATTTAAAATTGGGGACTTTGATGGCTTAGAAGAAAACACAACTGATTATCAGGAGACTAAGATCATCATGAACTATACAATAAGACAAAACTAACAGAATTGATGAGTCTCTTTTTTTTAAGTGCTGTTAGGGCTAAGGATGTAGTTCAGTGGTAGAGTACTTGCCTAATATGTACAAAGTTCTTGATCTGATCCCAAGAATAGAAGTATGGATAAAAAAAGGTAGGAAAGAGGGTGGAGAGGGGAGGGGGGAAGAAAAAGAGGAGAAAGGATAGAGAGAAGAGAGGAGAGAGAGAGAGAGAGAGAGAGAGAGAGAGAGAGAGAGAGAGAGAGAGAGAGAGTCTAGTAAACCAGTTTACCCGGTTGAGCAAGGTTCATAATGCCAGGTACTGGGAGGCTGTCTGGAGAATCAAATGTCCAAAGCCAGCAACTGAATGAGACCTTTTCTCAAAAAATAAAAGGAAGGATGGGCATTCAGTTCAATAGTAGAGGGCTTGACAGGCACAAGGTCCTAGGTTCAATTTCCAGTTATATACAGATATTACTAAAATGTTCTACTTGTCTATACTTTTTAGTTTCTTGCTGTTAGAGCTGGGTTAATCAGCAGAGACCCTAACACAATACACTATTTATTATTTTCCCTTTAGCTTTCTTCTTTCTCATCATTCTTTACAAAATATATCCATCATGACAGAGGCATTGAAAGTCTATTTTCATGTTCCTTTCTTTTCGTTCTCTTGTTTTTCTTTCTCCTTTTTCTCAAACTGTCTCAGCGTTTCACCCAAGTGTAACATCAGATTCTCAGTTTACCCATTTGTATTTTGGCGTTCTATCCAAGCACTGACATTTTCTTATTCTAAGGGTTCTGGACATATTGAAAACCTCCCTGGAAGACAGGCAACTCCTTTGCTGTCTTCTTCATTGCTTATCCATTTTGTCAAATTCAAGTAGAAATATTGGAAAAGATCTTTAGAAATTAACATCAGATGATGATTTTTTAAAGGTGGTTATTAAAATGAATCTCTGTGACTGGTTATTTTTCTCTCTTTTACCTAAGAAGCAGTCATCACTCTTTCTGGTATTGTATTTCTCCTCAATAATTGATACATTACATTAAAGGAACACAAAATGGTCTTAATTATGCAGTAATGATCAAGGCAGTGTTTCCTGAGAACTAATGGTTGCCTGAGAAGGCGTGATGGCCTGAGGCCCAGCTGGCTGTTAAGTCACAGGAAATGCTGAGGGCCAAGATTCCTATTATATCTCTCAGATGAAAATGAACCAAAAGAAAAAAAAAGCAAAATGGATTATTTTCCCTCTAATGGGTAAAATGGATTCATTTTGGATGCAGAAGATGGTTTGTGTAGGAGGGATGTTTTCCCTAATAGCCAAGTCCCAATGGCCCAATGGTCAGGGTGTGCATTTTGTCTTTAATGTGGTATAGGGCAAAAGATATTCTATTATTGATTTGAAGTTTTGATGCAACCAGAAATACTTCACTGCTTTTGAGTCTGTCCACTCTTATATACACTGGGGAATCTTGTGGGAAGTGTTTGCTCTGATAGCTTTTTGTGAGCAAGCAATAGATTACACTTGTGCTTAAGACCAGAAAAAGTTACTTTAAAGACATTTAGTGACAGTGATCAATTGTAAAAGCCACCAAAGCACTCAAGGGCTTTCTTTTCTTTTATTCCAGAGTCACTTCAGTAAAATATTGGGAAAAGAGACCTGACCTCAAAATACGTTGGTTTCCTTAGGCCACTCTCCTTTTATGTCACAGTGCGTAATTAGAGAGAAGTCACATGACCCTCAGCAAAAAATTAGTCAATTCAAACAGTTTACTAGATCACTTCTCTGCCTCTGATGTGTGCTGACTCCATACCAAAACTAGTGTGTGTCATAAGTATCAGCGCTCTAAAATGTGATGTAGACTCTTTATCAGACGTTCCAAGTACAGAAGGGCAATGTATTAATTTAGCAAGGTGTGTGAAAGGGCACAGTAGGCCTTTGGGTGCCTAATGATCAAAGCTGAAATAATTTTTTTTTAAATTTTTTTATTGATAAAAGGAGGATAAAGAAAAGAAAAAAAAACAAATTTCCACCTCCTCCCACCAGCCTCCCATTTCCCTCCCCCTCCTCCCACTCTTCTCCCCCTCCTCCCACTCTTCTCCCCCTCCTCCCACTCTTCTCCCCTTCCCCCCACTCCTCTCCCCCTCCCTTTCCAGTCCAAAGAGCTGTCAGGGTTCCCTGCCCTGTGGTAAGTCCTAGGTCCTCCCCCCTCCATCCATATCTAGGAAGGTGAACATCCAAACTGGCTAGGCTCCCACCAAGCCAGCACATTGCATAGGATCAAAACCGCGTGCCAATGTCCTTGGCGTCTCTTCAGCCCTCATTGTTCGCCATGTTCCGAGAGTCCAGTTTTATCCCATGCTTTTTCTGGTAACAGTCCAGCTGGCCTTGGTGAGCTCCCAGTAGATCATCTCCACTGTCTCAGTGGGTGGGTGCACTCCTCGTGGTCCCGACATCTTTGCTCATGTTCTCACTCTTTCTGCTCCTCATTGGGACCTTGGGAGCTCAGTCCAGTGTTCCAGTGTGGGTCTCTGTCTCTATCTCCATCCATCGCCAGATGCAAGTTCTAGGATGATATGCAATATATTCGTCAGTATTGCTCTAGGGTAGGGTCATTTCAGGTTCCCTATCCTCAGCTGCCCAGGGAACTAACTGGGGACCTCAGCTTGGGCACCTGGGAGCCCCTCTAGGGTCAAGTCTCCTGCCCACCCTAAAGTGGGTCCCTTAACTAAGAATTGTGGTTCCGTGCTCCCCTATCCAACCTTCCTTTATCCCGATCCTCCTGTGGGATCTTGGGGGTGGGGTGGGATGGGGGAGAGAAAAGGTAGAAGGAAAGCTGAAATAATTTGATTAGAAAAGCAATGCAGAAGTGTAGGATTATAAGCCAATACAAAGCAGATATTTAGGGCTGTAATGACATGAGCAAAGGAGAGAATGCATACATATATGAAGAGAACAAGTTCTCCTGTACCAAGGATTTTATGAAGGTGTTTCCCTGTCATAGAGGAAGTGTACAAATTCCCTGTTGTTGTTTTTTCAGTGTGAATTGTATATAGTAGTTTTCTTTTCATAAAGTGCAATGTGGGAAGGAGAAGGCAGTTTATAAATACAGAATGGAGATCAGGCCGGCAGGACTCAGGTCTTGACATATCCATCATTAGTGTTTAGAAAGTTTTTATATTCAATGTAGAATCTTACTTACTTGTGTTAGGCATTGTAAAGACAACAGGTGTCCTTAATAGAGAAAGTTGATAAGTCACAGGTTATGAAAAGATATCCCTTTCTCTCTGCCTTAAAAATAAAATAAAAAGCATACCTAAAAGAGTATGAAATAGACATATGGCCACTCAATTCAGCACTTTATATTGCCAAGAGATATGTTTGTAGGAAACATAGCACACTTCACTGAGGGTGTAGAGGGAAAAAAATCATTAAAACAAAGTCTACAGTATGAAATATTAATGCACATGTGAATTAAAAAGTAAACATTCATGTAAAAGCAAATTAAATTTTCCCAAGGAAGGTGGCTTATTTCTCATTTGTTTCTCTTTCCTTGGAGAATTTAAAACTCTCACTATCACACTGGGAACCTTCCTTCATTCTAGTTGAATATGGCTAATATGTATTATATTTTAAGAAATTTGTTATTTATGACTTAAATGCTAACTGTTTCCCCCTTTATTATTAAATGCAAAAGGAAGTGTGTGAGGGAATATTTTCATCCATGATTGACTCACTTACTAACTCAATGTTGTCTTGGCTGTAGGAGTAGGTGCTTTTAAAAGGAGTCATGACATTTTTGGATGGAGAGGCAGTGGGCTAGCGAGGTTAATGAGACTGAGGGAGTAGCATCTAAGTTCAAATTCTGGGGCCTCCATCTGTCAAGCAGAAATAGCATGACTAACTTCTGAGACAATTTAGAAGGCTAAATTAATATATTTTAAACACTTAGAAACCTTGTCTCGAAACCGCCCCCCAACAAAACTTAGAAAATCCTTAAGATCATGGAATCCCCTTGTAAACCTAGCAGAACATATTAACTTTAATGTTTAGTATTTAAATAAAAAATTGATATATTTTCAGAAAGTGCATGACACTGAGAATTATTTCTATTATACTGTTTTGGCTGTGACATCAACAGGTAAGCCTAAAAACCCACAGCCAGAAATTAACTACGGTTATTAAATTAAATTCAAGACCAGTATAATGCTGTACCATATAGGAAGCTCCTAATTCCCCACATCTCTCTCTCTCTCTCTCTCTCTCTCTCTCTCGCTCGCTCGCTCGCTCGCTCTCGCTCTCTTGCTCTCTGGAACATGTGTGACACATTCATGCATATCTGAGTATATGTACGTACCTACTTTGTGGTGCGGAGTGCATGTACATGTGTGTATGGCTGCGTGAGTTTGACATCAGTGTCTTCTTTGGTCACTGTTCACATTATCTATTGAGGTAGAGCTCTCACCAGACCCAAAAGTTTTCGTGCAACTAGTGTTGTTCCATCTGGCTCCAGGGAATGTCTGTCTTCGCTTCCTCCACACTGGTTGTATATGCAGGCTACTATATCCACTCAGCGTTCAGCCAGTTTCTGGGGATTCAAAATTAAGACCTCTCACTTGTAGAATAAGCACTTTATACACTGAAACAGATCTGCCCAGATCCTAGAAACTTGATGGAAATTTGAGATAAAATAGAGCTGGGAATCAAGGCACTTGCCTGTAATTCCAGCACTTAGGAGGTGGAGGCAGATAGACTAGCAGTTCAAGGAGAAACTCAGAGCTCAGACACATAGGAATTATTAAAAATAAGAAAGAAAAAATGAACAAGAAACAAAACATGTGAAATAACCAAATAATTCATTTAGGATCAGTATCAAGGATAACTGACTAAATTAGGAAATATAGATGTTTGGTAATCAATAAACAAATTCTTAAAGGTATTTTAAAATTATTAACTAATTAGTATGATGATAATAATGTGATGGTTTGTTCTTTTTTGTCCATTCTAAAGATTGATGCTTATATTTGTCCCATAAGACAAGCACACGATGGTTAAATAGTAAGCAGATCCTTGGTTATTTTAAATTCTTCCATTAATTTTTTGTTGGAAGGACTTTAAACCCTTATATTGAGATAAACTCAAAGTAGAACTCAGTGCACAAATTGTTGTATATCAGACTATAAAACTAGGATTTTCTGAAGAATGGCATCAAGTGTGACTCATCCTACCTTTCTGGAAGATATTTTGCCTCTCAACCTTGAGAGAATACAAAACTATTATAATATATACTATTAAACATGTGACTGAAGTGAGAAATACAATTTAACATCTATCTCATCATTTATTCTTCTTTTGCTATAAATCATGATGAATATAAATATTATTAGGCTTGAAAATTTCTATTCAAAGAAAGACATAAATATTTGGTGCTGTTTGGTATTTTGCTAGACCAGTGCTAGTTGTGAGACCACTTTCTTAGTTTTGAGGGGTGAGATTTGAGTGGTAAGAGTCAAATCTTTTCTTCCATGAAAACCACTTTGTTTTCACTTGCTGTCATCATGTGGGCAGACTCACTTGAGAGGCATGTCTTGGGCATGGGTCCCTCAAGTGTTGGCTTCTAGCAGCTTCCTTTATCTTGGTAAGAACCATTAAAGCTGTGCATGGAACTTAACTACTGTTTTCTTTCTTTTCAGATATTTATTTAATAAATGGGAAGTCTTTGTCTTGCCTTATGAACTCACCTACTACAAACGATTTCTTTTTTACATGAAATAAATACAAAGGGAATGCATAAAATAAGGCTCTTGCTACACCTTTATGACTATTAGCATTTTATCTCAATTAAAAATGTGTCTCCATTTTTTCTAATTCATTTAATTTAGTCAGAGATTTCAAAAGTGTGTATCGTTGCTCATAATGTGTATATGAGATGTTAGTTGCAGATTGGTGTGGCAGTTAATGCAATTGGAAGACTCCCACCTAATATTTCTTTACAAATGCTGATGAATCACCTGCCATGAAGAAGGACAGAAAGTAAACAAAGTCAGCCCTTCTGAGTTTCATGCAGTTGGTGAGTCTGCACTTCACAATAGAATAAGAATTAAGTACAGGTCATGGGCAAAATCTTATGAATGCCATTATTCCATATTTCAAAGTCAGAATGATCAACTCTGTTTTCAACAATGTCGGGTGAGAAGAACTTGCCTTTGAATATTTTATAAGTAGCCAAGATCTGAGCAGTTGAGGAGCTTTGAAGGGTGCTGCGTTGAATGATGGATTAACTAATATATACAGTAGCATAGACCTCCTGAAGACAGGAAGAGGTTTTACATTACTCAAGGGAATGGAACCCAGTTTGAATACTGTAACAAATTTAGCACAGATGCTCTCACCTGCCTTGGCATGTGCTTGGTAGACAATGGTCAGTGGAGCACTGATGCTTGATAATATTTCTCAATAAAGGAAGCCTAAGCATGATGAGAGCAGTTACATAAAAGTAATACATACATGATGCTACATACATGCTACATACATGATGCTACATACATGATGCTACATACATAACTGCTACATACATGATGAGAGCAGTTACATAAAAGTAATACATACATGATGCTACATACATGGTGCTAAATATATAACTGCTACATACATGATGGGAGCAGTTACATAAAAGTAATACATCCATGAAGCTACATACATGCTAAATACATGGTGCTACATACCTGCTACATGCATGATGCTACATACATAACTGCTACATACATGATGGGAGCAGTTACATAAAAGAGTTTCAAGGAAGCCTGGGTTGTCCACTGTGGCCCAGTCATTTTGTGGCATTCTAGAGAAATTCACCCAGTTAGTAAGTTATTGGGTCTTCAAGCATACTCCATAACATGTCACCAGCATTGTATATTTTAAACCTCACCAAAAAGTCACTTCTATTTTAACATGAAATGCTACAAAGACTATATTATTCTCCTCCAAACTTCAGAGAATAGTTTTCATTAAGGAAATAGAAATTTTGAGAGTGGCTGGTGAGAGGAAGTTATTTGGCACAGAAGTGTGCTTTGTAGGATACTAGAACAGAAAGCGGAGGAGAGCCAAGGAGCAGGAACAGAGGGGGAGGTAGAAGAGGATGTGGAGAACTTAACGAAAGATGCTTCCATAGGAAGGGGGTGTAAGAAGCAGGCCACAGACACTTTCAATCTCACCAGCTGTTTGCTCTGTTTTCAGTGCTTTAAAAAAATGAATCAATTTAAAATATTTTGATCTCCATCCAGGGATAGTGCTATCTGCTTGCAATAGAGACACTCAGGAGTTAGGGGTAAGAGGATTGAGTGGGATTGAGTTCTGGGGAACTAAGTAATGAGGTTCGTGCTCTCTCTTTCTCACTTCCTATCAACAGAAATAAAAAATAAGTTCAGTGCATTCCAATGTTTCCCTGCTTGATATCGTTCTCAGTCACATGACTATATTAGGTCAAGGTCTATTGCATCATGTATTCCTATTAAAGTTCACTGTAAATGTGCTGTTTAAAAAAATACTGAGATCTAGATCATGAAATGTAAGGTGGTATTAGAGAAACTACATCTTTTAGGCAACAAGACTTATCACAGATTTAAGGCATTCTCAGAGCCTCTCAGGACATAAAAGTAAGACAAAATATATTTATATTTGGTACACTATGCATTTGGGATTTGTTCATTTATTTCTTCCCAGATTGCTAAGATTTTGGTAAAAACAAAAGGATTTCTTTCTTCACTATCTTTCCAAAATGAAAACCAAACTACACACACAACTTTCACACACAAAACCAATAATATTTATGTGACTAGTACATATTCATTTTTACAAGGTCTCCATCAGCTCAGAATAGTCTAATTCTCATTGAACTGAGAAACATCTTAACCTTCGGATCCTCCTGCCCGTGTCTCTGGGATGCTGAAACTACAGGCGGAACCCTACCTCATCCAGATCATGTGGCACTGGGAATCTGCCCTGGGCCTCTCATATGTGAGCCAGCCACTCCACCAACAGAGTTAAGGCCCTCCCCCAGGCTCCTTTTTAAAAATGGAAAAATATTTAGGTGCAGTTTTTTCTCATGAGTGTTGTGGGCTATTAAAATTTGCAAACTGTCTATCCCATTGTTCTTGTTTTCCCCTAAAATGTAATATTTTGAATAAGAATAACACAGCTTTAATTTCTAGCCCCAAGCATCCTTTGAGACTAGTGTGCCAACAGCAATGTGTGGAGTTGAGTTCACTTAGAAGTAGACCAGAGCCGGGCGGTGGTGGCGCACGCCTTTAATCCCAGCACTTGGGAGGCAGAGGCAGGTGGATCTCTGTGAGTTCGAGGCCAGCCTGGTCTACAAGAGCTAGTGCCAGGACAGGCTCCAAAACTGCAGAGAAACCCTGTCTCGAAAAACCAAAAAAAAAAAAAAAAAAAAAAAAAGAAGTAGACCAGAGAAAGGCTTGATTTTCCTCGTGTTTCTGTGCCATTCTGTCATCAATTAGGGAGCACTGAAAATCAAGTTTTTAATAAACATGCATGTGTGCTTCATTGCTTCTGGCCCCTTGTATGTCTGCTTTCAAATTATTTGAGAGTTGTTTGAACAATCATAACTTTATATTATCATGACCACATAATTTACTGCTTCCGTACAGGGTCAAGAAACAATACTCATATACATACAGCCCCCGTAGAAGTGGTTCGGTTTGTAGAAGGGTGGTGTTGATGCAGTTTATATATTCATGAGTACGCCACAAGATCATACTTGTTCATCACTGTAGGTTAAGAGATGTATCTTTAAAATGCAATGGCTTTTTTTATTGCTATGGCTGACTTGTCCAACAGTGCTTCTGCATGAGAATTTCTTTAAGCAAACCCTGTCCTTCTCTGAATTATGGAATAAAATAAACATTAGATTTGATTCGTTTCTTTGTTCATCCATTTAATAAAATAGATGAACCCCATAAAGGTATCTGTAGGAAACAGAAAGTAAAATGTAAAGGTTACTTTAAAATGGTTAAATGGATTTTTTAAAGAAAAACTGTAGTAGATGTCATTGTAGCAAAAGTACAGTCTCTTATTGGAAGTATTAACTTTGAAAACAGATACATTGTGAGGTATTACACTAATTCCAAAATTACTGTTATTATTCAAAAATTGGGAAATTCCTGGTGCTGATGTTTAGCCTCTAGATAATGTCTTATTTGCACTGAAGGTTAAGATATTGCCGTTTTAAGTTTGTGATAAGAGAATAAAATCTAGTTACTCTTATCAGGGTCTTGAAAAATGGATATATCACACTTTGTAAAGATAATTATTATTCATATAATTCTAGCTTTTTATTATGGGTACAAATTTGCAGAGGACTTTTGCGTGGTAGATAGTCCAAATAATAGGGCATTGCGAAAAAATTTAGCATAAGCAAAATGGCATGACTTGAAGGATAGAGTTAGAGTTGAATTGTTTGTCAGTTTTCAATTCATGGTTTGCTGAATGAAAGAAGGATAAGAAAAGGCCTAGGGGGCATTCACATAACATCTAACTCATTCAACATGAGAGGAAGTTCAATGAGTCTATCTACTACTGACTGATACTATGACTATCACACTCACCTGATAGATAAAATAAATGTGAGGCATCTTCGATTTTCAGATAAAAAATTCTTCAGCATTTGTTTATTGGGAGATTTTAACAATCAACATCTTTAACAATAAGAGAAAGTGTAGTTGTCCTTATGTGGGAAGTGAAAGAAATATAATCCAGAAAATTTGAGCTGCTCTGTATTTCACTTAACTCTGTTTCCCTCTCTTCCTCTGTCCCATGTAATTTGCTAACAGTAAACTGTAAATGGGATAGGGTGATTTAAAAATGAAAGTGATTTGATTTATAAATTTTAGAAAAACTGTCACCATATCCACTGGTTTTCTCCTTGCCTGTTTAAGGGAGATATCATGGTTAGGAAATGAGTCCTCCAGCATAGCTGGAGTTCCCACTAAGGGATGAACGGCGGCCTCTACAGTGACAGAGACACAGGAGAATGAGAGTAAACTCTGGCGACTACTACCTTCTAGCTGAGTACTGTGATCTTACCCAAACTTCTTTTTAGCAATAGAAGAAGATAACCACACTTCCCATTCATCTCTGGAACCTCAGATGGTAGGAGATAAAGAATATTAGAGCCAGGCAGGGTGGTACGGCTATGATCTCATCCATCAGGGAAGCCAAGACAAAAGGTTAACGACCTTAAGATCAGGCTTGGGTACCCAGCAAGACTAGACTTTGAAATCAAATGTAAATGAAAAGAAACGAGTAGTGTAGAATCCATTAAGATTATAGAATCCTTGTATTAGCACAGCAGATTTCTTAATAATAAATCGTATTTCTTTCGATAACAGGACCAGTATTTTGTTAAACCTGTGGAAAAAAATTCCAGAGTGCTTTGTGGTTGGCTGTTCTCAACACATGTTGAGATATTATACATAAAGATATTATACAACAGAGACATCAATAAGAACCTCCTACAGTGGTGTGGAAAGGCGGGTGTGGCATGTTAGATTCTCTCTCTGTACCATTCATTTGCATATGGGCAATGCTGAGATATTTCCTGCAGTGACTCCAGGAGTCTTATATGGTGAATCTCTTGTCGTCGAGAGTGGCTAGTGAAAAGTCACTCAAAATACAGACTAACAATTTCAAGAGAAGGGAAGCAAGCAATCAAGTGTTGAGTTACGTGAAGCAGGACAATGGATGTTTTCTACCTCTAAGAAATTAGTAAAAGAAACCAAACTACAGTCTTAAAACTCCACAAACGTGGCATTTGGCTGAAATAGAGCTTCTACCCCGAGCATACGGCAGCTCAAATACCGTTTCCTTGTCTAGCTCTATTCAGCAAACCAGAAGTCTTCTGGTCAAGGACCACGCTGTCTAGGTCCACGTCTCATAGTTGCTACATTGCTTCTCATGTTCACTATGCTATCTGGAGTCATTATCTGTTGATCTCGCCCAGCATTTTTCCCTAACGTGGTTGTAAGCTAAGGAGGTGGTGTTTAAAATATTTCTGAAACTAAATCCCACTTCAGCAGTATTTCTATAGGAACGGTTTAGTCCAAAGTGTTGATGGAAAATTTGGGTGAAATAAATATGAAAGAACTATGACATTTATTACTTAAACATTCCTTAGTATTTTTATTATTTCTTTCCCACAGTCCTAGAGGGTCTAGGCACTAATATAACCCAAAATTCAGAACAATCTCCACCAAGGAATGTTCATTGCTCAACTGATGGTGCATGAAGTCTTGTTCTAAACTTCTGACTCAAAACGTGACATTGCTGTGATGAGCCTAATCATGGCCAAGGTGTTGGGTTATCATCAAATACACTTTCTAAGAAGGATCTTTCTTTCTGTTTCCTTATTAACATCATAATATAGCATACATCATGTTGTGATAGCTCTAGACTCGCATGCACACACATACAATGTAGCTCACATAACCTGTGGCATAAACATACAAGTGTGTGATACACACAAGCACAAACCCTGGTCATGATACAATTTACTACTCTGTTTCTTTCCTGCTATGCTTATGATTGAGATCTAAAACTTCCAGGGCTGGTTTATTTGTATTTTTTCAAGATAAAGCTGATCTAAACAGGAAGGATATTATGGGTTACAAAAATAAACTCCTTATCATATTTCAAACTGTGATTTCCTGTATTTGAAGTATTCCCAAGTGAAATACGAAAGTAAAAGAAATATTAGCTATATAGAAATAGAAACATGCTCATAAATTTCAAAACTGTGACATATACATACTTACAGTCAGTTTTTGCTCAGGATTCATTTGGGTTTTTTAAACCAGTCACGTATCATAGATCTTGAGTGTGTGACCTGAGGCAGCTCACACAGAGTGAGTTGGAATAAAGGTGCTCACTTGTCAGTCCCTTTGCTTTTCCCAGACTCTCTTCTCTCACACCACAAAGATGCTTGGACTTTTCACTTTCCAATATCTTTTGGTGTACTTATTTTTCTCTTATAAAGTTTTACCCAAGTTCATCCTTTACTTAAAAAAAATCAAAAGTTCTTATCATGGTATTTTAGTAACAAGTTTCTGAACTATTTTTTTCCTATTTCTGAGCCCTCTTCTTTCTGAAAATAAAAACTGTAAAAATCAATAGAATTTCAGTTCACTGTCAGGTGTGTTTTAGATTATGTGGACCTTTAACCTCACAGCCTGACTTCTAACCCATCGGCTTAAGGAGATATAGCTGCAAAATCTTCAATACATGGAAACATACAGAAAAGCAGATTAGCTCATGCCACAATGAACCCAAACTGCTTACCTCCTATTAAGTGTGAGCAGGAGACATACCCTTACATTATATACAGAGATTAATTTATTTTATCTCAAATCTTTTTTTTGGCACAAATAATCTTATTAAGTCCTGTGTTGACTAAGGTTTCTGTCCTGCCCAGTTCCTGAAGTCATTAAGTTCCAAAGAAATCACACAGAGGTCTACATTAATTATAAACTGATTGGCCTAGTATCTTAGGCTTCTTATTAACTCTTATAACTTATATTAGCCCATAAATCTTGTCTGTGTTAGCCACATGGCTTGGTACCTTTTTCCACAAGGCAGTTACATCTGACTCCTGTGTGACTGGGTCACTACTGCAGACTGCAACTTTCCTCTTCCCAAGATTCTCATTGCCCCTCCTTTACTTCCTGCCTGGTTGCCTTGCCTATACTTCCTGCCTGGTTACTGGCCAATCAGCGTTTATTTAAAATATAAGTGACAGGGTACAGACCATTGTCCCACAGCACTTCTGTGTATAAAGTACACTTGTAACTTATATCAAACCCTGACTGTTCTCATCCCATGAAATAAGCACACTAAGTGCTGATCACTTGGCAATGTTATATGTCTTCAAATAATCTAAACTTTAAGTTTTAATTTCTAAATGCACTTCATCACTATTCTGCATCAGTTCATGGTTTGGAATTGGTTTATGAGGCACGCACACTTGAACAAGAGGCAGATAAAATTATTTAGTGGGAAGTTTACTGAGAAGAATTAAATTAATAAGGGAATCTTAGCTTGTTGAGCATTTCTATCACAATTTCCAATTATGTGCTAATGTGTTCAAATAATAGAATTTCATGTTATTTGGCAAGTTCTTTCTTTCTTTCCCCTTGGTATGTAGAACAGAGTAGAGAAGAGATCACCTAAATCAGAGCATTTTATTAGGATCTGTCTGCTCTGATATTAAAATTGAATGGAAAAGAAAAGTATTCCCCGGACATGGAGTGAAAAAGTACAAAGGAAGATGTTCTGAACTTCAACATGATTGACAGCACATGACAACACCACAGTAAATCAAGATCTTTTGTGATAAAGGCTTCAAGAAGTAGCCATGCTGTAGGTAATCAGATAGAAATTACCTCCCAGGAGTGTGGAAATAATCTTCATATCTTCATGATGTTGTGTATCACAGTTCACTCTATTTTATTAGCAGTTCTTACTCTAAGGCAATAGAACTCTGTTTTCAACTTGAATCACTCATTTCTAAAGTTATTACACAAATCACTCTCTTAGTAATGGCAAGTAACAAGTGAGCTAGAAATATGGGATACTCATTGTCTTGTTTTTAAAAAAAATTGCCAAAATACCACTAGTGGTTCTATTATTATTACCTACCAGGAAGACTAATGAACTCCAAATTCAAAGACAGAGTATTCTTGATTTAAGAAGATCTTATATAAAAGATAAGATTTATATAAATCTTATATAAAAAGTATGGTTCTAATTCTGAGCCTCTGGCTTTCCTGCAGCTTTTAGTTCTCATTTGAAGAGACTCTTATTGCGAAGCATGCTGGCTTACTCTATTAATAGATTTATGTGATGCTAGTTGGGTTGATTTTATATGTGTGCACATGCAAGTTGTAATTTGTTGTATCTATCTAAGTTGACAAGATTTTAAATCTTGTATATAAGTTGCCAGACAGACATCAGTGTTAAAGGCCTGAATGAAGCTTGCAATCTATTCTTCAGAAAAAATACAATTCCTCCTCCATCTGCATCAACCAGCACTAATTGTTTATAGTTACCAGTGGGTAAAGGCTGGGCCTCCTGCAGCCTCCCTTAAAGGTTCAGCCATGATATATGGGTGCTAAATAAAGGCTTATCGGCTTACTGTACATCAGACCCCTGATAAAACTTCCCCAGGAAAGGAGAAAATGGAACAAGGACCTATTCAGAAATGTTAGTCTTCAGATATACCAGTACAATGGGACTCCTCTAAATGACAGCCTGGCTTAAGTGTGGAATTTTTACTCCCAGGCCAGGAAATTCTAAGGCGGCAACCAAAGTCTATCTTAACTCTGGAGAGGGGAGCCAGGATCCAGGCTGTTTTTCTACTGTGTTCTGGCTTTCTGAGACATGTGAATTTTGGAAGATAAGAACAGAATAGCGTATTAGCTGTAACATGTGACACTTGTCAGATGAACAAAAGGAGTGGGAAGCCTCAGCCGAGTCTCCATTCTCTCTGGTGCAGTTTCTGGGTAAGAAGAGCATAATATTCATGTTTTAAACCCTGATGTAAAAAAGGCAAAAGAAGTCAAAGATTTGCAGATCACAGAAACAGAAGCTAATTTCTTTCGTGTTTTAAAGAGATATGATCTAAAGATACGTTCCTTGTGGACTACAGATATTGTTGGTGTTTAGTTTTGTTTCCATTTTATCTAAAACATTAAAAGGAAGAAATGTGGTTATATCTAGTACCATTATTTTTGATGGCAGGGCTCCTTTAATGTGTATCTGGCCCCTCTTTGTAAATAGGGAGGCACAGTTTTGTGAAAATAAACACAGAGAATGAAACCTCTTAAGTTAATTGCACTTTTCTGACTCACTCTCATCAAGCACACGGGTGCTACTACTTACCTGATCTTTTAGATGACTAGCTATGCACACAGGAAGTCCTCTTTGTTATCTAATCTCAGTCTCTCTTGCAGTAATTCCCCCTTGTTTTTTGTTGATAAAGGAAACATGGTGGAGTTCTGTATTTAAGAGAACAAACATAAGAGACATGGAAATAGGATGATATCTTTCTAATCATTTTTTGTAATTGAATTGAATTCTTTTTCTTTTCTGCATGTCTGGGAGGGGTGTGATCATGTCCTCTATATGTGCACTTTAAGAAAATCATAGGACCCATGGGTAGTAACAATATATTTATATAAGGGCCAGGCAGAGGCCATTTAATGATATCTTGATGAATTCATCCATCATTTTTAACAAAGAAGCAATGTCTGAAAAGCTCAGAAATTTGGAGGATGACACTGATGAACAAGTTTAATAAATGGTAACTTTGTGTCCTCTTGGTTTTGTAGGTGTTGCAAATATCACAGCCCTTATACTGAAACATTTGGACAGTCACGATTTGAAAAAACAAGCCCACCTTTAGCCATACCCTTGAATATTCTCCCAATAGAAATAGTCACGGAGGCAAAGCAGATAGGAAATGAATCAATCTAATCTCAGCTTCTCTAGTCGGGAAGAAAGAGAGCCATGGATGACATTGCCCTCTGTGTCACTTATTTCAACAACAGCTTGTTCAATATTGATGGGTCTCATCAGGAGAAAGATTCAGCTGAGTGCTGGAATAGAGGACAGGAGGAGGTGAAGGGCACCAAGTCAAGATGGTGACTGCAAATTCCTGGGAGCCAGCTTCACTGCTCAGAGCACAGCTTCATTCTTTGTGGCTGAAGAGGGTACTTTAGAATTGGACAAAGTGGTAAGCATACTGTAGTCTTATCCTTTTAAGAAATCACATTCAGTTTTTATGAAATGTTCTTATAAATGGGGAATGCAAGAATCGTAATGCATGGTTTCTGTTTTCAAGAGGTTCAGCTTGTTTTGAGGAGGCAGTATAGATAGAAAAGTCTCTGTTTAGCAAGTGTTTGACAATAAATATAAACCCAAAGGTTAGCTCAATACAAAGTCAGGAAGGAATGAGGATGGTTCAAGAAAGCTCAGAGAGGGGAAAAAGAAAACAAGATGAGCACAGGGGAATCATCTGATCATTCTGAGAATGGCTCAAGTTTTGTACTGGTAAGATGGTTTCTTTAGAGAGAATATGGCTGAATACAGAATGCCCCAAACACCCGGGTAGCATGGTTGGGTAAAAAACTTAAACTTCAGTCACAAATTCTATCTTAGTACATACATAGAACAGAAAGCAGGAGTAAAATATTTACTTAACATCCTGTAACAAGCTGGTATGTAGTGGGGGCAGCCATCATTTCTTAATATAGTATAGTTCATAGATCATAACATTTGATCAAAAATAAACAAATGCTAAGTCTAAAACTTAAATGATTCATGCTTTTAAAAAATAAGGTTACAGAGCTAAAGAGATGTATTGGTGGTCCAAGGTCTGTTGTTGTAAAGTATTTGTAAAGAATCCAAGTTTTGTTCACCGCCCCTCAAGAGGTGACTCACTACCTGTAATTCCAGCTCCAAGAGGATCTGAAGCCTGTTTCTCTTCAGGCACCTGCCTGCATGTACTCAGACAGTCACATACAAGTACATGTAATTAAAACTAAAACTCCTTAAACATAGACTTGCAGTCTCTGGAGATGGCATAGCAGGGAGAATCCAGAGTACATTTTCACTGGGGCTGTTCATATCTGCTCTCTTGAGGCCTGGCATCTGTTGAGTGTCATGATCGAATCTGCCCTGCTGGACAACCCCTTACAAAGTCCGAGGAGTCCTCGAGACTGAGGCACTGGCATGAGAACAATTTCTGAGTAGAGTCGGTCTCCCTCTTACACAGGAAGAGGAAGATTATATTTGAATTTTGCTTTGAAAGCCCAGCTGATATAATGGTGACAGAGTGAATTAATACAGAGTATGAGGGGGAAGAATTAACTGACATATGAGGATGAATAAAGATATTTAGTGTCCTCAATGACAATATTACTTTAGAAAATTCCTATAAAACAGACTCATAACTACATAATTCTATTACAAGAAATAGGATAGATTAAAACAGTTGAACTTGTTCGTAGTTTTTGTAGCTCACTCAAAGTTTTAGACAGATTGACTTGGAATGAAAACAAATGAAGAACACTGACCTATACCATACTTACATTGTTTTTGAGCTCACAGATTTCCTGTCTAGCGCATTACAAAGAATTTCAAAATATGATATATGTTCTTAATAACCCGTTTTGAGCAATTTCAAGTGACAGACAAATTATTATAATCTATGCAATGTGGGCTGTTCAAGTGCCCCCTTTAGATAAAGTAGATTGTAATTTTCATGCTAGCTTTGCTAAGTTGAAAATAAATATGCCTGGTGAAAAGAGTCTGAGTGAAATTTTTTAAGTCAAATAACATCTCAAGACTAGTGTTCTAGTTTGGTCTCTGTTGCTGTTATCAACACTATGACTAGAAAACCATTTGGAGAGAAAAGGGTTTGTTTGGCTTACAAGTTATAGCCCATCATTCTGGATTGCCAGAGCTGGGCTCAAAGCAGGACCTGGAGGCATGAACTTAAGCAAAAACCATGGAGGATCACTGCTTATTGACTGTTCTTTATTCTAACTTCAACCAGCAAGCATTTTTCATAACCCAGGGTAACCCAGGGGTGGTAGGGCCTGCAGTGGCTTAGCTTCTGCTGCATCAATTAAACTAATGAAGAAAATGTACCACAGCTATGTTCCAAGGCTATTGTTTTGGAGAATAATCCCTACTTGTGACTACCTGTAATGACTCTGGGCTTTGTACAGCTGACAGCTGAAACTAACTAGAAGAATGAGGGGTTAGCTCTACATGAGGGACATCAGTTTTGAGCATGACAGTCCAGTAATTTCATCTCACTCTTTTTCAGTTTAATTTAAAAGAACAATATATTTGTCATTCATGTGCAAGTGTGTGCACATGAGTGAGTGATAGCATACCATGTTTGTCAACTTCAGAGTACAACTTGTATAACAAAGGGGGTAATGATCCTCTCTCTTCACCAAGTAGGTTCTCTGAATGGAACTTAAGTTGTCAGATCACCATGTTTAGAAGCAAATACCTTATCTGGTGGAGCCAGAGCTGCTAAATTTAGCCTGGAAAAAGAATGGTGCTACTGTGCTTTGAGTATGAAATTCCCCTCTCAAGGTCAAGGTTTGTAGTTAGTCCTGAGCTAGCTAAGCATTTTAGGATGCCAAGGAAGCTTTAAGAACTGTGCCCTAGTGGGACAAAGTGGGTTTCTTGGCATAGGGTTCAGGTTTATATTTAGCATGGTTAAGTAACCTAATTCCAGACGGCTGGTCATTATATGCCCTGCACACCCACACTCGGTCCTGAGATACCAATTACTGCTATCCCTCCCAACTCATGCCTTCTCTCCCATGATGCACTGGCTCCTTTAAATTCCTGAACCCTCATCCATCTTGTCTCTCTGAAGTCACTTCTTACTTTTGCTTTCTCTTGCATAACAACAAGAAAAGTAACTTTTATAATTTCTGGTGATACAGAGCTGTACTGTGTGACTCGAGTTCCTTCAAATCAAAGGCTAGCTGTGAAGTCAGAGCTATTGAGGAAAAGCATGCACTGTGTTACTGAGATGAATCAAGGAGGCTCTGAAATCATAAAGAATGTTCACTATCTGATGTGTGAACTGATATTCTTAATCTAAATCATACTACATGGTAACTTTTTGTTGTTGTTGTGATTTTTTCATATTAATCCAAATAATGAACAATTTCTAGATATTTAACATTTACATTTTTTCCTTATTTGCTTTTTAACTGTGATTCCAAAAGTAATTTGGAATATGAAGGTAATTTTTTTTCTTTTTTTTGGTTTTTCAAGACAGGGTTTCTCTGTGGCTTTGGAGCCTGTCCTGGAACTAGCTCTGTAGACCAGGCTGGTCTCGAACTCACAGAGATCCACCTACCTCTGCCTCCCGAGTGCTGGGATTAAAGGCGTGCACCACCATCGCCCGGCATGAAGGTAATTTGAAAACTACAACAGAATGCTCAAACTGACTAAATATTCTTTGACTGATTCTTAAAATGATTGAAGTAGAATAAAAGAGATTGAAATAGGGAAAGCTGGGATGAAAATCACATCAGTTCTTACTCTGCACTAAATCTTGCATTTCTGAGCAAGTTTTTACAGGCAAAGCAAACACAGCATGCAATCCTAAGCCCTCCAGCAACATCAGGCTACAGCTTATTTTTTGAGTTGTCATGGGCGCTCTCCCTCCGGTAATATTTTTTCTAACTCATGTATCATGTCTTCTTTCAACTCTTCAGACAGTATGTCAAGCATTGGTCCTGCAATCATCTGTACACACAGTGGGAGAGAGAGGCAAGCCAAATACACACTGACTAGGGAGCAAGGAGACCCCAGCCTTTGATACTTTTTCTCCCTACTAAAGAGGAAATCTTCTAAGCACATGGAATCAAGTTCCTGGATCGATAGGGAAAACTTTTAAATATATAGCTATCCAGTGAAAATTTATATCTTGACTAAGGATATGTTTTGATAGTATAAGTGATATTCTCATAAAGTTTTTAGAGTGACACATGAGGAATGAATGGGATAATAATATAAAAAGCACATGTTACCTCCTCACTGCCAATGGAGCCATCTTTCTCCCTTGCAAAGACATTGACTTCCATTCTGCCCTCATCTTTTAAAGTAGCTGAGTTCTGTAGAACTAGAGAACTGCACACAATAAAACACAGCTAAAATTAGTATAATGAGCTTGGGATAGAAGAAGCAAGATCTCCTGGATCCTGTATACATATGCTCGATTAGGCTAATTTGTCAAGAAATATTCACAGGGAATATCGCTTTCCTTCCCAACATATGTTGGGACCTTTGTTTGTTTGATTTTTTTTTTTTGATTCCAGAACCATTCAGATAGGCTTTCTTGAAAAAGGAATTCTGCTAGCCTTATGTTTTTAATATACTGCCTTAAACACTAACATTTCATTCAGCTATTTATCTGCAAGACTGCTTTTTGACCTATTTGTTATGGGAGAAGTTTCAGAAGAGATATTCAAGTTCCCTCTCTGTTTTCTGGTCTTAAAAACAGGGGAAATGGTTTCTGAATTATCGACTATTCCACTGAGAGCTCAGCAGGTGATTCCAAATTAAATTCACAATCTTCTAAGATGACATTTTCTGTAGAAAGTCCCAGGATATAGTTTTACCAACTGGATTCAAACCAAGTCTCTTTGTGACAATATATAAATCAATTAACTGCAGGATGGAGCATAGCTCTCTCCAAGTCCAAGGTTAAGAATAAGAAGATGGATTTTTTTAAAGTAATCTGTGGCAGTTGTGGGAAACATTCTCAGGTCAAGTGGCATAATTTAGCTTATATATTGTCATCTATATATCTATCATGAATCAATCTATGTACCTATCTATGATCTATCATCTATCTCTCTATATCCTTCATCTATCTATCAATCTATATATAATCTATCATCTGTCTATCATCCTATCATCTATCTTTAAAAATCTATCTATCATCTATCTATCTATCTATCTATCTATCTATCTATCTATCTATCTATCTATCTATCTATCATCATCTATAAATCTATCAATCAATAATCTATCATCAATCAATCAAAATATAAAATAATGAAAAAGAAGACATCAAGTTGAGAGGGATAGGGTTGGAACATGGAAGAGATTGGAAGGAAACAATATGGAGGGTTTGAAAGCAGGAAATGGAAGGGAGGAGATCATATAATTATATTTTAGTTAAAATGTATTAGAATTTTAAAGATATTTCTAAAAGAAAACAAAAAATGAATGTGAAACTGAGGAACATTTTTGAAATTTGCAAGACTTTTCATAACATAATCTCATTATAGCATTTGATAAGTCTTGACTCATGAAAAAATGAATTTATATTAAATTTGTATCTTGCTGGGTTTTTAAAAATTATCTTTCAAATTAAATATATATATATATATATATATATATATATATATATATATATATATATATATATATATTCCTACTCAGAACAATATGTTAAATCAAAATTTAATGTCTTCCTCATATTTTGTGACACTAGGTCGGACTATGTATCCCCAGGTAGCCTGGATCTTGCTATGTAGACCACGCTAGATTACAGTGCCTTGCCTCAGCTTCCCAAGTGCTGGACAACTGGTCTGCACAAATGCACCTAGCTTAAAGCTTAATTTCTTCCTGAAAATTTTAGATTTGAATAATCTAAAGTAATTTTTGAAAAGAAAAACAATGAATGAAATTTACAATAAATCACTTTCAAAAAATTTTGTTACTCATAAATATAACAGGATGAGTCAAACTCTGTTTATTAAGACATTTTTATCCATTCTCTAAAAATAGAAACATATACTAATGCTTTTAATAACACATATAAAATGTGTGTGACCATAATTCATTTACTACGCTGAAAGTAAATACCTAGATACAGTGAACTCATAGAACAAGGAATGAATGAACCATTATGGCTGTTTCTGCTATTAGATGGTAATTACTTGCTTTGATATTTTTTGAATCAGCATACTCATGAACAAATGAAAATATGTGTTGTCATGATTTCTGGCTAATTCAATTAATCTTATTGCCCTTATATTCTTACAAATTTTGATTATATCAAAAAGTATTACCCTAATGTTAGATATACTTTCAAAGAACCTTGTAATTTTTACCATTTTGTATGCAAACCTAGGGGAAATTCCAGTTATCTTGAACAAGTCCATTTCTACAATATTCTTGACACCCTAAAAAGCATGTTGCTTACAAACATTTTGGTACTGGCCGCATAAATAGGACTCTGGGTATGACCTATAAGGTGTTATGGTTGTATATCATATATGTAATTCCTTTTAAAAATAGATTGTTTAACTTTTTTTACTATTTACATATGGAAATATTATTTGATGATATGTAATATGTCATTTGAATTCCTTTTTATCATTATATTTCATTGATAAAGTGGCAAGCACTTTCTTAGTCCTCTCATGGACTATCTTAAACTGTATTTTAAAAATCAGTCAGGGCTGAGTAGTAATACAATATAACATTTTTCATTGTGTTTTTATCAATTATGCCATTTTAGCAATGAAATCTCTTAAACATTTTAAATGCTTTGTACTTGAGTTCTTGCATGGTTTAAGATGTCTTGAATTTCTGTGACTCTCACTTCAGTATGACATACTGAACATAAGTTGTCAGGATGTAAGTTTTCTTTTTTATTTGACTAACACTGAAAATTATATTGCTCCAAATTTTATGTTAAAAATTCAGTGTACTTCTAAAGTACCCTGTGTGTTGCTGGAGAACGAATGGTGAACCTAGACATTGTACTATCAATCGCACAAACCTTCCATGTAGCCACTGACTGTAATTGTATTTAGGGACCAGCTTATACTGATTTAAAAGACAAATGTACACTCATATATAATTTCATCAAAAGGTATATTAAGTACTATATACTAAAAATCAAGGCAATTAGATGAAATAATTTTAAAACAATCATTCTTTACTGCACATTTCCTTAACAGATATAATTTTGCATTTGTATTTTCATTGAATTTCTTCTTTACCCCCAAAACCAATTATTTTTATTTTCCTTCATTTTAGAACAACCTAATTTCCTATAGTTTCAGTAACATCTGACCATTGAGATTAAGTATTTATTATTTTTAAAAAGAAAGCAAACAATCTTTTTCATTTTACATACCAATCCCAATTCTCCCCTTCTCTCAATTCCTTCACCCATCCCCCACCCCACTGTCACCCAATCCTCAGAGAGGGAAAGGCACCTTGCTTTGGAGAAGGTCCAAGGCCCTTCCTTCTATATCTAGGCTGAGCAAGGTATCCATTCAAAGAAAATAGATCCCCTAAAAGCCGTACAAGGAGTAGGGATAAATCCTGGTGCCACTGCCAATGGCTCCCAAATATGCCCCAGCCATACATACAACTGTCACCCACATTCAGAGGGATTAGCTTGGAACTATGCTGGTTCCCTCCCTGTCCGGCTATAGTTGGTGAGCTCCCATTAGCTCACGTAAGCTGTTTCAGGTGGTGTCCCCATCATGGTCTTGAACTCTTTGCTTATATTCCCACAACTCCCACTCTTTAACTGGACTTTTGGAGCTCAGTCCAGGGCTTTGATGCAGGTATCTGCCTCTGTTTCCATCAGTTGCTAGATGAAGTTTTTATGGTGATATTTAAGATATTCATCAGTCCGACTACAGGGCATATCCAGTTCAGGCATCTTCTCCTTTATTGCGTAGGGTCTTAACTGGGATCATCCTTGTGGATTCCTGGGACTTTCTCATTGCCAGGCTTCTTGTTAGCCCCATAATGGCTTCCTCAATCAAGATATTTCTTTCACATTTGTTCAGCTATGTTCCTAGCAGCATCATTTGTAATATCCAAAACCTGGAAACAACCTAAATGCCCCTCAACTGAAGAATGGATAAAGAAAAGGTGACACATTTACACATTAGAGTACTATTCAGTGGTTAAAAAAAGAATCCCACCTCTAATTGACAATAGCTTCTTGAAGAGAGGGGGATTCATTCTTTCCTGAGGATGGCCCCATACCCATGAACATAAAACAGCACCAAGCTTCAGTGAAATGGAAACATTATGAAGACATGAAATTGGGATGGGGAGTCATTGGAAGAGATACAGGTGGATTCAGAGTGGTATATAGAAGTTGGATACGATCATTCATATTTCATTATATACATAAACGAAATTCCAAAAGAGTTAAAAAAAAACCTGGAATTACAAAAATAAAATGATGCTTCTCTAGAAAAGTGAGAGATTTCTCACTGATATGTCAAATATCTGAGAAGCAGTGCAATGGAGAGATGATTCTGTGTTCCCTGTATCTCATCACAATGTGGCACAAAGAGCACACTATAGCACTTCAGCATCAGACTTATCTCGTGTTTGAGTGTTCTACAAGGCATACAGTAAAATTGTCTATCTATCATCTATCTATCTATCTATCTATCTATCTATCTATCTATCTATCTATCTATCTATCTATCATCTATCTATCTATTTATCTATCATCTAACATCATCATCTATCAACTATCTTCTATTTATTTATTCTACATCCTGACCAAACTTACCCATTCCTCCTCTCTTCCCATTCCTTCCTCCCACTCTCCTCGGCCCCCTTCCACCTCAACCTATTCTTCTTATGTTTATGTGCAGAAAGGTGCAGACATCCCATGTTGTATCAATAATGCATTGCATATCATGTCACATTAAGACTAAGCACCTCCCCTTGTATTCAGGCTAGGCAAGAAAAGCCATTATGAGGCATAGGTTCCCAAGAGCCAGCCAAAATGTTAGGTATAGCCCCTGCTCCCATATTTTGGAGTTCAGACTTCCACAAGTATATAACTGTCACACATATGTAGAGAGCATAAGTCTGTCCCATGCAGACTCCCTGGTTGTTGGTCATATGACTCTGTGAGTTCCTATGAAGCAGGTTAGTTGTTTCTGTGAGTTTTCTTATGATTTTCTTGATTCCTGCTATGACAATCCTTCCTATCTCTGTCCAGCAGGAAAGTTTATCCACTTTTAAAAGTATTGATGGTATTTCATAGTCATCTCCTAATTGAACTCTTACTATGACTTGTACACCTATTTGCCATCTCTCCTTAAGAAAGTTTCTAGCCAAATTTCATTTTATTTTCTACTTTGGCACCCATTGGAAAGGGATACATCAGGACCAGACAAGTTCGGCAACTTGTTATTTTCACTTAGAGTAAGTTTTGTTCAAGAATTTGGAGTATGAATGTTCCTCCTAATTGTGGCTCCCCATTCTTCACACACACACACACACACACACACACACACACACACACACACACACACACATATATATATATATATATGTTAATAAATAAATAAAGCTTGACTGAGGAACAGAAAAGTAAAGCAGTCATTGGCCAGCTTTACAGACCAGCCAGCAATGACACACACCTTTAATCCCAGTAGCCACACTAGTTTATTATAGAACACATATGGTAGTGGTGCATGCCCTTAATCCCAAAACTAGAGAGGATTATAAAATGGGAGGAGACAACTCTCAGGCTCATTCTCTTCTGAGGCTTCCTGGAGACAGGATCACCATTTTTGGACTCAGGTCAAGAGACAGGTAAACCTATTTTAACAAAATTTATTAGCTTTTTATTTATGATGCAGGTCTGTCTTTTCACTTATTTTCATATACATATATTGTTTCCATTTGGTAGATTGCATATATTCTACCTCAGCAAGGATGTTGCAAATATGGCAAGGCAAATATTTTGATATCTGACAGAAATTAACTAAAAATCAGATTTCACTTAAGTACAGATCCAAAGCTCAAGTGGCTATTTAAAAGCAAGCTGACCAGTGAGCATGGGTAGTTTTACTTCTTTGAAGAAGTCCCATTGTAACCGGTCTTATTTTAATACCTGTGAAGATTGCATCTTCTCTGTAGTTTTGCTGCTGTATTCATGATGAAGTTTATATCTTCATTGTTCACTTACAATAGCGCATTTGTGTGAAAAACTGCAAGCCTTACTTTGTGTATTTCTCAGAAAAATCTGTCAGTATTGATGGCTTGGAGAATAACTGGCTACTGTTCTGTCCCATTATTTTCTTCAAAAGATCAAGTCTGAAGAGTGAGATGTCAGTTTAGAGTGAGTTCATATTTTCTCTGTATTTAAAGAACAGATTTCAAGTAAGTGGGATGAAAACATTTAATTATCATTTTATGTCCAGCCCTAAACAATCCACCTAGTGTGCCCTTGTTTTATCAAATATTATCTTATTATTAATTTGTGCCTGTATTAATTAGAGGTCAGTGAATGATCTCAAAGTATGTTTATATTTCATGTGTTATATCCAGTATACTATAATTTTAGCCATTGTTTTTTGCTCACTAAATAACTATTTGTTTTATTCTTTTTAAAATTCTTTAAATAAAAATGCTAGGTTTGAAGGGTCACATAGTTATTAAATAAAAAACTGTGACCAAATTGCTCTTGTAGAAGTCAAGAAGTTTGGGGTACATGGAATTTTTCCCATTCTCTTTAATTTTTTGCAAAATTTACATTATACATAATCATATGCACAATTTAGACTTGCAGCCATTTTTAGAAACTGTAATTTTTTATTCAAAAGAAATCTGCAATCTTGCAAAAATAATACACGGTTTAACAGTGTGTTTCCAAAGAAACTGTAGCTGCTTCTCCTCTCAGACAAGAGCTTCCTGATGGAATCTCTTAATATTCCATGCACAAAAGGGGGGAAGAAAGCAGAATACTCCATAGGCCCACATAGTGCTGCCATGCAGAACACAATACCTGAAAAGGGGAAGTAATCAGGTCTCATTCTTCCATGCGACCAGCTAGCTCACTCCAGTGTGGACACGCCTCTGATGGGTGATGGCCCCTGGAAAAACGTTTTTTGGCAATGATTTTTGTTACTTTTAAGTTTTTATTACAAGTGTTTTAGGACCCAAAGATTAAAAATAAAACCGAATATAAATACACCCACTTTGCCTTTTAACCATGCGCTTTCAGACATCGGGAGTTCTGAAATACCACAGTTATTAGCAGAAGATGAATAAACTGTTGTTGCTTTAACATATATTCTTTTGTGGAACTCTAGCTACTAACCCTTACAGAATGACAGCCTATTATTTTTCAGACACACCATCTTTAGCTACAAAGCTGGAAGGACAGCTAATTATATCCCTCTTACAAAGGAGTACAACAGAGAGATTTTGCTGAACATTTTTTAGATTGTTGAGTGGGCCCATTGGATGACTTAAAGTTTTTCCAACACGTGTGTGAGTAATTGTTTGTGTGTGTTAGTGTTCAGCCCCCAGTGTTGTGTAAATTGTAATATGGGGTTATGATTGTGTACTTGTGTTACATTATTGAATTCCTATTTTCTGTGGATCTTTCATGAGCGTCTACATTTTTTCTTCTGATAGAAAAAATAGCTACTGTTTTTAATGTGTGCCTCAACATTGCTGGGAAAAACACAGAAGGAAATAATTAAGTGAAGGTCTATGAAAATAAACATATTAACAAATAAAAATGATTTATTATGCAATCTCCTTATGCACCTTGTAGATTACTATAACTGTCATAAATAACTGTATGAACAAGTGTAGACACTAAAATTTTGTGGAACTGTGATGCAAAATAATTTAGTTGCATTGATCATCAAGGGAAGCATTGTGTTCGGGGCTCTCCTTGTAGTTTAATGCTTGCTGCTCTCAGGTGGGAGGCAGAGGCAATGATCACAACAAAGTATTGGCATAGGACAGTATGACTTTGGTGCTCATGAGGTGAAAATTGTGATAATGGACCATCAGAGATCAGAAGCAAGATATCTTTCTGAGTCGTTTCCTAACAACTTGCTGCCTTGCTTGCTCTCTTCCCATTTTCTTCCTTACGCCCTGAGTCATTGGACTGCATTCACCTTGATTGCAACAAGGCATTCAAACTTTGTGGCAACAGAAATGTAGCTTTCAATGAACGAGATTTTCTAATAGGACAAACGTCCACGGTATGTTTCAGGTGACTCTTAAGCCATCTGTGTCCTTCTACCATTACAGGAGCTCTGACTAGTCGCAGAAAAGAATCAGTGAGAGTTGCACCCAGGTATATGTAATGTAGGGATATTTTAGACATAAAAAATTGATATTTGTTGAAATGTTAAGTGAAGGTTGTAATTTACTGTAAAAGCACATTGCTAAGGAAATTGATAGCACTATAATTATAATTTCCTGTCTTTATTTTGGGGATTTTAATACCCCTTGCATTGCTGCATGCAGCTGCTTCTCTTGACTTGGGTGTATATCAATGCTTTTGTAAGTATCATTTCTAAACTTTCTTATAAAGAGTAACATCTTGCTAGAAGGATAATGATCCAGTGTTGTTGACTATAAAAGATTCCTGTTATATTTGATAGTTAAGTCATGGTTCCTGGTTATTAGATTTTATTAGGAATTCACCTCCCACTGAGATGTAAAGGACCCCCAGTGCTGATGTCATCCTGTGCTGCTCAGGTGCACTTCCATGCTTAGGCTGATTCATTGCCACATCTCATGGAAGAGTCTAGAAGTTTTTATTCTACTTCATTTGTCTTGTTAATATTTTGCTATAGAGACAAGATTCAGTATTTAATTTGGAAGCATAGAACGAGTGGGTAACATTTATAGAGCAGGTTTGGCATAAAGTGTGAATGACAACATTTTTTTAACTTTAGTAAATATTTATTAGCATATACTCACTGAACATGGCAATGTGTTTATATGGATATTTTCATGCAAACTTATAGTGTAATCTCAGAGTTCCACCCCATAAGCCAGTTTATAATCAATTCATTCTCATGCATATCCTTCCACTCAGTCCCTTTGGCTAGTTAGCTTCTGTTCACTGTTCACGCTTTATTCAGGCATATGATTTTATGGCTCTATGTAAGTTCTTGGATACAGTGATATGAGACCACATGTGATGCTTGTCTTTATAAGAGTTTCATAGTTTGCCTGATTTGACTTTGGTAATTTCCATTTTCCTGGGAGTGATTTAGCTTCATTCTTTACGGCTGAAAGTTTCCATTGGGAAAATACCAGCTATGTATTTGACAGAGGTTTAATATCTCAAGTATATGAAGAATCAAAAAAAAAAACTTGAACATCATGAAGTCAAACATGCCAATAGGTAGGTTGGGAGACAAAATGAGAAGAGTTCACTAAGATGCAATATAAATGCCCAATGTACACAGATTGATCTTTTAAATGAAAATAGTGATTTAACAGTTGAAAGCTGTCAAAGTTAGACCTCCTATGAAACACTAACATAAAAACTGAAAACTTTGTTATGTGAAATTCAAACAAGTGTTGACTAGTCCACTGTGTGACTCAGCATGTACATAAACATTAGTAACATTACTAAACTAAACATCATTTATAAAAATAAATGGCATATACTATTTAAACTTGTACAGGTAAAGTGTACAAAGTACGGTTTTAAAAATCGATGAAGGGTTTTTAAAATCACTACCATGGCTTATCTGTTCCATCACCCATTTTGGCAGCCTTTTGGGACTGAGTTATCAGAACGACTACACAAACTTAGAAGTAATGAGGAGCTCATTTGGATAGAGAAAATTGGCTCCTGAAAAAAGTAAACAAGAAAATAAAATAGTTAGTAGGAAAAAAATGTAAATTTTATTATAGCGTTATTGGTACAGAATGATTTTCATTTTCCTAACCTAAAGGAAATACATATGTGCATGGATGGAAACCTCACAGAGCTGTTCAAAGCATGACACCGAGGTTTGTATTTCTTGACTCAGAATATCAAAGCCCATGCTTTCTTATTTTTCTTTAAAATTACAGTAACTTGTCTATAGAGCTGGACATGCAATCATACCTTTATGAAATGATGTACACTGTGTGCAGTGATTTGTTATTAAAATAACTTAGATCTGAGGTTGCCTACATTTTCTTAATCATTAGATCAAATTCTAATATAGATGTTATATACTATATATATATATATATATATATATATATATATATATATAAACTCAGATGGTCTCATGATTTCTTATTAGCTAATTTATATCTTCTTTTTGTCACAAGTATTTCACATTTTTCTCATCAAAATTGTTAACTTAAACAGGAGTTCATTTCACGTATGTTTACTCTAAGTTGGGTTGCTAGTCAAGGGACAGAATGACACTAAGGTCCATGGTTTCCTGTAAGTATGTCAGGAACAGCATAGGAGACAAATAAGTGGATATGTTGGATGCCTGTGAAGGATTCAATGGACACATAAAACAGGGAGATTTGCTCTTATTTGTAGTTAAATGTTCATTGTTTTGACAACTATATTTTTTGAAATTTTATTTGAAAATTAAATGCAGGTGACATCCTAAGTTTTCCATATATCCTACCATATTCTATAATAACATAAGAAAGAGAAATATGAAGATATCTGTATATTTCTAGAAAGATATGAGTCACTGAAGTAAGTTTAAGTTCCATGAAGAATTTTTGAAAGTATTTTATAATGAATGATTATATTATTGGACATATTTTTTGGGAAGAGATGATGTCACAGCAGAAGTAATTTGCCAACATTACGGCAAACATGCCAAAGAGAGAGAACTCTCTCTCTCTTTCTCTCTCTCTCTTCCTCTTCCTCTTCCTCTTCCTCTTCCTCTTCCTCTTCCTCTTCTTCTTCTTCTTCTTCTTCTTCTTCTTCTTCTTCTTCTTCTTCTTCTCCTTCTTCTTCTATTTCTTCTTCTTTTCTTCCTATGCTCTCTCCACATCCAAACCCAAGAGTATTGCAGCATTGCCTAATTTGACATCCTGGCCTTAGACAGTGTGTAATGGCATGTGGCAGATGTGTGTATACCTACAATCAATTCTCAGTTCTTAACAAGCTTCACTTCTATCATGGTATGGAGAGCAATGTGTGCTTATGTCTGGGGATCATTCCCATGAGACAGTAACTGATCTCTAGCTTTAGGGTCTATGGGATGCGGTGATAATGGCACCCTCATGACTTCACTATCTTCAGGCTAGTCCTGCATCTGTCACTTGATATCTTATTATCTGTCCTATGTGAGCTTCACAAATAACAACCAGAGAGTGAGACCAAAGAGGACACTAATCATATGTACCAAATGGATGACTCACAGACCAGGTTGAAATAATCCAAACGTGGCAAGCTTAGCATGGTAGAAAAATTCCCTTATCATATTCTGCTACCAAATCTATCTTTTTAGTATTACTACTTTGTGAGGTGTTCATTTTCTACTCCTTAAAACCTATGGATACTTCGATTGCTAGAAACACATGCCAGAGCCACAGAAATCATTCCCAGTCCCAGTTTTAACAGAGTTCAATTCAATCAGAGTCTCTTCCTCCTTCGACACAACATTGTGATCCATCATGTTATTCCACCTGGCCTGCGCTTGCTCTTTCTAGTTCTAGTCTAGAATTCTGCCCACTGCTCTGCAAGATACATGCAATAAGCTGCGATAGTAGCTTGTCACAGCACTGTGAGGAATAGCCGAAGCTTTTACTTTAACAGTAGAATTCATTTATTCTACATCATGGTCCAAATCGCTCGACTTAATTAATTTTTCCCTTAGTAAAAAATGTAGTGATGGTCAGAATCCCCCAGATTAGACATGAGAACCTAGGGTCAGCCCTTAGCCTGTAATAGTTCACCGCCTAAAGTGGTTTTCAAGTGCCCATGGATTATCTTTATCCGCCTGAATGTTTTCTGCCTAGAAAATGAACAGCTGACTGCATTTTGAGTAAAATACTAAAGGAAATGGCTGATAAAAATATCAGTGTTGTATATCAGCTGAAGGCGATGCATATCTGCTCTTTCTCAAAGCTCTGTTAAGCTGTCATCCTCACCCTTATCACAGGAATGATTATCTCACAGCACGTTATCGCCAGACTCTTTCCTGACCAGACAGAAAGCATCCCTGGAAGGAGTCATGTGTCTCATTTGTCTTAAGGGGGTTGTTCTCTTGTGACAAATCACTTATCCTTGCCGTTAATAGTCAACACACAGTGAGCGTACTGACTGCGGAGGGGTCAGGCTCTGTGCGAAGCAGTATGGGATTTCAAATTACTCTAGCCAAATAAACCAAATGGCAAGAAATTGATGGTAATTGTCCACCTGATTGCCTGCTTACTCCTGGATTTCCGAATCTGCTAGATGATAAACCGTGACTAATGTAATCCTTTGAAATTACATGATTGTGCCAGAACACAGTGTCTGGCTCAGTAGCCAGGGTGGTAAGAGGGAAAGGCTTGGGGACAGATCAGGGAAGAGGTGCTAAGTGACTCAAGCTGAAAAGGGAGCCCCAAGAAGGACTGCAAAAAGCAACTGAAGTAGTTCAGTGGGACAAGTGCTTAGCCCACAGTTGTGCGAACCTGGATCCATTTGAAAGAGCCTGACACACAAGCACTTTGTTGAGATGTCAAGGGTGTAGCTTCCCCATCATGACAAGAAGATACTATCTAGCAGTAGGCGTCTATGTCCTTTGTATCTTACAATCTTTCTGCCCCTCCTCAGTGATATTCTCTAAGTCTTAGATATCAAGGTCTCATTGAAGATATAGTAAATTTGAACTTCACAGTCCATGGTCACAGACACTTGTCTTTTGTAGTTTGATCATTTGTGGATCTCTGAAAGCATGCAAAATGTCAGTAACAGTTGACAGGCATTGTAGATGGGAAAATTTCACATGGTTCTACCCTAGATGAAGAGACATAGGCAATCATTGGCTGAAGAGAGAATCAATTTTCTCTAGGGATAGGGTTCTAGATAGGTTACCCAGTTTCAAGTGGTCATCCCTAAATGCGTCGACTTATAAATAGACTCAGTAGGATGTATGTGGGGGGTAGTCTTGTGGAAGGGAGAAGGATAGAAAGGATGAAAATTTCATTGCAATGTACTTTTTAGAAAAAATATTAATTTTTTTTTTTTTTTTACAAAGCCTGACACATGAGATGCAACTGTAGTCCCAGCCGGGGAGACAGACACAGGAGGATCTATGGAACAAACTAGCAGATCAACCTAACATATAAGTTTCAGACCTGCGAGAGATATGGTCCCCCAAATAAATAACAAATTAATTAATTAATTAATTAATTAACATAAGAAGGAGCATGACAGAACAATGTATGCGCCTCCGCATGCACTCACACCCATATGCACACAGGTATACACACACATGCATACACATGTGCACAGTAGCACACACTCAAGCAGTTGTGAGATAAATCAGTGAACATCAATAAAAAGAGAAGGAAAAATGAAATGAACAAACAATCATAAATACAATTTGACACTTAACTTGTGTGAACTACAAATTTCTTACAGCTCTATTTCTAGATTTATGGAATGACTTTCTTGCATGATTTCTGATTGTTCAATTTTAAGATCATTTATGGAAATCAAATGAATACTTAAATTTATAGTGAGACCCAGGGAGTTTTCATTATATTGCTAATTTATTTTTCTATTGCATGTATCACTATTGAATCATATTTCTTGGTAAGTGAAAAATGAGATTTAAAATGAGCAATTATAAATAAAGTGACTCATATTTATACATCAACTGTAGGAAGAATAGGTATTTATGGATCTTGTACCGAGTATCATCACCTCTTAATAATGCTAAAATTGTTTTGTGTCATAGACGACAGTGAAGATTAATCAAAGATCTAGAACAGCCCCTGAGAATCTGCTTGGTTTTTATTTTTACTAAATGTGAATTATCTGGATCTTTTATTTAATATATTTTTTGTTTTCTTTCCCCATATTTCATGAAATATCTAGTATCTCATGAATTTTCATTAATAAAGCAATATTTAATATCACCTAACATAGGAAAAGAAAAGTTGCTGATAGACAAATCATATGATCAGAAAGCCAACTTAAATGCTGGCTCTCAATGGCTCAGAGGCGGAAACACATGTCATGTGAGCCCCATAACCTGGACTCCATCCCTGGAAGTCATGTATAGGCAGAAGGAGAAAATAAATTTGATAGATAAATTCTCTTTCCTCATACACATGTAATGACATTGCTATCTATGGACACATGTTATGCAGACACAGTAATAATCAAATTTATTGAAAAATGAGGAAAATCAACCTCAGATCTGTGTATAGGAGAATCTCTTCACCCATACGTATAACCTAGTTCTGCACATCAGCACATAAGAAGGGCATTCCTGTTTATATAACATTGAAACCACTGTCTTCACACATATCAACCTACCTGGAAGATGGCTCTAAGAAAGTGAAGTCTGAATGCAGCAGTAATGGGCTTATGCTTGCTCTTAAAATAGTTAAAGTACAGTCCCTGCATTTTGCTGGGGGACACATCTGGGCTCTGCTTTGTCCTGCCTCTCCTATCTAGGGTTCCCCACAGTGCTGGCCATGATTTATCCAAAAGTGCCCAAGGAACATACATTTTCTCAGCTTGAGAGCCTATGAAGGCTGGAATTTATCTTTCTGCCAGATACAAAAGAGGCTGAGAATTCCCAAGCCCTGCATCATTGTTGAGAAGCAAATGAACTGATTTCTGTGTCAGTTATTCCATTTGCTCCCGGGAGCAATCGTTCTTTCCAGAATCAAGTCCTGTTGACTCTCTTCCAAACCTCATAGTAATTCTTGCCAAGCCATTTTTGAGAGGCGGTTCTTGGAGAACAGACAGCCATATGGAATGGAACTCGTGCTTCAGGCCAGCCCACACTATAGGATTTGCATAATGCAAACCACTGTCCACCATATCTTCACAAGGTTTTGGAAAATATTCATCTTTGGGGACTCCATGCTAAGGTCTAGCAAATTTTCTTTACAAACAACCTCAGAGAAAGGCTCGGTAATCAATTCCATCAGTATTCTATACGATTAAATTAAAAAAGATGAAGGTATGAAGCGATAGTGCACTGTCCCCGCTTGAGCTCGCCCTACTAGTACATTGTTCAGTCCCTCAGGATGGCGACCTTTCTGTTTTCTCATCATCAACATCATCTTCAGCTGAACATGCTGCCTGTCAGTCCTGATATCCTGAGGAAATGCATTGCAACCAACACTTCCCAACACTTCTTCCCGTGTTCCTTGAAACCCAGAAAAGAATCCCACAAAGACATAATGAAACCTGTGTTTTAAAGGTATCAAAGCTAAACAGTTATTTGCAATTGAAAGCTGCTAGGAAAAGAAAATTAGTTTTCTCCAAAAGCGTGACACTGGATATGTCTGCTATATACAGGGACGGCCACACACTCAAAAGGAGTCGTATAACATCCATAATTTTGGAAATGTTTTAAAGGGAGAACATGAAATTGGGTGGGTAGGAAGGAAAGAGATTATCTTGGAGGAATTCAAGCAGGGGAATAAATATAATAAATATAGATATATATCATGAAATTATGAAAGAATAAATAAAAACTTTTTTCCTAAATGTCAAGTTTCAAATTTAGAGAAATATCATCTTGATCGTGTTTATAATTAATTTGCTTTTATAAATACTAATGTTTATACATTCTATATTATAGTAATCAAAAATAAATTTATATATTATATACCATTTATCAAAGTACACAAAATCTATCTTATAAATTTATTTAATGAGAATTCCAAAAAACATTGAGATCTGGAAAATATTTAGCAGAGGATCTATATTGATAAGAATGTCTTAACTAAAAGATGTAAGTTATGGGGCAAAAAAATTATTTGTTAAAATAATGGAATTAATTTGTTCAAAATTTCAAATAACAAAGCACTTAAAAACAAACAGCCACAATTATAATGTATTTTATTTTCTGCATTATCATAAAGATTATTGCAAAATCTTGGTCTGACAGCTGAGTGCAAAAATGTCCTCCATGAATCACAGACCAGAAATAATCACCTTGTAGATGATTTTATTCTAATGTATGGATTAAGGGAAGACACTGGGAGTCGACAAAATTTTATATTATTCTGTGATTCTGGTTCTTTGTCGGAGTCCAAAAACGATGTGTGCTTCAGTTGAGATTGTGTGTCTGCAAGCATAGCACTGTCCACGTTGGTCCTGCAGGAAACACAAGAGTATGTACAGGATTCGTCTATTTAATTTGGCTTTAAAATACCATTGTGTCTGGAAATTTCAGGCATAAAAAGTCTCATTTCCTTTATGAAAGGAAATATTTGGTATGTGGAGAGCAGAACACTGAATAGTATATTGGGTCATACACTGTAATGGAAACTGTTTAGATCAGAATCCACAGACCATGGCTTAAATTTCAGAGTATACACTTATTAGTGATGCCAGATACAGCATAATATCATAATGATTCAAACCTGAATCCCTCACTGGAGAATAGGAAAAACAAATCCTTCTGTTCAAAATTGTGATGCCAAAATATTGAAAATATGTAAGCATCATCAGGCATGTCGGAAAGTAGAGACCTGCCATTTGAATTCATATATATGTGAGGGCATATGACGATCTCACCATGATGAAAAGGGAGAAGAGAGTCCAATACGTGTGCATCTTTGTCATCTGTAGTATCTTCTTGTCTTCTGCAGGGACTAGGGTTGATCCCCTGATTCCTAATCCTGTCTCATTGCTTTCTAATACTCTGCGTTCTGTGCAGTGTCCTACTTGGCTTTTTAACCCTAACTTGACACACTCTAGAACTCACCTGGGAGGAAAAACTGAGTTGAGGAATTCCCTATCAAACCGGTCTGTAGGCATGCCAGTTGGAGGTTATCTTGATTGTTAATTGAAACAAGAGAGTTCAGCCCGTCATAGTACCCATTCTCTAGACTAGGTGATCATCAACCTGAAGGAACCATAGAGCAACATCCTCTATCATTCCTGCTGTCCTTTTAAGTTCCTTGGTCAGAGACGATACTGTGGTAGAGCAACTAGGATTAACTTCAGGTGCCTTCTTGAGTGTTTTTGTCTGACTTACCTCAATAATTGGCTCTGGCCTATAAGCAAGCAGAAATAAACCTTTTCCTCACTTAACTCTCTTTTAGCTGGAATATTTATCACAGCAGTGTAAAAGAAATAAGAATAGGCAGTGATTCACCTCTCTGAATTCAGTGTCCAGATCTTCAAACTAGATGGTTCTCACAATAAGCTTAACTGACAGTGTAAAGTGCATAATTTTTCAGTGCTAAGACATTACAGCTGCCCAGAATCATGAACATCGCCTCTGTTGAGTATTCTACTAGATACGAACATGGTGCAATAAAACTCACCACCCGTTTGAATTTGCTTCTTTCTCTGGAGTCCATGCCATGACATCAACCTTTCTTCACATATCCCTGAATTGGAGGCATACTTCTTCTAAAACAAAGAAGGGTATTTGCATATTAAATATACACGTATTGAACATACACACTATATTTAGGATGACCATATGTCCCAGCTACCTTTGTACCATTCCCAACTTACAGCAGATGCGCCATATGGTTAAGCACATGTTCTTGGCAGCAGTGTTACAATTTGGATAACTTATGTAGTCAACCCAACCATTATTTGCTCCTGTTAACTGGAGAAAACATTCATGAATTCTCTGTGTTCTCTGTGTTCTCACTGGATATATTTAAAGACTTCAATACTTGTGTATGAATTTCAATCACAAAATCAAAAAAGTTATTTGCTATCTTCAGCAAACAGAACAGCACGTAAACACAGACATACACACTCAGACCCCACCACCACCACCATCACTACCACTGTATTATAATTTTTCTATTTATTTCCAAGTCCATGAGTTTTAGGTGCTCTTTTCTCTCAGTTTGCTATCAATCCCGTCTTGGTAATTCATCATCTTTCCATTAATTTATTAACTTAGCATTATCATTTAAGCACCTCCAATTATATATATATATATATATATATATATAATATATGCTTCTAAATGTATATACATATATGTATATTGTGTATACACAGATGTTAATATGTAGAAAAACATGATAATTCGTGTAAAATAGAGATTGAGAGTATAAATTATTTCTTGATTGAGAGTATAAATAGATTTCATGTATCACATCCTACATCATCAAGTGTATTTTCCCTATGCTTTCAGAACACATTTCAGTAATATTTTGCAATTTTTATATCTGAAGATTTTGGTGGACCTTTTATAAATATTTCGGTATAGAATATAAATTATCCTCTTTTATATTTAAGAGTCTTGGTCATATCATATGCCATACAGTACACAGAATGCTATTCTTTCATTACCTGCTTCGTGATCTTCCAACAGATCCTCTGATGTTTCACAAAGATAAATGGAAATAGCATGGAGTCATGAAAATGAGCTCAATGTTTTAACACTTTGGGGATATGCCCTTTGATTAGTAGCTGTGATAGAGAGAATGCTGTGATTGTAGAGCTGACACATATACAGATAGAATGAGTGGAGGCAAATGGAAACTATACCCATTGAATGTTAAATGTTCATCTTACATCAAGAGCATGCTTCTTAGCACATGCAACTGGTCACTTTACTTAATGAGCAGATATCACAGAGAAATGATTGAAAGGAAATTTTCCCATAGAGGCTTCTGTATAGAGGAGGAAGATCTGTGCATGTGATTATGTATTCACTTGTAGATTTCAGCCAACGGTGTGTCTAGAGAGACAGGTACTTGGAAAAAATATACCGGAAGCAAAATTTCTAACAAGAAAGTCTGTGTAAAAGGTATCTGAACAAATCTTGCTCAACTGGAACTTTAATGAATATGCATTTGTTATGTATGGATAATCATCTAACTTAAACCCCACAGAAGATTTTAATAATGAAGTAGGTGCCATAACACATTGTATAAGTAGCAGCATGCCTATTATTTCCCAGCCACTACTATTATTGCCTATTTGGGTCTTAGATGGAATGGACATACTGTTGGGAACGGAGGCTATGCATAGATTTTACCGATGTAATCTGCCTTAATATTGTTCCCATTGAGTGTCCAATATACCTGTTCTAGGGCCAGAAGCCTGAGTCTCAGGTGGTACACTATTCTCCAGATGATCAAGCATATACCTGCCTGCACAGTGATTCCATCAGACAGCTCCCTTCCTATGGAGAAAACCTTGTGCTCTAACTGGACCTTGTGTTCTCTGGACAAGGCTGATGCCTGCCCAAGACTGACTCTGAGAATGCTGTACACTCCATCCTGCTCACACGCAGCAGCCTCTAATCAGTCAGCTTGCTGCATAGCAACGGAAGTGCAGCAGTGATTCAAAGTCTCCACAGGTATCATCTTGTCTCCTGATTTCCTAAAAAATGCTCACTTGATAAGACCATAGGATAGGATTTTCTGCACTCAGTTCCTGGGTTAAACTGCTGGCCCTGCTTTGCAAGGATGTTACAACATTCTCCAAATGATATAGGCTCTCAATAATTGCTCAATATGCAGTGTCAATTATTTTTTTCCTAGCACAACTATACATACGTATTGTCAGTAGACAGCAGCTAAATTTGATAGTTCATTTTGGTTCAATTAATTAAATACTTGTTTTTAATTTTAGTTTCAAAATGTTATTTATTACAAAACAGAATATATGAACTGTACATTCTAATGCTTCTAAATCAAGGAAGATGTTAAACATATGGCTATGGTTGGCAGAGAAAAATAAAAATCACATTGCACAATAAATTCCAGAAATTATAATCCTGTCCATAGTTCTCTTCCTCTGGCATTGATTCTTTTGGTATTCAAATACTGCTGCAGTGGAAAATGTTCAAAAGGCATGAGTATTTGAAAAGATTTCATACGATGATAGAATTAAAACTATTCAGGTTTTGATTCCACACCTTTTCAAAGATGGCATTATAACTATTTACTTCATGTTGACTCCTCCATATCAGATGCACAGTCCATCCGGAGGTGTGCATGCAGGGTTTGCATTGAAAGCAAGCATAGGTGAGCAAAAATCTATAGAAAGCCTTTAAAATGAATGAGGTCAGCTGAGTCAGGCCAGGGTTCCTTACAAAACTATGTGATCTCCAATTTAAAATCCATAAGAATACAAACATTGCTAGATGACAAGTAACCAAAGCAAACTCATTAAAGTTTATATACTATGATCAGCTTCAAGAGAATAAAGTTGTTAGGAACTTAGTTAATATGGTATTTCATGAGAGAATTTCCTATTCGTGACGCAGATGCATGCTTGGGTACTCTGTGGCCTAGAATTGTGGTATCTTCATTTACCTCTGGGCTTCTGTCTTAAGTCCTCTGTGAGTGTGTGTGTGTGTGTGTGTGTGTATTTGTGTGTGTGTGTATTTGTGTGTGTGTATTTGTGTGTGGGGGTGTGTACATATGCATATGTTACTATGGGGAACAGATAGGTTTACATGTATGTGCACAAAAAGGAAAGACTGAAGTCAATCCTGGAAGATATTTCTCAGGTACCATCCACCGTGTTTCATGAGACAAGTTTTCCTCCTGGCTCACAGCTTATGCATTAGACAATTTTGGCTGGTCAATGAGTCCCAAAACTAACCTAACTCCACTTCCTCATTACCTGGATTAGACGCATGTGTGACCATGAACGGCATGTTATCTCCTGGGTTCTCAAAAATTCCTGCATTTATGTCATGTTATTCAATATGAAATGAAAAAGTGCTCACTTAATATTAAGTATTTTATAATTTATATACCTAAACACAACAGATGTCTTAACATAGAAATTTATAAAACATCATTAGTAATTATATCATTCTGATACCTTATGATTTCATAGATCTTGCCACTTTAGTTACTGGAAGAGTAATTATTGCTTCCTAGTCTAAATAAATTCTTGATACTTGTTCACAAATATCTTAAAAAGTAATTTTCAAATTTTCTTCTCTATGAAAGCAATTACATTGAATTTTAGGTGAATTTATTATGACTATTTTATTGTAGATGTAGTCATTTTTCTGTGTCATCTATTTGCATAGAAAATTATATGCTGCAAGAATATTCTACTTTGGCTACAACTTACCTAGCTTGAAAACTTTTTAAAACTTGCTAATGGTCTGGTATCTTTCCCAAATCTAATGAAACAGATTCTTAAAAGGCATGAGCACAGCATTACTATTTTAATTGAACGTATCCCACATTGTTTTTTTTTTTTTTTTTTGTTTTGTTTTGTTTTTTTTTTTTTAATTTATTTATTTATTAAAGTTTTCTGTCTCTTCCCCGCCACCGCCTCCCATTTCCCTCCCCCTCCCCCAATTAAGTCTCCCCCCAGCCCGAAAAGCAATCAGGGTTCCCTGTCCTGTGGGAAGTCCAAGGAACCCCCACCTCCATCCAGGTCTAGTAAGTTGAGCATCCAAACTGCCTAGGCTCCCACAAAGCCAGTGCGTGCAGTAGGATCAGAAACCCATTGCCATTGTTCTTGAGTTCTCAGTAGTCCTCATTGTCCGCTATGTTCAGAGAGTCCGGTTTTATCCCAGGCTTTTCCAGACCCCGGCCAGCTGGCCTTGATGAGTTCCCGATAGAACATCCCCATTGTCTCAGTGTGTGGGTGCACCCCTCGCGGTCCTGAGTTCCATGCTCGTGCTTTCTCTCCGTCTGCTCCTGATTTAGACCTTGAGATTTCAGTCCTGTGCTCCAATTTGGGTCTTTGTCTCTGTCTCCTTTCATCGCTTGCTGAAGGTTAATATTCAGGAGGATGCCTATATGTTTTTCTTTGGGTTCTCCTTATTTAGCTTCTCTAGGATCACTAATTATAAGCTCAATGTCCTTGGTTTATGGCTAGAAACCAAATATGAGTGAGTACATCCCATGTTCCTCTTTTTGGGTCTGGCTTACCTCACTCAGGATAGTGTTTTCTATTTCCATCCATTTGCATGCAAAATTCATGAAGTCCTTGTTTTTTATTGCTGAGTAGTACTCTAATATGTATAAATTCCATACTTTCTTCATCCATTCTTCCATTGAAGGGCATCTAGGTTGTTTCCAGGTTCTGGCTATCACAAACAATTACATATATCTAAAACTGATATTAACCGAAGACATTATGGACTTAAAAGAAACTGAGATGTGGATGTCTGTCCTCCGTGATATAACCATGTCTACAATGATAATTTTGCTAATTCAGAGTTGAACCAAACAAAGTGGTAAGTCCAAAGGTACATTCTTTGTAAGGGAAATTATTTCTAGTGTAAAAATTTACAAATTCCCACACCCTATCCCCCAAAAAGAAAGAAAAATCCCCAAATCTATGTGGTTTGCCCTCAGATGCCTGGCCTGGTATATCATGCAGTATCTATCCAGACACACGAACCAACATAAAGAAGTGAGTGGGGTTTCAGCCTTGCTTGGTCTTTGTTCCAGATAGCAATGCTCCCAAGTAGAAGAGATTTTATGGTATGCAAAGCATGAGCCACTTAAGACAGGCATACACAAAGCATATTTAATTACTTAGAATTTTAAAAGCAGTTCATTTAATCATTTCACTTAAAATTTTCCATGTTCCTGGGATCACTGGTATCTCTCATATTATCCTTCATTGAGATCATTTGCATAAAATACACAAGACGATTATGATTTATAAAATTATGCTCTACCTTTTTTACTATACAATCATTTTAAACTTATTATTACGAACTTTCTGCTTGAATGTCTAAAGTTGTCACTTAAAGATGAATATCTCAATGATATTGCTTTTATAGACTCATTTTGATATATGTTACCTCATGATGAATAACTACTATCTTACATATATATATATATATAGAAGTACACTCATACAAGACTTACTTACTTCCATGCCAGAGGCTAAGACAATATGGCTACGAATTTGAATTTGAGGCCAGGTTACATATGAAGACCTTGTATCAAAAATATATTCGTTCTTTTTTTGATATGCAAAAAAAATACTCACGTGTTTATTTGTATTTATATATATGATCAATGCTGAATTAAAATGCTTATTTTGCCTTTATGAATGATTCCAGCTTTGTCTATGACCCACAAATGTTAGTATTAACTTGGTAATATGGATTTATTTTTTCTGATATATTTTATCTTACTTTTATGTATATGGGCTTGGTCCTGTGTAGTTCAAGTATTTTTCTGTCAGAAGTCAGCTATGTCAATGTAAACATGTATATCATGAGAATAGACATGTTTATATTCATTTCTTCGAACTGGTGATTAAGGAAGACACTTTCACAACTTATTTCAATCATATACCTTCAAGCTGCTTTACTAATTTCTCAAACTTGAAAAATTACGAGAATGAATAACTTAACATATAAATAACTTAAATACCTATTCTTAGACTACAAATTAACTGAGCTTGCTTAAAAGCCTAGGGTGTTTTGGATATGCAACATGAGATTTTTGCTCATTTTCTAATGTGAATTTTTTTTCTTCCTTATGTTATCATATAGTTGATGATTTTTAACCTCATCAAATTGAGTGGGAAACTTCCTGACTGCTACTTATCTTTGGCAGTACTGGGAGCTGCTCTGCAGACTGGCAGGAAAGTAGAACATCTATGGTCATACCCAGTATTGGTCACTGCAGGCTCCAGTATCAACCTGACACGCAAGATGTGCCCACTGGGACAAATGCGGCCTGATTTTCTTAATTGTGACCGGCTGCTTCCCCCTTGTTCCACAGAAGGGAATCCATACCTGCTACTTTAAATTTGGCCAAAGCCCATGTGTAGGGCTTCCGTAGGCCTTAAGGTGGAAACCAATATTACTATTCCGCTAAATGGTAACGTTTTAAAACCTTAACGAAGGAGGAACATACATTAGATAGATGTCAAAGAGAAGTTTTAAGATGTTCTTGCCATAATATAAGAAGGGATACATAAATTATAGTGATAATAACTATTATGTACTGTTATTTAAAAATAATACTATTCTAAAGCTTGAAACTTGGGAATATCTTTGTAGAAAAAAATGATCATTTTTCTTTATTAAAAAAACAATTAAACTTCAATTTCTCTAAGCTCAGTGTTTTCAATGACCTCTATGATCATGACAGTGATGTCAACTTTGAACCTGCCTAGTCGATGGAACAGTGCTAGACACACTATAAGGAAAGGGAAAAATGTGTATTAGGTTGTTGATGGGGCTACTCCAGACTTCTGGATGTAGCTGCTAACAGCAACTTCTGAGGGGAAGTTGATGCTAAAAATATCTGGTATGGGAACAGCAAGAAACTCAAGTTTCTGTTAGTATTTTATCTAGTACTTTGTAGATTTGTGTGCATTTAGAGGGTTTCTCAAATAGTTGCATGAGGTTAGACTCACATTAAATATTTCATCATCTAAGAAGCTCTTTAGAGACAGAAATTAATCAGACAGAGATGTGAAACATGATCTATTTAATTACAAAACGTCACAGTAAGTTTATTAGATGAATAGCATGATTCCAAATTGGATCAGGCAGTAATTTATAGAAGACTGCAGGAAAGACCTCTAGGCCATCTTCATGGACAAAGAGGGCCAGAACGGAAGGGAACCTGGAAACAATGCTTGCTTTGAGGGAAATGTGAAACCTGACAAAGGGGATCTGACATCCTCACAATTCATAGGTGGCATTTGTCATCTCTTCCTAAGTAAGATTTACAGAGAAATGGATCCAGAGAAGTAGGGAAAGAAAGGTTTAGAGTTAATGGCCTAGGATGATTCCCAGGAAGCCACGAGGGGACTTATTTTCAAGATGTAAACCCAGTAACCTTTGGGATATAATGATGGTTTGTGACGAATTATATCCAGCATGTCCCAGTGCTGTTACCCAAAATTTCTAGATGATTATTTAGCTTTTAAAAGGTTTTAATTTTCTTTAGAGAGAGCATCTCATCCTGTAGTTCAGACTGGCCTCAAACTCTCATTAATTCTCCTCTTATTTCAATCTTCCAAAGACTCGAATAACAGGAATGAGATTCCACACCAGGCTTTAGTCCTTTCTGCAATGCTTGAAAGCAAAAAGCAAAGAGATATAAATGTCAAGGGAGATGTCATTTTAGAATCATGTTATCTACCAAGAAGTACAAAAGGCTTTATTTATCTGTTTGTTTATTTATTTATTTATTTGTTTATTATTTTTGACAAGCCACAACATATGCTTTCTAAACTACTATGACTGTTGGGACCAAAAGACTTGTTCCAGTGTGCCTGAAAAAGGGAATAGGAATTAAGAAAGAAAGAGACAAAAGACAGAAAATAGAATCAGGAGAGCTTCATTGAATACTGTAGTAGCCTCGAGTTTCTTTCTTTCTTTCTTTTTTGGCAATGTTAAATTTTCTTAATATTATTTTTTTATTAAAAATTTCTGCCTCCTCCCCACCTCCCTTTTCCCTCCTCCTCCCCCCACTCCCCACACCCCATTCCCCTCCCCCACCCACTCCAGTCCGAAGAGCAGTCAGGGTTCCCTGCCCTGTGGGCAGTCCAAGGTCCTCCCTGCTCCATCCAGGTCTAGGAAGGTGAGCATCCAAACAGGCTAGGCTCCCACAGAGCAAAAGGGGAGGGCAAAAGACTTCCTTACCAATGATATAAGGAATAAATAAGTGTAATTATCTCATTAATACTCAAAACATCTAGTAACCAGGCCCTTAATTTGACACTGAAAAGAAAAGCATCTAGTGACCATCCCTTTGACAAGACATTCTGTTATTTGGCCTTCATAAGATTGAGCTCTCTGACCTTGAGTCAAGATGGGAATAGAATCACTGTGGGGTCCTACATATGACAATCTATCCTGAGGGAGAATCTGTTATTTCAATAACTTTCTATTATTCCTCTGCACAATAGACATAGTGCTATTGGTTGATTAATGCAAAAATGAGAAGTCAAAACTTTGCTTAAAACAGATAAGATAGCATATACTTTGTGTGCTTTATAGCAAGGGTGTTTTCAGCCTTGAGGAACTAGAATGGAAAGATACCCAGAGAATTTCACACAATAGGCACAATAATGAAGGAGCTTGAATGAGCACAGCTGCTTAAGCCAAGGGAGAAAGCAGAAATAGAAGCAGAGCCTTAACATAGACCTTTATCCAGTATAGCAGATACAGTATTTTATCAGTAGGTATTTGCCTTATGAATGAATGTTTGAGTGAAATAGTTCCCGTTCTGTTTCTTTCTAACATACCATTGAAGTTCCCAATGGACAATCCAGTTTCAGGAAAGTGGTAGTCACTGCATAGGGCTTCAATATTTTCAGCGACAGTCCCAAGTTGTTTTTAATGATTTACCTGGGACTTTGTCACTAGGAAATGTCACCAAACCAATGGAGAGGGCACTGAGTTTTTATCTTGTGTTAAATCAGACTCCCTGTGGGAGGCAGCTGGGTTATAATAGAAGGGGACATCTAGCTGTTTGGGGTGTGTGGGTATTGCCATTTTATAATTGCAATGACGTGCTGGCTTGGCACAGCTTCAAATGCCGTTTTTGAATCCATCTGATCACTTCCAGAATGGAGAGGTTCTATTTGGTTACGGTTCATGGGCAGTCGTTTCAAAAAGGGCATGCATTTCAGGCTTATAATGCCTGGAGTGGGCACTTTCCCCCACATCTTCCTCTAAACATAAGCAATGCTGAAAGCAAGTTTTAATAGCTAATAAGGTCAGAGAGGATAAATGGGAAATTCGAAGTAAGAGTCACTTTTGAAGTGACTTAGGAAAGCATCAGTGACTTAGAGAAAGACGCAAATGTGATCGTTCTATGCTTCTGATCCTTAATTTTTTTCCCACAGCAGATTCATGCTCAAGGGTCAATTTTTTCCCTTTCTCCCTGTCAGTATTTATGTATCACCCTATTTTTAATCTGACAATTCTGCTTGGTCATATATAATGCTGCTGTTAAAATCACTTGACATATAATGTCCTCCTACATGAAAATTCTTATTTTCAATCTTTCTTGCTGAAAGATAAATATATTCGATTGTAGGGCATTTGACAGTCAGCCATTAAGGGAAACTGGTACAGTATCTATTCTTCACACTGACACTGAGATTGAAACGAGCATTAGTGTGTGTCCATCAAGTACTTGTTGGCACAAAAAAAAAGTGCAGAAATGTGATGAGGAGGTTAAGCAGCGTCACTTGTCTGGAGTTTCTACAACATCCTTATATCATTTTACTGCCAATTCAAGGGGCTGCTAGACTTAGAGACAACACACTACTTATTGCTTTCCATCTCTTTCTTTACTTCACTTATATTTACACTGAGAAACTACAGAAGACAGTAGTCCAGAGGGATTTGCACAAGGAGTGATCCTTTCCTTTCCTCATATGAAAAGAAATAGAGATGTAGGTGAAGCAGAGCTACATGACATCTTTGAGCTATAGATGTCAGCAAGCCTGCCAGTAGTGGTTGATGTCAGATTCTTACATCAGCAGCATGAGTTATTCCCATCCAGATATGACGACTGTGTTGTAAGAAAGATCAGCATCAAAGACTTAGAAATCCAAGGACAAAGGTAGGCAAAGATACATATGTGGATAAGCCACAGTACAGTCTGGTTAGCTGCATGGCATTCTCTGAAAGTGACTTCATCGAAACTATTCGAAAGAAATACCTTGCTGTGGGACAATGATCTTGTACCCTGTTATATTTATGCATTGTATCACTTTTAATAAAATGCCGATTTGGCCAGTAGCAATGCAAAAGGTATAGGTGGGGTTACCAGGCAGGAAGTAGAGGTGGGGTGAGGAGAACAGAGGACTTTGGGAAAAGTAAAGACACAATCTGTAGTCATCACTCACATACAGAGGAAGCAATATAAGACTGCCTTGCTGATAAGACGTACCAAGTCACGTGGGTAACACAGACAAGAATTATGGGCTAATATAAGTGATAAGAGTTAATAAGAAGTCTAAGCTAATAGGCCAACCAGTTTATAATTAATGTCAGCCACTGTATGTTTCTTTTTGACTGAACGGCTGCAGGACCAGGTGAGACAGAAACCTGTCACAAATGGCGCCCCTAACCAACACATATGTCTGAGTTGTCATTGACCAGAACCTGGAATTTGTGCCAAAAAACTTCAAGAAGAAACTATATTGCTTGTTACACAAACTGTAAAGAATGGATGAATAGTATTTAGGTAACTCAGAACTGTGAGAGAAAGCACAAGTTTTAAGAGGCTGACTGACTCCCTAGCTCCTGAAAAGACATTGCCAATCATTGTGTCTACTTCTTTCTTTCTTTTGCCCACTGCATGTTGATTTGCTTTATTTAAATTTTACCAGCAAACAGTGCTTTGCATTGTGGACCCACTTATTTTTAGCTTACATATAAATATTTCCTGATAGTAAAAGCTGCTACTCTACAGGGGTTTTTAAAAGCCTATCACATTGTATGACATATGTGTATTCTTTGGGGCTTAAATAGCTGCACAACAGAAGCCGTCAGCGTTTCTTATGTTAACTGTGGAGAAACAGGCAAGTCTCTACCTGTCTTTTAATATTTTAGACAGATGTACTGTTTTAAAAGAAATAAATTTAAAACCACACCCATCAAATACTTTCAACACATATATAAGCTAGCATAACAAAATATTGCATAAAATACACTACTTCACTCTCGTTCTGATTGTCTTTAAAATCCTTGATGCTTGATAGGCAAATATAATAACTGATTAATAAATTGCTAATTATTTGTGTATCTGAAATTGATATAAAATGTCTAAATAAGAAAACTGATGATTTGTTCTTCCATAAAAATTTTGATTTTTCTTATTACTTTACTCAATTCTGCAATCCATCTTCTTTTTTATGTAACAAATTCTAAGCCTTTCAAACCTCTAGGTCTAGATTATCAATATACATATTTACCAATATATGCTTGAATTCTCTTCTACATACCAATGCATGGAGAAAACTGTGGTTCTGTAAAGGACTGGAGAAGTTAAGAAGGAAGGTGATTTAAAGGCCAATCACTAGATTCACCTGCAATTTCCTGCCTTGATTCTGATGTTCATTTTTAATGATGGGATGAAAATCAGGGTCCCAAATAATGCAACAGATACAGAATCAAATTTGATGTCATTGGTGTCCTTTCCAAGTCCGTATAGAATATTTAACTCTAGGATTATATTTTCCAATTCAAAAGATTAGAATAACACTACCTGGGTTTTGTCTCATTTCTGTTCATGTGGCTTGTCTCTGGATCAGAGAAAACACAATACATAAGAAATTATCATTGGAAAATAAAACTGTGCCTATCTGATGACACTGGCCTGCTCATTCATGTCTCTTCAGCTACCCATACACCCCCATTTATTCCAGGCTATTATGGACACAGACATCCCACAAAATTTACCCCATGCAAGAAAGCAGACTTACTCTTCCCTGGCTAGAGACCTCCTACTGAGTAATTCTAGTTAAGAGCACATGACTGTCCCATCTACCAAGTTCTGGTCCACACAGAAAATGGTGGTTTGTCTCTGTAAGAGGAAGAGTAATATCCTTTCCAGTAGGATACCTGGGTAAAACATTACACATCCTCCAGATATAGTGTCTACAAGTCAAACTAATAACAATGTTTACTATACAATATTATATAGATTTCATAATACAGTTGGCAAAATGGATCTTTAATTAAAGCTAGTACATGTTTCTCAAACAATGTGTTTGATTCAGTCCATCAGTTAAATTTTATTTGAAATACAACTAAAGGAACAATAACAATATAAGTCATATGTAGCTTTAGTATGCTGAGGTATATTCTATTTCCTACATATAAATTTTCTTTTTCTATTCATCCTTTAATGGAAACTAAAGCCAATTCTGCATCTTGACTATTGTGACTCTTACTGAAAAGAACATGGAAGGATTGATGTATCTTCCATGTACTGATGGTTTTCCCCTCTTTGGATACATACTCAGTAGTGGTATTACTGTGTCATAAGGTAATTCTATTTCTAGTTTCATGAGGAATCTCCACAATGTTTTCTGTAATGACTACAATAATCTCTGTCCCTACGCAAAATATGTAGGAATTATCTTTTCTCGTGTACATGAATTTTTTACGCTTTTTCATAATATCTGTTTCAGGCTAATAGATAAGAAGTGACATCTCAAAACATTTTGCTGATTATTAGGCATGTTGAGTGTTTATTCATACAGTTCTTGTATATTTATGGACCTTTTATTGAAAATGCTTATCCTCAATCTTTTACCGATAGTAAATGAGGTTTTGCCTTGTCTTTCTATTGAGTTGTGAGGATTACTTGATGTGGAAGCTTTGAGTATTAGGTGATGTGTGATTTGTAAATATGATTTTCTGTTCTACAAGCTCGGTGTTGATGATTTCATTTGGCATGCAGTAAGGTGTTAGTCTCCATGCAATTTGAACTATTTGTTTTTCGGTTATGTTGATTGTAATTTCAAATAACCCCCAATTATTCTATAACCCAATGTCAGGAAGTTTTATATAAGTTTATAGTTTTACATGTTGTGTGTATTTTTACTCGGTGTTGAACTGATATTTCGATTACAAGCATGAGACCGTAGTCATTTCTACTCTTCCGTGTCTAAATATGCAGTCCACCTATATTTATTTTTTGATGAGACTCTTATCTTTCTCAACATGTTTTGGAACTGCAAACTCAGCTGGGTATAAACCTGTGGAACTATTTCTGGGTTCTGTATTTCTTTCTAATGATTTATTCAGCTGGCTTCATGCAGTACAGGTTTGTGTTGAATGATAGCATTTTATAATATAGTTAGAAGTCAGAAAGGTGGGTAACTCCCTCTTTGCTTTTCTTTCTGCAGATTATTTTGGTTAATGCAGTGAATTTTTTGTGTTGATTTATTTTTTAGACTTAAAATATAATTTCTTAAAAATGTTACTGTAGTAATAGGTATTACATTGACTCTTAAAAGTATTTGTGATAATGTACACATCTTTAAAATAATGATTTTTGTAATCTATGAACATGTGTGTTTTCATCTGTTTCTATCTTTTTTCAGTTGCTTTCATTAGCATCAGTGTCTCATAGTTCACAAGGAAAGATAGCTCATTTTGTTTTATTGACTGTGCTCATAAGTATTAAATTTCACAGTATAAATTATGGTTTTATTTCTTTGATAATACACTTTAGTGCATAGGAATGTTAATGTATTTTGTATGCTGATTTTAATAGAAATCATTTGACAGACTTTTAGCAGATTCTTTCAGAGTTTCTACTTATAAAATGATATCATCTGTATTCAGGTCTTTGGGCTCATACTTGTAACCCCAGAATTTGTTTTACAGAGGTAAAATAATTGTTTCAAATTCAAGGCTAGGGTAGGCTACATCAGCCTGAGAGATTCAATTAGGTCTTTTCTCAAAGATACAAACAACTGGAAGTTGGAAAACACAAGTAAAGGCAGGACATTTGGCAGAAACAACTGACGAAAATGTGTGAAAATACTATAATGACACCCCTTTATATGCTAATAGAAAATTAAAAAAAATAATAAAGTAAAGGATTTCTGTTTATAATGCTTAAAAAACAAACCACTGATGTCACCTGTGTGAGTCTGTCCACCAGGGTTTCCTTCTCTTGCCTGTTTTCCATGATTTGAGTTTCTGTTCTAAACAGAATTCCAGAGAATGGTTGCTCTTTATGTTTAAGTTTGGCTCTTAGATCTTTGCTTGTTTGTCTTCCACATAAAATACTGTCTTCTGCAATTCTGAGAAACTTTTTAGTAGTAAGGGTAAGGGGCCCGATGAGTAGACCCTGAGATATATGTTCCCCACTGAGGCCCTGGTGGAGGTTTACATGCCTGAACAGTGTTGAAAATCTTGAAACAAAGCTGTATTGCGCTAGAGAGTCTGGCACGTGCATCTTTAACACATTCTCATGAAGTCATATAATAAGTTAAAAGATTGACTTCAGAAAACCAAGATTCAGGAAGCAAAAATGGAAGAGGGATTACATACTGAAAACAGCTGATGACAGATTGCCTTCTATGTAACCTAAGCTCTTGATTGAGAGCCAGAGACTAGAGTTGACTGTGTCTGCATATTAAAAGTTTTAAAACCAGAAAATGCTAATCTACATGGTGAAAAATGAAATAAATATCTTGGTTACAAAGTTCATTTCTATGGTACAATCTAAATCACCTTTATGTGATCAGGCTACATATTAAAAATGAGCTTGCAGAAATAACATGTGTGTCCTTACTTGTCCAAGCACAATTTGCTGCAGACATATTTTGTATGATGCAATGTTAGCATGAAAATTAAAGACCAATATCTTAATTCCTCAGCATTGTAAACAGATTTGACACAAATCCTTTTTGTGTCCTTAATTTGTTAGAAAACTGAGTTTAGTACCTATGAAGCAAATAGAATATCTTTCTGAATAGAAAGAATGGCAGATTTCATTCCTCTAATTTGTGTGTGATCTTTACAGGGGAAACCAATTTTAATGAGTTCCTGTGATGCTAGCTTATCATGAGAATTCCTCACATTGCTTTCCCAAAGGTGAATGGGGCTGAAACTAGACCCTTTCTAATCTTAACTCTGTCTTGTCTGCTCCAACTTCTATTTGTTACCCATTGCTTTCTTTTCTTATCCCTGGTCTAGACCCTGGTTAACTAATACATTTAGATTAATGGAATGTCTCCCTTGTAATGCTCCAACTTCTGGCTTCCAGCCTTGCTGACTTTTAGCTAATCCTACTCTTATGTGTGATCCAATCCAGGAGGGCTAAGTGATCACAAAAGGCTCTATTTTATTCCTTGGGACTTCCCATCACTTGACTCCTAAGAAGTCCACGTTCCTGCCTTATTTCTGACTCAAATAACCCACTTTAAAGAAGCCAGTTTACTCATTACTCATCCTTAACTCATGATCCCATTTTATGGCCCTCACACAGAGAATCCTTCTTAGAGCCCATGGCAGAGACATACCCCTCTCCTATAACATACATAGCCTCTCAAGGATTTCTTACTTAGGATTCATTTAGCAGTCTTTAAAGATCTCAAGTAACTTCCTTTACAACAAATATTGATCTGCTGTCTTCTTACAGATCCTGTCTGCAAAGCTTTTACTGTCTGCAAAGCTGCCTTATATAACTTGGAAAAGCCACATGGCCATCATTTACTCTCTTTGGAAAAGAGTGACTCTTCAAGGATCCTGGCTATACACATAGGATCACAAGGTAGGGAGAATAAGCCTTTAAATCCCCAGTGGCAATTTTTACTATATTTCTTAGCCTGAGAAATTAATTCACAATTTTAAACTCTAATTTCTTATAGCAAGGTGTTTCTAATAAAGCTCTTATCTCATCATTTGGCTAAAATGTAAATTAGAATAATCAGTGCTCAACCACTTTGTATTGCTTGGTATATTTTGAGTTCTTAATACTATGCGAATCTTATTTTTTAAAGATTAGCATTTGTTGCTTAAAATGTGTAGTACCGCTGTAAGAAAGTGAGACTTACAGTTTAAAAGATTTGAGCCTGCCTCCGTTTGCTCTAATGATATAGAGAAGCAAACTTGGGATAGATAACCTAAAAGGTTTGCTAAGTGAAACACAAACATTGTGTAATAAAGGAGTGAGTTATCATAAAAAAATGTTTCTTAAACTTATGAACATATAAGTTTACATAGTTAACATACTGAGTATTACATATAAAATGATGCAGTCACCAGTAGCATTATAGAGATGGAATAAATACTTTTTAAGTGCAATATTTTTAAACAAAATTTATATTTTGGTAGTAAAGAGTCAAAACTGACACTAGTAATTAAAGTACGGGAAGGAAAGTAGATATTTGAGAAGAGTTTATTGACTTCTTGAAGAAATGGAATTCAAGGCTTTTTATGTTTTATTTTAGGTTCATTTGTGTTTTGTTCATTTTTTGTTTTGTTCTTTGTGACAAGTAGATAAATGATGTGAAATCATAGCATTTCAGTGAAACTACATTGCTTAGTTTATATATTTGTGATCCTGAGTCATTGTAAGATGGCTTATTATTTTTTAGTTCATGTATAAGAAAAATAAAAGATTCTTCTCTTTTGTTCTAATTGTACAGAAATCCATACAGTGCATTTGTCAGGTTGTGATATAAAGTAAAATAGAATTAGATTTCTTCCAATATCATTTTTGAGTTTTATGGATCCTATTGATTCTAAACCCATACAAAAGGTACTTAATATCCTTCAAATTAATTTTGAATCTGCATTTGTCCATATTTGTATACAAGTGCGTGATGATGTCTTCCTCAACCACTCTCTACATTATTTTTTTGAGACAAGTTGTGTTACTGAGAGGAACCCACCAGTTTCCCTAGACTGACTTGTTTGAAAGCCCCAAGAGTCCTCCAGTCTATCCCCATGTTCTGATATTACAGAAACATCTCTCCTCGGGAGCTTTTCTTGTGGGTATTGGGCATCTGAACTCAAGACCTTGTCAGATTGGTAATGATACTTAAGTTCATCCAAATTTACTCATGAATAACTTGACTTTGATCTAGAGAATACACAGAAATTATGCCAAAAATTACTTTAGTAAGCAACACTTACCCACTCATAGTAATTTATAATTATTTGTTTCAGAAAGTCTAAGAAATATTTTGTCTTTATATATCTATTTATGTAGTTCCCTTTCTCCAAGATTATGGGAATAAACACACACACATATATTCACTCATTATAGACATGAAAATTATAATCAAATTAAAAACCAAGGAAACAATGATTATCACAGGATTTAAATTTTTATTGCTATTTCTTTTTGTCATGTGGGAAAACTTTACTCTCTTTAGTAAATAGCCATTTTGATAGACAGTGTTATCATTTATAGACAGTAAGAATGACGTCTTTTGGTAAATAGTATTTACCAAATACTTCTTTAATCAGAACGGCTGGAAATGATGCATGAAGTACATATCCTTACAATTTTCAAACAATCAAATATAGAAACTGCTTTGTTTCCTATTGTGAAGATGAAGAACGTTATGAACAAAGACATTAAATAAGAAATTGACACAGTCTGTTCCCTAAATTCAGTTAAATAGCGAATATTTGTAAAGAACCATCCAAATATCATAGGTTTTTATGTTGAATTAGTATTGTACTAGTGAATGGATTTTTAAACAAAGAGAAGTGATCACTTAATGCCCATTTATTAGTCTACAAGGGAATAAAGTCTTTAAACAAACTCAAATGTTGGATGCCAAAGATTGGTTAGCATCAGGAGCATAAGAAAGGAAAAGGGACAGAATGAAAACATCAGACTCAAATTTTATTATTTAACCCAAACTGTTTATACATAAGCATATAATTTTATGCAAGTAAAGTGTACATTAGCATAAAACAGAAGACACCTACATGACACAGCTCATGTCTTGCTGGAGGATATGTGGACATAGAGGTGCAACGGCAGGTTTGTGTGTGGCCTCTAGTGCTGTTGGAAGGGGCAGTCATGGTTAAATAAATACATAAATAAATAAATAAATAATAAATAAATAAATAAATAAATAATATATAAATAAATAATAAATAAATAAATAATAAATAAATAAATAAAATTTTTCAGGTGACCATAGACATTGATAATTTAAAGCTAGAGCCTTCTATGGAGTGTGTTTGTAGCTCTATAATTTTTCAAAACAAAATAAATACCATGATAAGTTTGTATCTGGAGATAACCCAAACAGTGAAAAGTTCTGTGTGGTGGGCACACATGTTTATGCTTTAGTAGAATATGCATGGTTATGAGCACATTTTGGTTTTGAATTTGAATCTTTCATTCCAGCTATGGAGTTTGTCTCTCAGAGGAATACTCAGATTCAAACTTTAAATTATAAGAGTCAGCTCCTCATGGTCTCCTCTTTCTGGGCAATAATTCTTGTGGACATATGGAAAATGATTTTTTGAGTCGTATAAGTCAATATCTGATAAAATGACTTTAGCAGAAACTTTCCAAATATTCACCTTTTGGCTGAAGCCAAGCCTGGAGAGTTTAAAACCCAGAAGGGAATCTTGGAGAAAGTTATGAATGAATGGGTTCTAGTTTATTATGGAAATTCAATTGTAACCAAGTACTACAGTGTGTCTAGACTGACAAGGCTTGCTTGCCAATGATGCAGGGCTCGAGTTTCACAAGAACTCTGTCTGGAAAGTACGCAAGATGTTGGATGGTGAGAACCTACCAAGGGACCATGTGTGCTCTGGGCACTATTGGGAATGCACTCCTATACCTCTTTCTAGAAGGGTGAGCAAGAGAATGTGGAACACTGTCTAGTAGACACAGCATAAGACTGGGAGAGAAAAGTACTGGGATGGCATGATGATTTTAAGAGTTTAAAAATATAATCTTTAAATTGTCTTGTTTTAATTCTTTTCTTTTCTTTTTTAATCACTTGTGTTTTGTTTAGGGTCTTTTGACCAAGCTTATTTCTCTATGACAATTTTAGAAGAAGATCGTCTGTGATAAAATTGACATACTCACCAAAAGACTTAGTAGAAATACTTTAGATTCTAAGAGGCTTCGGGGGGAATCAAAATGGAAATCAGACATAGCTCTGTCATAAAGGGATTCCATGAGAGATAGAAAAGAAACATATTTCAAGGACCCCATTTCTAATGGAAAAACAAACACAAAATTTAATGCTCATACTGGAGACTAATATCTGCCTCACTTAGGGAACACCCATAAGATCATAATTTGATGTAGCCTGACTTTCTAGCAACTCAGTGAGACTGCAATTCATTAAAGATCTTTGCATGTGCGCGTGCATGTCTGTACGCATGTGTGCGAGATCTTCAATAGTCCAGCCATCTTCCACGTACTTATTTTATAAATGACTTTATAAATCCTGAAAGGAGAATTACTCAGCAGCCCTTTTAGAACCACTTCCAGTCGTGTGTCTCCAGAGTCAAATAGAGCTGTCTTCATCGCTTTTACATATAGACTTCCTCAAACACTAAAAAGAATGATAATCGCCTAATTATAAATTCACTGTTAATATAGCCTTCGAGCTGAGAACATTTCACTCCAGTAGTTAATTTAGTCTGTGGTAAATTCTCGCCGTTATTTAATGTCATTTATCACCTGCTGTTTTGTCTTACTGAGAACATCCTGCCTGCCCTGTGCTGTCTACAGTACATGGACCTTCTGTGACTTTAATGTACTCTGAACAAAGGCTCCAAAGTGTTGCTATCGGGAGGATTTTGGCAACATGCCTCCGATATGTTCAAGCCATTTACTGCCTGTCACTCAGTGCTGTACAAATTGAACTCGGAGGAGAGGTAAAAAGGGTCTATCAGGCACTTTTTTTTTCTGGGAAAAAATATGCTAATAAAGCGCCCTCAGCAGGAAGCAGGCCGTGTCTGAAAGAGTTTTGTCAACTCTGAATTAATTTTGTGTGTTAAGAAACATGGGGGTGCTTCTAGAGCTGGTCTGTGGTAATTAATCCTTCCTGTTTCTGGAAGAACAGAACTGTAATAAATGCAGCCCAGATTTAACAGATGTGTGCACACAATGTCTGCTTTATGAGGAGTAAAACAAAATGATGGGTACAGAACAAAAAAATGTTGATTTGAAAAAAAAAAAGAAAAGAAAAGAAATTCAAACAGTATGGAAAGCACGAAGCATGGAATTCCCAGAGTTTATGCAAATATACTATTCCTTTAAATGTTCACAGACAACGTGGTTTTGAAAACATCTGTCCATGGGATTGAATACTGTGAAGAGACTGGAAAAGACAGATGTTTCGTATTCCTTAGAAAATTAAGTAAAGGAAAAAAAATGGCATGCAGACATTGCGAATGGCATGGCGCTTGCTCTCTGGAGGTGAGGTTGATATTTGACTCTAGTAATTAAATGGCAACTTAATAATGGAATACATTTCTCATTATCTTACTTATTATATTTTTTTCTTCCAAACCTCATTGTGGAGGACAAAGTCAAATTATTTCATCTGTAAATACAAAAGCATGACATGTGTGATGATTGCATGCTGTCACTCTGTGCAGAGGCATTTGGCTGTCAAAGCAAGGCATGCAAATTGTGCTACCAACTTAGACATTTGATACATTTGGATTCCAGTTTCACATAAAGGTGAATGGGAGAGTTCTTCGTGCAATTCATTAAAACAGAAATCTCTCAGAGAAAGTGATTTTAGTTTTGGGAATAACAAGGCAGTCTAACCAATTATACAATCTCCCTTTCCTCATTTTTAGTTTTAACTTTCTTTTTTATCTTACTAAGCTAATCCTGCCCACATAACTGGGAGTCAGGAGTTGTGCATATATAATAGTGAAAATGTCCAAACAATAGCTATTATAGCAATTATTCTTGATAGGGCATACTTTCAACAGATGTGTACATACCCTCTTACTTCTAAAGAAGATATCTGAACCTATATGTAAACATAAAAATCAAAACTTTAAGGTTTTATGTGAAGACCTGTGCTAAACCTATTCTTTGCCATTGTTTACATAGCTTGTGGTGTAGAACAAGAGAAAAAACAATTTAACTGTTCCCAACAAAATGTGTTCCTTTTTCATACTAAATAGCAGGGGTTTTAGTTTTCCAATACCATCTTCCCAACAGCTGCCTTAGAAAGTTCCATAGCACTTTTGCTAGAGAACACTCAACTGAGAGTTTCTCTTGTCATACTATAATTTGCTGATTGTTTCAAGAGTTATAAGGGAAACTACTGGGGGATAATGCTCTTATACACTGTAAAGTTTCTTCACTCATATTGGTTCAATAAAATACTGATTAACCAATAACTGGGCAGAAAGTATAGGTGGGGCCACCAGACTAGGAAAATTCTAGGAAGAAGAAAGTCAGAGTCAAACACAGAGGAAGCAAGATGAAAATGCCTTACTGAGTAAAGGTACCAAATCCTGTAACTAAATATAGATAAGAATTATGGGTGTATTTAAATCATAAAAGCTAGTTAGTAGTAAGCATGAGAAATCGGAAAAACAGTTTATAATTATTATAAGCATCTGTGTGTTTATTTGGGGCTGAATCCCTGCAGGAGATGTTGGGACAGAAACTTTTGTAAATAAATGACACCCACTATTTGACAACTATATCCATATAAAACCTGAAAAAACTTGGGAAGGAATTCTAGATACAAAGAACAAAGTTAAGCATTTTCTTGGTAACAACATTTTCTAGGGTGGACTCTATTTGTTAGAGGCAAGCAGAGGTGTGAATCCTTTAAGAGAGGCTTCCTGACTCAACGTTAGTAACCAAAACCTGACAATTCTTTTAAGAGGCCTTGGCACCAAACAGTTAAAAGATATTTATGAGCAGTCACCAGCATGGTTCTTGGTAGTGACATGTACCTAGAAACTCTGAAGAGTTGTGGCAATAAACGTGGCTCCTTCCTGTACTGCAACCATGAAGAAAGACTCTCAGGAAGCTAAGGAATGGAGCGGAGCCAGGCACTGAAGCCACAACTTTAATCCCAGCCCTGCTGTTTAGCAGATCAAAGACCCATGTGCTCAGAAAAAGATAGATATAAACAATAAAGGCAGAGTCAGATGAAAAAACTATTAAATCATCTACACTGTGTTTAAAAATATATGTAGACTTGGAAGAGAAAAGGAAGAGATTAGAGAGAGTCCTTTAACAAAGAAATAGAGTGGTCAGACATGGTGGCACATGACTTTAATCTCAGCCATTGGGAGGCAGAGGCAGGTGGAATTCTATGATTGAGATCTGATTGATTTACAGAGTGAGATCCAGGACAACCAAAGATACACAGAGAAACCCTGTGTCAACAAACCACTAATTAAAAAATAAAAGCAATAGACAAAAAAACATGTAAAGATGGAAAATACACAGAGAATTTGGATACCATGTGTTTACTGTCTTGAATTGTTTGACCACTGAGGAAGGAGCAACAGCTGCTAAAAAATATTTCATTATAAGTGCTGAGAAATTAATCCTACCTATATATTTTGAAAATGGTTTGGATTCAAAATTTAAGTAAAAAATATGTTACATTGGAGAAGAGGTTTTGCTTTTGTTTCCACAGGAAATGGTTTAGTCTTGGTCAAGAAAAATAAGTTTTAATTGAGGAAGACCCCATGAAAAACTTTCAATGGATGCAGATGACCCAATATTTCAGAGCACCTCTATTGTCATTTCTTCTGAGTTCTGCATCCAGAACAGATTTGTGGATCCTAGTTGAGATGATCTGGGCTCAAAGAATACTCCAGCCAAGACTTGACCATAATTCTTGTTTATATTTAGCCATGTGGTTTGATACCTTTTATCAGTAAGGCATTCTCATCTTGCTTCCTCTGTATCTGTCTAATGACTGTGTCTCTGACTTTCCTCATCTCAAAATTCTCCTAGTCTGGGAGAATTTATGTCATAAGAGCTAGTTAGTAATAAGCCTGAGAAATAGGGCAAACAATTTATAATTAATATAAGACTTTGTGTGTTTATTTGAATAGCTGCAGACCAGGTGAAACAAAAAATTCTGTCTACAGGAAAGTTCCCATTAACAATTTTCACATTGCTGGGACTATACATCAAAGGCAATCACTTAACTCTTTGTGTAAAGTTTTTGAAGAATTTTAGTGATTGAAGACTTGACTATGTGATCTCTGCAAAAATGATTTTGAAGAAATCTAAATTATTAAATAAAATGTTTTCATAAAAGCAAGGATCACACTTTGACATAATCTGAATAACTTGTTCATTCTCAAATTTTTAAATTAATAAATAACGGTGTTTAAAAACACTAACTCCTGATTAGAAAAACAATTTGTGAAACACAGGTGATCCAGTACCATCTTCTGGCCTATTTTATCACCAGACATGCATGCAGAGTACATAAATACTGAGGAAACATGCTTGTATATTAAATGAAAACAGGTCCTTAAAAAGGAATGAATAAAATTATTGCTACCATTGAATTCACAAGCTACTTTAGCTTTGTTGAGTGAGATCAGTTACAATTACAGCACCCATGAATGGAAAACCAGATGGAATATCTACCATACATATGAATAAATGGAGAACTCTTTGGCCACAGAGAAAAAGTAAATTTTATAATTTCTGAAAACATGGGTGAACTTGAATAAAATTATGTGTGTAACAATCCAGACACAGAAAGAAAAACACCCTGTGTCCTTTTGAATAGAATCTAATAACAACAATTTCACAGACATTAAGTTGCTAATTACCAGAATGGCTAAGTGAATGTTAACCTTCATGAGAGTACCACTGTATCTCAATTTATTTATCTCTCTTAGACTGCAACAGCAGGAATAGAGCACAGTCTAAAAGCAGCATTAGAAGGAAAATTACGAAGATCAAGTACTGCATAGATCAGAGACGCACACTGTCATTTCTCCTCCTGAAAAACTGTAGAGCATTTTTTGTTCAGTGAAAGGTATTTGTTGACTAAAACCATCACAGTCTTCTCAAAGACTAACATTACCACCTGGAACTGTACTTCTAAAATACAAAACAAAATCACGCTGCAACATTGCTGTTTTTATTATAGCAGCTCCTCCTTGGTAGTCTGTATTGTAATTCTGTAAATGACACCAAAATCTTTTGAGGTTAACCTAATTCAAGTTATCTCTACCCGACTATGATCTACTAAACAAAATCATTTTTGTGTAAACCTGAGAACAGTCATGAGGTGCCCTCCAAAGTACTTGAGTCTTTAGACCCATCCTACCAGATCTGGAATAGCACAGAATATATAAAACAGAAATATTTATAAGTTTAAGAAATACTATACAAATATAGCAAGGGTTATGGAAGTGTTCAGTTGAAGAATTGTCCAAAATTTGATTCCATTTAGCAAGGGATTTCCCATTCTACCATCTGCCCGTCACTGTTTCTCAAGTCCACCTCTCCTCAGCTCTTCAGAATAAATCTGTTTGTCAGAACAATTGAGCACCTATGTGGTAAAACATGCCTTGCAAATAAGGTTTATAACTCAGCTGGTTTTGTACCTTGGCTTTTAACCTTCTGTTAGTTGGGAGAGCCATCCTTAAAACATCTGGGTGCCTGACTGAAACAATAGCGTGGTTTCGGCAGTAATCTTGTATAATTTCTGGTGAATAGTAGGGTACATTTAAACAGTTCTAATGGAGTGAACAATACTGTTTTAAAGGGCTCTGATCATTACTTATCTTCCAGTTGATTATAGGAATCTTGTTGGAAGCATTCAAAGGATTTTTAATTTTGAGTCTCTTTATGTCTTCAACCTAGTGATGACACTAATTTCCCCTATTGCCTGTGAAAGGAATCAGAGTTTTGTCCTTAGACTTTTTTGTTCCCTGTGTCATTTCTTTTGTGTCTGCAGATGGAGCTGATTAATTCTAAGGCCCTTGCAACATTAAGAAATAATTTAAATAAGGAGACATGGTAAAGACAAGTAAGTGTTTCTGTTTAAACCAAAAACTACCAACAACAAATACACAAGCAGAGAAATATTTAATTTTTATTTCTATAGCTTTAAATGAAGCTACCATTTCCCCTATGGACAAATGACCTTTATTTAACAGTCACTAAGGCAATATTTTCACAACAGATCTAGAATAAGTAAAGCACTATAAAAACTCTACCTCATACTCTACCCCAGCATCCAGCCCTTGCCCAACAAGATAATTGTTTGTGATGGGGGGAGAGTCTCAAAAGAAAATACAGCGCTTGTATATTCTGTAATTGTTACCAAAAACATAATGAATCTCATTCAATGTCTTACATATGACAGTTTTGTTTAACAAAACTACATCTTGTAACATTTAGGCAGGTGTCTGTAATTGAGACTTCTTTTGCTTAAACAGTGTGTCTCCTGTAGTATTTGTTTAATGACAATCACGTTCTAACTGTGTGTCTTAACAGACTATTTGATCACCTGTGTTTGGGAGACATTCTGTTTAATGGAGACACAGACTCAGACACTTTTCAGATACTTTTCAGTAACATACCATTGTGGGGAAGATCCAATGATGTGGAGTCTAAGCAAAGCATCTCCTAGCTGCTCTGGTGCGATATTCAAAATGGTGTTATTTTTGTTTTTGATTTGATTTGAGGATGGAGACATAAACCAAGATACTCAGGTATTCCTTTCTAAAGCTCTATCCACCAAGTTGTTATAATCAGCATGAAACATCTCAAGACATTTCATAGACACTATGATGACAGTAGTTACCTATGGATCAGTGTTAACCCTCCCCTGTGCTTCCTGCTAACCCACCCTTCATCAAATTTATATCCACATGGTGCATGATATCTGTCCAAAGATCACAGTCATGTTCAGATATAAGTATATTAAGCTTTTTGCTTTCTTATTTCTAAACCTATTATCTATGAATCATATTCATTAGAAATGCCATGTCAAGTGGGCTTTCTTTATAGTCTTATTTTGTATTGACTAATCATTTTATAAGTGGATTTTGAAATTATTTATGATATAGGCTAGAAAAAATAGTAAAATGGGACATAATGAAAACATTGTATTTATAAATAAAATCCTTCAGACTTGATAGTGTTATCATTTAATACAGCAGTGTCAAAAGTTAATAAGGAAAGGAAGGAAGGAAAGTAACATTCGGTTAAGGCATGGGAACTATGCTGAGACAAGCAAACAAACAGTGTAATAGACTCATAATATATATGTATGTAGCAATCATTTATGTAAAAAGAGATCATGAATTTGAAAGCCAACAAGCAAGGATGTAAAGGAAAGGAAAATTATATATTTATGTTATAATTTCTATCAACAAGAAAGGATGGAAAAGAAGGGAAAATTATATATTTATGTTATAATTTCTATCAATAAAAACTCTGAAGTACAATATTGACATCAGAGTTTACAGTTGAATTTTCTTAGTGATCAAGGTGTGTTTCAGATTCCTTAGTATCTACTTTCTGTATCATCTGTTGAAAAAAATTAAATCTTTTGTTCTCCTTCCCCTAACTGAGCCCCCAAGGCTATCACAATAACCACAATCCAGTTCCCTGCCTTCCATTGTTCTCCAATTTAAAGAGAAGTTTCTAAAGATTCAAAGCTAGGACAGGCTTTTGAAAGAAAATATCCATCCCTTGCTTTTCTGGGTCTGGGTAGACTTATTCAGAATGATCTGTTCCATCTCTATCTGAAAATTTCATTTTTCTTTACAGTGTCCATGACTGTACACACAAGACTGGAACAAGGTGAAGTCAGCCAAGATTCAGTACTTATCAGAGGTAGGATTGGGATCCATAACTGCTGCCATAGTGAGACTTTTTGGTTTGTTTGTTTGTTTGGTTGGTTGGTTGGTTGGTTGGTTGGGTTTTGTTCTGTTTTGTTTTGACAGCTGATGTCTGTTAGGAGATTCAGAGTTTTCTTCAGGAATGTGCAGAATGCCAGCGCTCCAGCGGATGGCTCTATAATGTGTACTCAGTGAGTTAAGAATAGTGAAGCTCAGGAATGGTGCTTTTGAATTTAGAAAGCAGAGGTGCTAGGACTTTCTTTGAGGACACTAAAGGCTGTGGATATGGGTTGTATGGGTAAATTTTCACAAGCACAGTGTACACGTATATGAAACTCTCAAACAACGAAAAAGTAAAACAAAAATCTGCATAATATAAAAATATCACACAGCCTTAAAAATAAGGTTGAGAATTTTCCTAAATGTTGATTCAATATTTTCTTTCAAACTATCATCAATTATTCCTTTTCTATTGATCATGTCCTCAGGCTAACTTTTGAAATAGTAAGAATTACCTAAAAATACCTCTTACCACTTATTGGGCCTTCAGAGGTCAGATGTCTATCAATCAAGAATGACCCCAGGAAATTGGTGGATATTTTTATCCTGTGACAAAGAAAAACAAAATAAAACAAAACAAGGCAAATCCTGTAGATGTGCTTCTTATATTCCGCCTGTGTGTGTGTGCGATGTTTGTGTGTGTGTGTGTGTCTGTGTATGTGTGTCTGTGTATGTGTGTGTGTGTGTGTATGTGTGTGTGTGTGTGTTAGAAGGTATGTAACATGAAAAAAAGTTTATTTGGACTTGTATGAATTAAATATACTGTATTACTGTGGTTATGTTAAAATTTAAAATCTAGAAAGAAGTTATGTGTATGGTAATGAACATTTAAAAATAAAAATAACAAAATATCAAGCAGGCAAGCAAAGAGGGTTTTTATTTGAGGGTGGATGGAGCAATTTCTTTGAGTAGACCCCTCAGCTTGTTTTCCATTGCTGCAGAATATTCGTTTTTCTAGTTTGAAAGGAGTGTTAGGAGGTCATTGAGTCTGCCCATTCTGATTGCTTAAACCTGTCCATCATTTTGGGATTTTTAAAACCCATACGCTTAAAAAAACTTTTTAATTTTTATGACCATGCCACAAACTATGCCAACCAGGAATTCTGCATGATTCCATCTTCCCACCAAAGTGAATTATGTTGGATGGTTGTGTAAATTTTGAAATGGAATGAATCCTGACTTTTTATTTGAATATTTTTTACACCGAGAATATTTTTATAACTAATACTGAGTACAAGAAAGAGTCCCTTGGGTAACTCAAAGGATTCTAAGGACCTGCACCCATGTTTTGGCTGCTTGCTGACCTATGTGCTACCTGAGCTACAGATGGAGTTAGGTACGTCACAAACTGTATGCTCATTATGTGGGTCAGGTTTTTAAATCACATCCCACTACTCTAAATGCTTTTCTATCTCTTTGACCATGGTAGCACCTTTTCACTGTTGATGTAGAACTTGAAAATACAGGTATTGCAATCAAATATACATCATCTCATTTCTAAAAATAAAATTAGATATTTGTATTTTCATTATTTTTAAGTTAATTATCATTTACCGATTTCATTTTTTAAATAAAATAATAATGATGCAAATAAAGTTATCTGTATTTAGTGTTATGTGGTATCTATTGGCCATGGGTATGAGGTTTTTCTTTCATCCATTTTAAAAAATTATAAAAATATAAATCCCTAACAGAAGAAATTGATCCACAAACACACAGTATCATGTTGAGCCCTTGACTTCTTTCACTCAAATGACTCTGTATATGATAACACACAGTCCTGACATTTGTTCATTGCTGTAGATGCTGCATGCCCCTGCTGCTCACAACTTCAGGTAGGACTCTGATCATATCATATTCATACAGATGCATTGAGGGCGTCTCTTAAAATCATTCTTCAAGCCCACACTTCTCTTTTGTATCATTTAGCACAGATATAATTTCAGATATGTCTGGCAGGTAAAGCAAGATGGGTCTTTGCTCTGGAGCCTTTTCTTCATGAGAACAGAAAAGTGTTCTTAACTTAACGTAGATTTTATGAACTGAGGAATCCATGTGATTTACTATGCCTTTGTTGACAAAATTTATGAGTGACTGATGTCATCTTCATGAATTTCTCTTGCCTGCCTGAAGATGTTGTGCTATTTATGTTATCTACTTGATTTGTGAGCAAGCGATTCTGAGGAGGACTAAAGTGGTCCTTGATAATGTACTTTAAGATCATCAATTATCAAAAGAAAGAGTCATTATTCCTATAAATGGTCATAATTGTATATAGAAAGATGCCAGACAAAGTATTTACTCTGCAAACATTAAATATATATATTATTATAATAGTTATTATTTAATATAAAGTTTGCCAAATATTTTATACAAAGAGCAAAGAGAGAATGATTTAGGATTTATGGTTACTGTCTGTGCAGGTAATTTCTGCTACAACTTCACGTAGAATTATCTAGCACACATACTTCTAGAGAGTGTCAGGAGAGGTTTGATTAAAAAGCCAAGACCTTCTCAATGTAGGCAGTACCATTGCATGATCTAAAGTCCCAAGCTGAATAAAATGGGGAAAGGAGAAACTGAACTGTGTAGCAACATTCCGTTTTCCCTGATTCCTATGGATGTGACATAACTAGCTAGACCATGGTAACCAGGGCTCTACATTTATGATAACTTGTAAACCACCATGATAGAATATATCTATAAGTCATAAATAAAGTTTTCTTTCTTCCTGCCTTCCTCCCTTCTTTCTTTCCTCCCTCCCTCCTTCCCTTCCCTTCCCTTTCTTTCTTTTCTCCCTCCCTTCTTCCCTTTTCTTTCATTCTTTTTTTCTTTCTTTCCTTCCTTCCTTGCTTCCTTCCTTCTTTCCTTGCTTCCTTCCTTCCTTCATTTATTTCAAGTTCCTTCTGTTGTTGAGTATATTGTCACAACAGTAAGAAAAGTTATCAGCACACCCTCTTTGATGAGAAGATCTTATACCTTTGTTGTTATAGTACAAAATACTCCATGATGGTGTTAAAAGGGTAAGGCTGTTTCCAATTACTTTTCTTCTTGACTAGGTGTTAGCCAGGGGTTAATCATTGGTTCTGGTTTATAAAACTCTGTCTCAATATACTGCAGACACTCTTCAGAAGCATACTTTGTCTTCTCTGGAACTTTTTGGACAGTTAACATGACAGCAGCTTCTATTTGTGATATTGTACTGGTATTCACCTTCTGTCAGTGACTATGAATAGTCTATTTAAAGCTCAGTCATGATACTTGCATGACTGTTGATATTAAAAGTGGATCTTAGTCATTTCTTACTTCATAGTACATGTTACAGCACCTTTGCCACGTTGGAAGTTTTTCTTAGCTTTATTAAGCTGAAGGAGGCATCATCCACAGTCAAACCAAGTATGAATATCTGCTGAGACCCACCAGAATTTGTCTTCTAGAATGTCAAATTATCTCAAGCAGATATGAACTTGAGGTATCAGATAATATAATAAAATAGCTAAGTATTTATTAAGCTGATTGAGTTTTGCTTTTTTATGAACACCTTAAAAATCATAAAATACGTCTTCGAGAGTGCAATGCATTCTAGTGTTTCAGATAATTATAGAACATTTCATGGATAGACATGATTAATTCATTGAAGACAAACATTAACTAGCATTGTCTTATAATATTAAATTATAGTTCATGATGTTGACAAAATTAATTTCTGAAGAACAATTCATATTCTGATCAAATCACTTTATTACTTAAAATATAATTTTTAGCAGGAGTATATGGCTATATCCTATGTCTTATGAATAATTTTACTTTTACCCTAATATTTTAAGTAATAAAAGCATTCTATGTCCTTTAGAAAATGGTAAATATTTTTCTGTCATTCAATTCCCTTCTATTTTTAGTTTATCTTTCATAGTATTTACAGATAAGTAAACTATTATTTAAAAATAAGTATTATAAAATGTTTTAACTGTTTGACAAAAATGAAGTTTGTTTAATAAGTGATCTTCATTACATTTGTAGTTATTCTGTCTGTGTGTGTGTGTGCGCGCGCGCGTGTGCGTGTGCATGTATCCATGCACTTGGAAGCTACAGGTAAAATTTTGATGTTATTTCTCTAATTTCATCCTCCTTGTGCTTTGGAATATGGTCTTTCACTTGGCTGGGATCTCATATATTAAGCTAGGTGTACTGGTCAGAAAGCTGGATGGGTCCATCTGTCTTTGCCTCCCCAGCACTGGGTTCACAGCAAGCTCAACATGTCCAGACTACGAGGGTGGGACCTGGGGTTCTAGCTCAGGCCCTTGTGCTTGTTCTGCAAGCACTTTCTTGACTGAGCTACCGTCCAGCTTCATGAAATTCTTTTTATATGTTTGAGAATTCTCATGGCATATTTATTTTTCTAGTATCACTTCCTAAGTTTTTTGTGCTCATAGTTACATTAAAAGCATGTTAATGATATACAGAATACTATTTGGTAGAAAACTATGCATTTGTTCATTTCAGAATTCACTTGAAGTACTCCACTATCAACATTTCCTATTTGCCTTCAAGAGCTTACTCTTGCAGATAATTCTTATTGCAAGAATTAATTGCTATATAGTGTATCATGAATGCAAAAATGCAAACAGAATTCTGTAGTACATTGAGTCTCATATGAAATCTAATTGCTGCCTTTGCCACTACAAACATTCCATATGTGAATGCTTCCTGAATACAATCTCTAGCTCTGAACTCTGCTCTGAAGGTTTGTTTATAATTTCATAACTGCCCATGGGACACTTCAGAGGAACCTCTACTCTTAGTGTCTAAAATCAAAGCCCTTAAATTTCCTTCTCACTTGTCTTTCTCAATATGCCATGTTTCTACAGATGCCATTTATGGGTTTTGTTATTATTTATTATCATGGTTTTTTTTTTGGATTTTTCGAGACAGGGTTTCTCCGTAGCTTTTGGTTCCTGTCCTGGAACTAGCTCTTGTAGACCAGGCTGGCCTCGAACTCACAGAGATCCGCCTGCCTCTGCCTCCCAAGTACTGGGATTAAAGGCGTGCACCACCACTGCCTGGCCCTATTTATTATCATGTTAATTATTCACTTAATTTGGCAGAAATGTGGGACTCATTGTTGACTTCCTCTTTCCTCTCACCTTCGTGGCAATGCCAGCTCTGTTTCTCCAGCTCCTAGACTTCTCTTTTCAAACCTAGGCTTCATATACCAATGGTGCCCATCCACAAACACAGATATTAGTTATGGCACTTACTTGTTCAAAGTTTTCAGTGACTCTCATTACATGCAAGAATTAGACACATTAGATAGGCTTCTCTGGTCTGGATACAGCAGAAATCGCTTCTCCAGCTTCCTGCATGGTCATGTCGCCCACACTCATATTTCCTATTCACCCGCCATATTGTAGTTCATATTGGGTGTTTTATAGTTCTTCTAGGGACTCAGCCCTTTTCATAATTGTGGTCCTTACTGTTGAAATTAATGTTATGTTTAACTTTTTGACAGGCTTTTTCTTTAACTTTCAAGTTAAAGCAGCCCTACTATTTCGTCACTAAATTATTGCAATAACTCACTGTTGTTTAACTACTGTACACTCTTTTACTTGCCTTTGTCTACTAATAAAGACAAGAGCCTAATCTCTTGACTGGCTGGTGTTCCCCCATGTCATAATAGCATTAGACATTAGACATTCTGGAAATATAAAATATTGAAGCGAGACCATATTAAACTACTCTTCTTAAGTAGTTGTATCTACACATATACTTGGAATAATGATTTTTCTGGATTATCAGTGTTACCTTTTTGAGTGCTACAGTGTAGATTAGCACACACATTCTCTCTCCCCTCTGGATATGTAACCTTATGCTTTCTATTTTAACTCATCTTAGAGACATTATGTACCAAACAATAATCCCTTGACATCCTCTCTGATTTCCAGCAGAGATGTACACACAATGCTGTCAAAGTTCATAACACTGACAAGTGGGAAACAAGGAAGAGAGAGCTCTGTCCTCTGGGAACTGGAGATAATCTAGGAGCACTGTTCATCTGTGGAGTGCTTTTAGAAAACAATAAAGCTGTCTAAAATCTGATCCATCCCTTAGCGTGGGTTGGCCAAGCAATTCTAAACAGTTGTAAAATTACTCACTGAGGTGTTGGGAGTAATGTTGTTCCAGGATCTAAGCAGCAGAGTGACTGGTGTTGAGTTTTTTCTAATACATGTGTGTATTTTAATTTTCAAAAACAATAGCACCAGTATATTATTTTTCTTCATCGCAATTTTCCTTATCATCATCATGTATGTGTGTGTCTACAAACACGTACATATGTGTGATGTATACACATTGTGATTGTGTGGCGGTGGAGACCAAAGAAAGAAGTCAGTTTTCCTGTTCTATCACTATCTATATGTCCTTGTGAGAGAATGTCTCACTGAACCTGGAGCTAGCAAGGAGGCCAGCAAGTTCAAAAGATTTCTTTGCCTCAGCATCTCTCAAAAACCACAACCTCAGTGCTGGAGTTGCAGGAGTGTACAGACATCTGTGACTTTCTCAGAGGAGTAGAGAAACTGATAGCAGGTCCTCATGTTTGCACAGCCAGTGTCCTGACCCACTGAGCCATTTCCTCAGCCTTATAATAATGGGTGATAATTGAAAATTATTTCTGATTGCTCACTATTACATAATTGGCACCTGGCACAGTTTTGGGTTTGTTAATTTTCAGATAAGTGAACAGTGTTTTGAAGGTCCTCATGGTTTATGTGTCTAAATCATATTGCATAGTCTTGCATATAACTAGTATGTATAATAAGCAGTATTGAGAGTGTGGTTATAAAGTCTGAGAAAATGAGTTTATGTGACCAATTGAGATTTAATTATGTTTAAAACTAAATGTAGTGAGGCAGATTGAATGCCACAAGGGGCCACATTTTCGTTTGCAAAATGAACTTTCATTTCATACATGAAGTATACTCATTAAGCTGAATATAATAATGTGAACACGTGTGGGTTCAGAGAAGGCTCAGATCATCACAGAGATTGCTGTAAAGGATGAGCATCTAAGTTCAAATCCTTAGGAAACACATAAAAGCAAGTAGTGGATTAGGTATACCTGTAACCCAAGTATGATGCAGGGCAAAGACAGGGGTGTCAATGGAGCTTTCTGACTTCTATGTACCACCAAACTCATAAAAAACCCAGTCATAGAATAAAGTGGAAAGGCATAGACTGCGACATCTGATGTCCTCTGGCATCTGTTCATTCATGGATGTATGTAGCCCACCTCACACACTAATGCATACAGTACCCACCAAATGCACATACACACGCAGGAAGAAAAAAAATCACAATACAGACTCACAAGGAAAAGTCCCAAATTCAACATGTTGTGTTTCTTTTTAATTTGTTATTTTATTTTGAAGCAAAGGTGCAATTGATACAATAACATATTTCATCTGTGGTGTAATCTGCTAATTGCCTAAACTCTATGTTTTGTTAATATTAACATTGATTCACCATTGCGGAGGCTGTGTGCATGAAAGAAGGAAAGAATCATAAATATTAATTTGTGTATATATAATAGTTTTGTCTTTCAGAGATGATTGAAAAATTTAACCTTTCAAATACAATTAGCATAAAATGTTGGGCAAATAATTAGCCCAATAGATGGATTTTTAATAAAATGAATATGCTGTTTTAGTCAGAGATGTGGCTCATGAGATCAGATCATGACCACCCAAAGGGCCTTCGGATCAGTGAGGACAGCTGTTGGAAAAGAAGGGACAAACTCAACAACAAATCCTCTCCAGTGGACAGCTTCACACTCAGCTCCTCAGGCTCACAGGAGTGGCTCCAGTTAAACCCAGTAAGTCATAAAGCAAAACAACTTCAAAGAGGGTTGGAGATTCAGGGATGAACAGAGGGTCGTTGATAGAGGTGTTGGGAAGCTGGGGTACACTTGCTTAGGAGAGGGAAGAGGGATGAGTGTGATGAAAATGTATTATAAGGCAGTATGAAGTCAGAGAGTAAACTAAATACAAATAACTATTATTATTATTATTATTATTATTATTATGTATTCAATTTGGGACACAATAAGGGTGTTGAGTATGTCAGAATGGTATTTGTCTGGATTCTTACCAAGTTTCAGAAGTACTTACTTCTCCAGTCATTAGTAGAGTTCCTGAGAGCTGTATCATTAGTCATGGTCACTTTGTAGCTGAAGTCGTGTTATCATTTTATAGCATGAAACACCCACCTTCCTTTTCTGTACAAACAGAAGGGAATAATAAGTGATAAGACCCCATACACATTCCAAGAGTCAGTGAAAATGATGTTTCTTCAGCTTGTCCCTGACTGCTGAAAATGACTCTGTAACTTAAGTGGGATAGTTTGCCTTGGGAAGGGCCATTGAGAGTTCAGGATGGATGTGTCACTTAGAGTCCGTTTGCCCACCCTGATCCATTAATCTATCTCTAAGTAAATAAGGCCAGGGAACCAGAATGCTAGTTGTAGACTTTAAGCTTCCTGAAGAAATGCATTCTCCATAAATCTCAGAAAAGGGCCTGAAATCAAGCTTAGGGCTGTTGAACATTTCCACTCCACAATTTTCACAATTTTGTGGTTTTCTTTTTTATGAGACAGAGTCTGCTACGTAGTCTTACTCACCTCGAAGTCATTACAGTTCTGAGCCTGGCTACAAAGCCACAGTCTTCGTACCACAGTCCCCAAAGTGGAGGCACTCAGGCCTGGGACACCATACTCTCACTCTCTACTTGGTCTCCTTACACGTGTCTTAAATATTCTCTAATCAGGTAAACTAGATGGCTTATGAAGCCCAATTTAAATCACACCTTCTGAAAAAAAAACATACATTTTGTAGAGGAGCCTCATATACCACTTTTATCATGAAATTTATTCCATTTGTTTTTCAGTTAGAGGCCAGAGACTTAGGATTCAGCTCAGTGGTAGAACCCTGTGCTGACGTAAGATCAAATGGTTATATAATAAAAATTCGTATTCATTACTATTGCCTCCCTATTTACATTGCAATTTCTTCAGGGTTAAAGATCATATATTTTATATCTTTGTGTGGCCACACTACTTACTTAAAGAACATCTGTACACAGACACTTCATCATTTATTAACAAAGCTAAATGTGTGCTACCTCAGAATCACACTCCATAATGGGCCTGGGGATCAATACATGTGCATCTAATTGAATCAAATATGTTAGCAAGATACAGAAAGCCATCATCATGTGAGGAATACATAGGACTAGATAGTATAAAGACCAGTCTGTGCTCCACTAGGACCCTAGGTATTCGAGATCATTTCCTATTGTAGTGGAAGAGACATGAGTACAGTGTGACTAGAAAGAAGTCTCAAATGCAAGAAGAGAATACCTACCTTAGCTCAGGAAGAGAAGCTGAAACCTTTTGACACCCAATGCCTACGGAAATAAGGCTTACAAAAAAACTCAATTGACTCTACTATTGGGCATATGAGAAAATGTATCTAGTCTCAAATCATGCATTATTCAATATTAAAGCAGCAATTACAATGCAACAAGACCACAGTCATCTGCTGATTTGTTAGGACTTTTATTTCCATTTTAAGACTACCTTGGTTCCCAGATTGAGCACCGCAATAAATGCAGAGGTCTTTGAACGCTAGGATTAGCAACATTCTTTTTCAGTCCATTAGGGTGATGAATGCCCTGTAGGTAGATGACAAGGAAATCCCTGGATTGCTGCCTGATCTTTTTGCTTTGCTGGGGATTCCACTTAGCCCCCTGCCACAACACTCCACAGGTAGGTTGGCTGCCTTCATCTGCAAATGTTTCCTGTGGATGGTTGCACAGCAAGCCTTGGTACCAAAACTGTGAAGACCTATGGTGTTTACATTGGTATTGGCTAGCTAAGGATCCAGACCTAGCTGTTGTTTTTTATTAACAAACAACTGAAATTTTAATACAATATTCAGGAAAATTATGAGCCAAGTAAAAATTGTGAGTACTCCCAATGTTTATATAGCATAGTTTTAATGCAAACTAATAACAACCAAGTTTATATCTAGGAAAACTAAAATACTCATTAGAAGTCTTTACTTATGTCGATTGAAATTTTATTACAAGAATGAAATATGTTGACCTGAAGTATCAATGTGATTGACTTTTGACTCAAAACAGAAGGTCCTATGTTGACCTAAAAATAGCATATTCTCCCATCTACAAACATTTTTATCCATCTAAATCTAAGCTCTTGACTTTTAGATTTTCCAAAGTTGCAACTGAATCTCAACCAGGTTTATTACTTTCCCAAGTTGTGTGGTCATAAGGAGAGTGGGATAGCACATCTTTACTCAGAGCTATTGTTTGTAATCCTTTGGAGCCCAGTGGATCATTAAGGCAATTCCAGAATCCTCTTCTCCATGTCTTCAGGACAATATTATTTCCCAAACAACATTCAACCTAATCACCCAATCAGCTTAGTGAAGTTGAATAAATCTTCCCACTGGTCACTTAAAGACAGTTGAGTATATAGTCACCATCTGTAAGCCTTTCTGTGACTGACTATTATTTAGTTTTAAGAAGTCACAAGACACAGATTCAGAGCTGAGACCACACTGTGTCTCTTCCTGTTAACTGAAATTAATTCTCTAGAAATTCTTCAAATGTACAGATACTCATTTATATAGAGGTGTGGCATTGTTTTTATTTGTAATTTTTTCTAGGAAAGTTACTCACTCACTTGTATGAATATGTTAGTTTTATGTATGATCTTGTATCACATGCATACCTAGTGCCAATGGCATTCAGAAGAGGACATCAGGTCCCCTGGTGCTGGAGTTACCGATGGTTTGAGATGCCATATGAATGCTGGGTCTTTGTAAGAACAACAACTACTTGTAACACCTCAGTCACTTTTATAGCCCCTTATTCAGTACTTTTAAAAAATGTTATTTGGATAATGAATTGATTGCTGATTGCACTGGAGCCTGTTCTGTAAGACAGAATTCCTATCCAGTCCTGTAGAAGGACCATGACACAGAAGGTCATAGATACTACAAGACAAACAATTACTTCTGTTTTGCTAAAAGGAGATGTTGTCAAACCGTCTCTTAAATAATAATGTCTGTTACATTAGACTAGTGAAGCTCTCACCTTAATAAAAGATTCTTCTCTTTGAAAACAAACTGGCTAATAAAGAGATCATGGTTAGTCAAATGTTGAGAAAATGTGATTGTTTACTGTTTAATATAAAAAGGGCACCTATAACAGTCCTCCACATGTTAGAAAGCACAGGAAAAGAGAGACAGAACGAATGAAGAGGAGAGCAGTAGGCAAGAGGGCTGTGACACACACTTGGTTATGAGCATGACGTGGCCTCGGCATTCAAGACCTCCCAACGACTGTGCTGCCCGAATGAGCAACACACCAGACTGAGCCAATAAACACACAGTCTTTTGATGGAAAGGACTTCAGGAGGAGAGGAAGTCAGTGTCTTAAGTGATGTAGTTGCTGATGAATTAGTCATATTTCAGTGGATGGAGGAGTGGCACTGATTACAATTACAAAGGAAAATAAACATGGAAGTGAGATGTGGCCTCAGTGAGAGACACATAGAGATCCGGCAGAGGTAGGATTAAAACACAGGAGTGTGAAGCAAACAGTGTAAACAGTATTTTAGATGCATGCTTAAAATATTTAAGATATAAAATAAAAAATTAACATTGGGATGGAAGTAGAATGTCACATGTGATTTTCTACGAACGCAACATCCTCTGGATAGAATGCATCTCCTGGACCCCTTTCCTTTACTCAATGACAATAGCAAAGAGTCTGTTTATGATGGATAAACTTATGTCTACAAATAAGCAGAAGGTACATAACATTGTTTAATGGCTAAATTATCTACATTTATCAAGATATTGTGTCTGACAAAGCAAGCTATTTTCTGATAGATGTGACACTAAAATGCCAGCGAGACTTGGCTGTGGAAGTCTCCCTCCCAGATAGACCATAGAACAGCCTAAATGGGAGTCTCCTCATCTTTGCCTTACTCTTTGCCTTAGCTTTGCCTCTCACACTGGCTCACTTACCCTTTCACATCTGTTTGAGAATCTTGTTGTTTGCCACAACTTTCAAAATTAGTCCTCAGCTGGATTTTAGTCTTCTACACTAGATTACCACGTTCCATGGGATCCCATTTCTCTTGGTATTTGTTTCATTGAAAAATTAATAACATAAAAGGCTTTTTCCACAAAAGGATGAGGATTTATAATTAATAGTATAGTAATGAAGGAAAAATGTATTATGTCCTAAGATTTGAAATTAATGAAGATTAAATAAAATTTTAAAAAACTTTTGCTCAAGGTGTTATGCACTTGCTTTTGAAAAAATAAATCTAAAAATGAACCTAGGATTTTTTTTATTCCAGAGCCTTGTTTATCGATTGGCAGCCCATATCACCATATATATACAATGGTTTCATTTTTCATTTTTGTGTATTTATTCTATGTAAGGTCCTAGAGATAGAAATTGAGATGTAATTATATCTCTGAAATTTTTCATTGTACAGAGGTACTATACCACATACAAGATATTAGGATTTAGGGAATCAATTATATTGATTAAGAAACATCTGTGAACCTTTAAAAATTAGAGAATTAGCTCTTAAATCACAAGTGACACTCAAATTACAGTCCACAAGTATCAAGAATGAATGAGAACCACAGTGCCTATGCCCCACCTAAAAGCAGATCAGCAATGTCTAGTAAGATTACCATCAGAGTGCAGAAAATGACAGACCATTGCATAATGTCATGGCATAATATCCTCTTGGCAAAGTTAAATGCATCTAAAATATTCTTAAGTGTACGGTTGAAGACACCAAACCAATGGACTGTCCATTGGGAAATTACCTTGATTTAGTGTGATTCATTTAGTATTGTGAGTTCATTTATATTCTGTCTGTTATGAATATCATGACTGTGAATGATCCACAAGGAAGTCCTCAGAATGAGATTGTGCAGGGACATTAAGGGGCTGTGTGAAACATAAAATTAGGAAATTCTTTAGGAGTATTGGATATCTCCATCTGAATCATCCTGTAGTTACTGGTTCTTTCCTGCTTTCTCTCTTTTGCTATATTTCTGGGTTTCTCTGAAGATATCTTCAATTTGGATCTCCATGAGTGATTGTGCCTCCTTTCTCAGTCGCACATGTGATTATTTTCCTGTTGTCTCCAAATCACTGTTAAATGTATGACTTCAGTGTTGAAATCAGTAACTGTGTCACTGACATCAATCAAATACATTCTGGATACAGTCCAGTAAAGAAGCATCATTACTAACATCCACCTATGATAGATGCTGGATTTACAGCAGTGCCCAATGCTGGCTGAATGTTGCTCTTCTCTGCTTTCCACATGGAGACTTCCCTAAAGCATGAAGACAGTGCTGTCAAAGTCACGGGCTCAGTGTCCTGCTGTCTTAGACACTTTTAGCACAAATGCAGACATTATTTGACTTTCCTGGGGTGTGGTTGTTAATTTTTCTTCTCGTTTCTTTCTTTTTTTTTCTCGTACCTCACTTCTTTTTACTCATCCTACTTCTCAAAAAGGGTCTTGATCCCTTGAGGCTATGAATGGTTACTTCTTTGGAGAAAAGAATTTCATTTGTATGATTAAGAATCTACAAACATGAAAATGACCCCCAGAGAGTAAGGAAGACTAAATCGTTCACACGTGTGTGGAATTTGATGATACACTGATCTTGGACCTCCAGCCTACAGAGAAGTAAATGTTTGGTGTCCTAGCTTCCTTGTCCACGTTATGTACCATATCAGCAGATCTAAGACACGTGGTTACCTGATTCTAACTGTGTAGAGATTCTAACTGTGTGGTATAATTAAATACAAACTTCCACTCTAGAGAATTTGGTTTTAGTTGTTGCATCTGTTTAGAAGTCAGATTCATTGGTCAGTTTATGAGAAAAATGAGTCCTTGAGACTCCTCTGCTACCTGAGAACATTATGGATTTAGAAGTAGGTGGACCAAAGGAAGTAACTTTGAAAATTCTTGTGAGAAATTGCTAAATTTATGTATGTTATGTTGAACATAAAACACACACAAAAATGGTCTGCTATAATCCCACCATTCAGTAGAGTGGTATCACTGTTAGGAAGCATCGTTCATTGTATATTTTCTGGGACATAAACAGGTTTTAGGAGTTTTGAACATTGACGTTCATATCATTAGTATCACTCACATCTATAATCTGGATGACATGCCCAAGGCATCTATGTTGGTTACTAAAGAGCTGTTTTAACTTTATTACAAGGAGTTTCTGGGTACATGCTTGACAACTTTGACTTAGGTGAGAGGCGACATTCCCTCAGAAGCAGGACCCAGTGTATTCAGACCATGGCTCACCCTGTTAGACAGCAGGCTTGTCTAGAATAATGTATCAAAATGTTCAAATGAAATGTCCAACGGCTTCCTTTGTATAATCAGTTTTTTTCTATGCTGACTACAGTAAAGCGAACCCTTCCTGGGATACTCATGAAGAGACTTGCAATTTTTTTCATTTTCCCCAGGGAGCCCTTCGTTTTCCAATAGTTGGACACATGATTCCTTTAAATATACGAGCAGTGCAGTCAGAGAACTGAAACCCTGAGAAGATTCAGAAGTGGTGAATGTCCAGTTTAATTTCCTATCATGTACATGAAAGACGAGTCTTCATATGGGTGCCCAGCTTCACAATCTAACATTTTGTGAGGAAAAGGGAGAACGGATTCTCTTTAAAATATTTTCATGAAATCAGTAAAAATATGCAAAAACTTAGAGTGGGAGCCAGATTCCCGCTGTCAGAGCCTTCACAGTATGATGAGGCGGCCAGTCATTTTCTGCCATGGTCACATCTATGAAAGTGAAGGAAATGTTTGACATTTCTTCTGCAAAAGAGACACCAGTCTCCCCCTTTACTGTTTACCACTACACAAGACCATGTGTAGAGTGTTCGCTAATAATGAAGTATATAAGCATAGTTATAAGTTTCAGGTTCCTAAAGGTATCATTTAGGAAAAAAAGCTCTGATTTAACAGTTTAGAATATATTTTAGTCAGAAACATTAGTTCAAAGACAAGAACTAGACGTTGTTCTTCGAGTAAGAACAAATGACATTTTGGAGAACAAACAAGATATTTGATTTAAAAAAAAAGCATTTCCTCTTTTCATTGATTCTCACATGAGCACTTTGGAGAGTGTCTCAACTTTTACTCTGATGAATCACTAGGATACGAAATATTTACTGAACATCTCCTGTATCTCAGATGCTAAACAGATGTTTGCCACATGGATATTAAAATGTAGAAGATGAAGGACTTGTCTTCTTTTCCATTCACAGGAGACACCTTAACGACATGGAAGAATTATGACTCCACACAATGGGTAATGGTGGCAGAGGGGGAAACTGTGGAAAAAGAATATAGCTACGCTCGGACAGCCAGGGGAAAGATGTTCCCACAGGGAGGAAACATTCCAGGTGAATCTTGAAAATTGCTCATAGCAAAGCTGAGAAGATGAGGATAGCAGGACTCTCGTGTCTGAGGACACCAGAGAAAGATGAGTTAGAGCCGGTAGTGGGTGTGTGTATCAGATACATGCAGGATGAAAATGGAATACTGAAGATCCCAGGCAGAGTCAGATGAAGAAACTTGTTGCATGTGGCACAAAATGAATGCTCTACCTTGATGGGAGAATGTGTTAAAGATACAGGCATTAGCATGTCATGAGAAGCTGAAAGTCAGAAATACCCAATGAGGAACACAACAACTTGACAACTTTTCAAACACATTGATGCCCATGTCTGTGTTCCCCTAACTGATACAACATGGCTTTCCTTTTATGGTGATTACATCATGATTTAATATACATAAATTTCCAAATGTTTTTTATGTGCCTTTGTCATCTCACAGACTATCCTTGTTTGTGAGAAAATAAAAAAACTCTTATTTTTTAAAGCAATATAATACAGCATAGTTTGTTCTTGTTAGTTTGTTCTTTACCAGAATTGTTATGGAAATTCACATGGGCATGATGTCCACACTTGACATTTCATCCCGTCTGTACATTTCTGGTTTTACTCCCCCCCCCCCCAAAAAAAAGACAGGAGTCATTGGCTGTCACCCATCTAGTTACTAACATAGGGTGGCAAGCCCTGTTATATTTTGGGCAAAATGTGAACTCAGGAGTTGAAGAAATGGTTCAGTGTTTAAGAGCACTTCATGATCCTACAGAGTGCCCAAGTGTGGTTCCCAACGTCGAAATTTGGTTGGTAGATAGATGCCTCTAAGTCTAGCTCTGAGGGACCCTATGACCACATATGACTCACACAGTTAGCTTTTCTCACATGCACGCATCTTCTATACAAGCACAGACAGAGAAATAAAATCTAAAAGTATAAAGTGTAGGACCCAGTCATGATAAACTTAATAGAGCCCTGAGTCTCAGTAGTTCTCTTTAAAGTAATACCTGGTTGCAAGAAAGACCATACACTGAGACCACCCAGGCACTACCCAGGAACAGACCATCCAAAGAAAATTCCTAATGTTCCAACCATTGTAGATAAGATCACCTGCCAGCACACACCCGTCACTTTATACCAGGACACCCCTAGACAAATGTCAGCCAGTCAGGATTGAACCTGTCACCCCAAACCCTGCTATGTAACTTCTCTGGATTTTGCCTTTAAATACTGCTCTCTAGAAGGACAGGGTACCTAACCTTGCTTCTGCACTGACCAGGTTCCTGCCAGCTTGTACTCACAGACGATAATAAACCTTGCTTTCGCATTTTGGTGAGTCAGTCTCCCTGGTGGTCTTTTGGGGTCCCCACGAACTGGGCATAACATCACCTATATTCTCAGGGTCTAGTTTGGTCCTATACAAGTTCCCCCACTGTCAGTCCAGAGTCAGTGAGCTCCACTAGCTCGGTGAGTTGTTTCTGTGTGTATCCCCATTATGATCTTGACTCCTTAGCTCATATTATTGCTCCTCCATTTCTTCCACTGGTTTCCAGAAGTTAGGCCCAGGTGGGATAATGTGGGAGGAACGGGAGGAGGGGAGGTATGTATAATGAGAAAAGATTGGTTTTAAAAAATTAATTAGCTAATTAAAACAAAAAAACATAAAAAACAAAAAGGAAAATATTAACTTCAAATAAAAAGAAATTACCATAAAAATGTGTTATTTTCTAACTAGGAAGATATTCTTGGCTTACTGTAAATTGTTTTTTTATAAATAAATACATCATGGTCTGACTAGGATGATTCTTTTAACTTGCTGACCAATTCTCGTCTCTTCAGTTACTACCTGTGTTCAATTCAAGGGCACATTCATCATCAACATTTTGGCATAAACCTTCTTTGCCAGAATTTAGTGGATGATTTTAAATTTAATAAGGAGGAACTTCAGTCAAATTAAATTGAATCATTTCTGACAGTATTCTGGTTTACTGGACATAGTTAATATTCTTCCTCTGTACTTTGATTCTGAAGTGTTTATAGACATTGATGAGATCATTACTAGTCAATATGAAGGACTGAGTCTATCCAAATACAAATAGTTGAGACAGGCTTTAAGGATAACTTTTTTGTGTGCTAATAGAATTTGTACATAAAGAGGTAATGTTTGCACTGGGATTCAATACCCAGGATTCTGGACTGACTGGTATATTGATAATACATATCCCAATATCTAAAAAGAAAATTCATATAATATCTTTATTTCAATTTCCCCACTTTATACACAGGACTAGTGTGCCGCATGCTGTCAATTCTGATAGCTTCATTGCACGGTGTTGCAGGACACAGGGCAATGACAGGCAGACACCAACTTCATAGGAAAGAGGTTGTAGAATAGAAAGATAATTACTTTCCATGGTGAGTGAACTGTTCACACACATTAATTCATTTGCTCATTGAGCATTTTCCATATTTCTTTGATCAGGTAGGCCACATAATTTGTCCCCAAATATTCCTCACAGATTTTCAGAGCCCTGGGCTTTCAGATGATCTTAACATTTGAAAAGACAGAAAAGGAAGGAGGCCATTTTCTATAATAAGACAAGTTGAGCTGGAGGCAAGGTGACTTGGAGAGAGAGCGAATCATCACACAGAGGGAAAGAAATGAAAAACTTGAGCAAAGCGAGCAAAGGTAGGGATCTATAGGAAAGACAACACGTGGACAATGAAACTGGAGAGAAATTCACAAAAATATGAGGTCCCAAATATGAGAAAGAAATAGACAAATCCATAAGACGGAAAGTAAATGTAGAATTGAGGACAGTAGCTGTTCTTGTTATGACTCTAGAAACAGATAACCAAAGAAGATTGTATTACATTCGATATTTGTGTCCATTCTCTACTAATACTTTGCATTTGGAACCTTGATACTATGAGGCAAAACTTTGAGGAAGGAAAGCAAGGATTGGTACCACTTTAAAGATTTGGAAGCTTGTCGTACATCTCTGCTCTTTATCTGGTGAGGACACACTAAGGAAACAGCTTCATGCAAAACCAGGAAGAAGATGCCTGCAAGATATCGGACACCTGTGCTTCCACTTCCCGACCTCTGCAGAACTGGGAGAATTAAATATCAGTCTATTAAAGCACATAATAAATTGAGACCTTTTAAAGTAGCCTCAGGTAATAGTAACTAGGACAACATTACTATATTACTGTTCCCTAGATTCTGGCCTGGACACACGCATGGGTGTGCACGCGTGCACACACACACACACACACACGAGAGAGAGAGAGAGAGAGAGAGAGAGAGAGAGAGAGAGAGAGAGAGAGAGAGAGGAGAAGAGAGAGTGAGAGAGAGAGAGGGATAGGGAATTTGAGAGATTTCAGAGGACTCTGTAATCAAGAATATTATTAACTTCAAAATTAAATTGATACCATAGAATCGACAGAAATGGAATATTATCATACATCTGCAATTTGGGAGTTATATCCACGTCCTTCACATTGCATTTTAATGCGCTAGGTCTTCAGAGGCGGTGAATGAGAGCAGTTTAGCTATCATCTCTCAGCGTTTTGAGTATCCAGAGCAAGGCTTTAATTTTAGAGTAGTTGCATAACCTACCATTGAATTCTGATCTCTTTAAAAGGTGGTAGGGTAGGAATGTTGTATTTAAAAAAATGTAATTTAGCAGTTAAGAGAACTGCCCTACAATTCCATGATGTATTCAAATAGAAGCATCCATGTTTGGGAATTAATTGCTTCCATTCCTGTTAAAGTCAGTTAATTGCAGACTATTTGTTTTGAGTTGAGTCCCACTGAGCAAATAATTTCCATTTCTCTAAGAATTTCACCTCTAAACCAAAAAATAATGACCACCTTTATCTGGAAAAGAAGCTAGCGGAATAATGTTTTTCTTCTCTCATCTTTGTATCAGTCTGAAATTGTATAAAGAAAAAAAAAGATAGAGATCATAAAACCATTCATCCCTAAATGAAGGAAAATGAAGCTACAGTTTGATTATATGGTCATATGTTCAAGGTTAAAACTAATCACAAAGAGTACAAAGAGACGCCAAGGAGTCCTAAATGCTGTCTGGAAAGAAAGAAACCATGCTGGATGCCAAGCAGAGGCACTGGTAGCCCAATCTTAGCTCCTCCTGAAAATTGTCTAAACTCATTTTAGGTGCCATGCTCAATATTTCAAAGTCATGTTATAAGAAAGTGTGAAAGAGTGGGATATAATATAGAGGAAGAGCAGCAAGGGTGTGAATAAGAACGCACACACTCATTTCTCTGTTCTTGACTGTGGATAGGAAGTTACTATCTACTTTTGTACCTCCTGCCTTTAATTTTCCACTTGATAAGCTGTAATTTGGAATTGTTAGATAAAATTCAACTCTTTCTCTCCTGCATTGTATTATTGGGGGGTGGGATTGGGGTATTTTATCACAGTAACAGAAATAAAACTAAAATAGGTACCCTAGGCAGAATTCTTCAAAGACGACGAAGCCATGGCTGGCACGCAGGGCTTTGTCTAGAACACAAGCAGCTTCCAATGCTTCCTGATTTTCCTCTGACTTTAGTAAGACTGTTGTAATGTAAGATATCAAATACAAAAGAAACAAGCAGACTTCACAAGGTTAGGTGGTTTCATTTGCGGGAAATGCCAATATTCCAAGGGTTAAATGGCATCTGCTGTATCTACCTGAGAACTTAGCAACAAGCTAAGTAGACCAACCGTCCTGTCACCATTCCAAACTCAAGTACTCTATAACAGAAGCTTCTCTTTTGTCTTTATTTCTTTTTATTCTGCCTCTAAACATCAAATAAAACTAATGTGTTACCTACAGTTTGATAGAATTCACCTCTAAGAATTCTGGAATCAATTAGACTCTATTGTCTAATATTAGACAGGAAGGTCCTGAAAATTATGATTAAAGGAAAAGTTGAACATCCTATATAAACAATTGCATCTAGGCTAGGACTACTTTTCACTGATTTTACAGCTTCGCTTGTGCGAGGCGCGCGCGCGCACGCGCGCGAGCACACACACACACACACACAGTGCCCATACACTTTTATTTTATTTCCCTTTAGCTTGATTTTATCAGTTAAGCTGCTGATGTTATTAGCACTTAACGCATTTGTTTTGAGAGGGCGACCCTGCTTCTGCTAAAACTCTACAGCTGTTCAAGGAGGAAAGATCCTCCGCTCTCAAGTCCCTACTATTTAAAGAAAATTCCTCTATGCAAGAATTTCCAATTAGTTGTAGGCCACCTTTTAGATGCTGATAAAGGCCTGATTTCATCTCTTTCCAAAACAGCATTAACAGGTCCTGAATCCCTTCATCTTAAATCCTGGCAACCAGATAGGAAGAGCATGGATTAAGGAAACCAGGTATCACAGTTGAAAATCAGAACACTTTGATCCTAAGTAGATGGCTTAAGGTTTAGTGGGTGACTTAACTCATTAAAGGGATGTCTAATATTTCCCATGCGCTTCTGAAAAATGCTGTCTGTTTTTCTAATCTCTCTAGATGGAGTAGCGCTAAGTATAGAAATAATTATAAAAAGCAACAAATGTATATTTGACTTCTTGCTTACTCGTAATTATCACATAAAGTTTAAATTATGCAATTGAAAGTTCTGTCAATATACAATAAACCAAACCTTGTTATATACTTTAAAAAATTTTTTGTAAACTAAGTACTTCAGGATTATTATATTGCATTTTTATGTTACCAGAAAATAAGAATTAGAAGTTATCTCTCTTTACCACATTTTTTGGTTGAGAAGATATAAGGAAAACATGATTTAAATGAATCCCGGGATGCAGATGAGTTATTTCCTTTTAGGATAGAGTTGTATGTATGTGCTAAGTGGTAATAACATGGCCTCTTGCCCGATGATCATTGTAATGAGAACCAAAACAGTCTAGTAAATGAAAATTGTCTATTTATGTATATATCAATTTCACATGAGCGTGAGAGTATGTGTCCAATCATATTTATTTAAAGAACATATTATAAAAAGGTACTATATGTCCATCTTTTGCTTTATTTTTTTAACTTTGTCAAGGGCTCATTTGTATGTACTTCTAGATCTTCTAATTCTCACAGGGATTTATATTGCAATTTTGCTTTTCAGCAAGGGATGTAATCTGGCATGACTAAAAATGCCTTGGTGATGGCAAAGTATGACTGTTAGGTGACATTGATCCAATGGAGAGAACAGAACTCATGATGAAGAGTGGCATCTACCTCGCTCTCATCATCTGTCAGCTGCAGCCTCAAAACGTTCGATAGATACCCAGCTTCCTCTCAGGTGAATATCTTTTATACCCCACCGCATCATACTGATTTGATGACCATCTCATGGCAGGGAGCTAAATTCAGGAGGGAGCTCCACAGCCTTTCTTACTTTCCTAACCCCAGCTTTGTCCTTGCTCCGCACTGTCTGTCTTCAGTTTGAGAAGATAAGATGGTTCCATCCAAACATCTTTTCGATGATTGTGCCTTTTGCTCTCGACTGTGAATTACTGCTACACACAGGGAATAATGGCGCAGAAGCACCCCGTTTGTTTAAAAGTTATCACACAGTTAGAGCTAGAGAGCTAGGGATTGTTTTCCCCGGATTGATTTGCATGTGTCCTGTGAGAGCCATCAGCCAGCACTCAGGGAAGTAGCTGCCATGGTCTGCTGTGTTTACACTTTCCACTTGAGTTCACTCAGGTGCGTTATTAATAGTTTATGTGACTCCTTGATGTTTGATGTGAGTGCTTTCTTACAACGAAGAATGCTATAGTGATATCATTTTACTAGGAGGTTTAATTGCTAATTGCTAAAATGAAAACCCGCTCTTCTTTTTGGATTGAAAGCCTTTGTGGCTTCGTGCTGTTATTGGTCATCTTTGGACTGGGTCAGAATAACCCCATTTTGTTTTATATTTTGTCCTCTGTATTTCCATACTTCGTTTACATGCAAAAGGAGATGCATTTTGGCTTGTTTATAAGGTGGTCATTATTTTACATATTTATCTATAGCACATATTTCTAAATAAGAATTTTTTTTCGGTATGGAATCATGCTGATTTAGGACCATATTGTTTTGACATAGGTTAAGTTTCTGTTCTTAAGTAGTGGGAAAAGTGAGATAAAGAGAATGTATCTCACTGTCATAAATACATAGCCAATTTATTATACAATTCCTTAAACAGTGTATGGCCTATTGTTCTGAGTAGATTTTTGAGTATAGAAATTTGTGTTGTAACCAGAGTATATTGTTATTGATATTGCTAAGTTATAAACTCAGAAAAAGCCAACTAACCTCTGCTTCACTTGATAGCAAACTACAAGCATACTTTCTTAAGTATGAATTTTCAATGTTCTGCTCCTTGAATATACAATAATTATAACCTACAGCTGCAAGGGATTGCATAGTCCTTTAACACTACAAGGCTTGCACACTACTGAGGTCAAGTGAAAATGGTCTTAGGACAATGAAAGAGCAAAGCCAGAATGCACCTTGTAAAGTGGCATAGATGGCTCAGAAGCTCTGAAGAAAACGATGCCCATATTCTCAAATATTGTCTATAAAGGGAAAAAGGACTCCCATATTCCCAAATATTTTCTATAATTGGAGAAATCATGCCCATATTCTCAAATATTGTCTATAAATGTTTGTTTACATTTAAAATGGGATGTGATATAAGTATAAATAATTTGCATTGGTATGGATCTTGGTTTATAGATACAAATTTAAAGTCAATTTTGTTATATGTATATTTATTTCTGATCTTGGTTAAGGTATTGTGTTTGCATAGCTCATTTTAAAATGTAATGCATAATTAGGATATTCTGCAGGACACAGAAGAAAATGACTGACAAACTGCCAATACAGGCAGAACTGTCTTTGAAATTTCCTGCTTCACGGAAAAGTCTGCTGGATACTATGGGCCTGTAGGCTGAAGATTGGATGCCCCAATTGTACAGAAATCTTTGGGTGACCCTCCATGAAGAGAAATGCCTCTGTCAATTCCAGAGTTTTGGAATTTGCTTACAATGTACTTCCTGTTTACTTAGATAATATTATATCCTTCTGGTGTCTTTGATGGAGTTGAAGAATATATAGTTATAGTTTTCCATAGTTATGATAAAATGTAAAGTAGATATAAATATTGTAACTGTAATTCTTGTTTGACTCCTGTTTTGCCATATGTAATTTTACTATGTTAAATTTAAAACCTTCCTTTTTATTTAAACAGAAAAGGGGAGAGGTGATGTGGGAGTCCCCTCTGTATGCTGTGGTTACCATTAATGAATAAAGAAAATGCTATGGACCTATAGCAAGGCAGAACTTAGGTAGGCAGGGAAAGCTAGGCCAAATGCTGGAAAAGAAGGGCAGAATCAGGGGGACACCATGGAGCCACCACCAGAGTCAGACATGCCGAAACTTTGTCAGTAAGCCATTGTCATGTGGCAATACACAGATTAATGGAGATGGGTTAAATTAATATGTAAGCATTAAACAATAAGAAGCTAGAGCTAATGGGCCAAGCAGTGATTTAATTAATACAGTTTCGGTGTGATTATTTCTGATCTAAGCTAGCCAGGTGGCTAGGAACCAACAAGCGGCCCTCCTCCAACATCCAACATTCGTTCACCACAAGACCAATGTCATAGTGTTTTCAATTTCACAGTCCTTGATAACTAAAATTTCAAACTACTGCTTCTACCAATTTGGTAATATCCAATAGTATAATTCAACAATTTTAACTGAAGTTAAAACATTGCTATGGTAGCTATAAACTGTTTATAGATTGATGTGGCTCTGGATGGTTCCCACCTGGTGAACTGTTCTTATTACCCACTTAAGTAAGCATTTTGTGGGTGGGAACTTCAGTTATTTAGTTTATTGAACTTCAGAATTCTTGGTATTTTGCTTCTGTTTTGTTTTTTTAATCCCACCCCTGTCTTTCCTTCTGGAAAGTAGTCAGCAAATTTGAAATTGAAATTAGAAACACAATTCAGTCTTTTCTTTAAGGTATTTTCTGGAATTTTAAAATGTAAAATTTCAATAGCTGACCATGTTTTATCTAAAGGATACACATGAAGATGTAAACATAAAACCAATTTTTTTCATAGTTAATATCTGAAGATATCCCTTCATTTTACTACTTTTCAGGGGAATATAAGAAATGTTCTCAAGGATGAGAGTTGCAGCATTGCATAAATACCAATGCCTTTCACCAATATTTAGAAATAATTACTGAAATTATCAGTATACTATGACTGTTTCTGTTCAGGTTTTCCCCAGGCCCCACCCCATATTTTCCAATATGATAACACTGGCTAGTCTTCAATTTTTTGCTTTATTTTGACATTTTAAATCTTCTCATATTTGAGAAGGGCATGATGGGTTTTGCCTATAATTCCAACACTCAGAAGGCTGAATTCAAGACCATTATTAGTTCAAGGGCAACCTAAACTATTGATAGGACATCTCAAAAACATCCCCAAATAAACAAACAAAAACAGATCATATTTTCCTCTTTTTGTGTGTTTTTTCTAAAATGGGGAGGACTATTTGTTGATTTGCATTAGATAAATTATCATTGTTAATTATTTTAATTGTCTTGCTTCATAGTTTTGAATACAAATTATCTAGGAAGTTTTAAATGTTTTCTAAGTATAGTGCCAAGATTTCCAATAACAGCTCAAAACAGTTGACCTATATACAGAACTTAAGTATGGTTCATTCTGATCTTGATCTCATCGCAGTCCCTCATCTTGTTCCATCATGATGAGGCTTAATAGCATGCCCGCTCCCTCAGAAGTGTGCACTGCTAAGGTCATGTGACACACAGATGTATACCAACAGTGTTTGAAGTTAATTAGCCTAAGGCACATGTGCTATATTAAGGTGTTCACCTGCCCCTTTCAGGCTTATGACATATGTATTGCTAAACTGTAAAAACAGACCACTGCAGCCTCGCCTTGCCATTCTAGTAAATCACATATATGTATGCTTTTAGGATATTTGCACTGGTGTAACACAAAGAACTACATTTTGAAGTACACATAAAGATCAATTAATCTGGCAACATAAAGTGAGACCTAGTTGGTGGTCTTCATCATCTAAATGGGGGCGTTATTTTATAATTTTAAAATGGATAAAATCCTCATGGAAATCTGACTTTTCTTTCAATCCAATGTTTATGAAACTCTAACCATTCCTGCAAACGCAGGCTGAAGTGTGGTCATCCCATTGACTTGTTAGTGGTTTACAGGGTACAAACTTGGCTAAAATTGTAGAAAAGGGGAAACTGCCTAAAAATATTATGAGAATAGTTACAATGTTCGTCTCAAGTCCAGTCCTGACTCTTTATCTGTTTGCATTCCTCAAGAACCAAAAGGCATTTTTTTCCCCTTCACTCTGGTAAGAATCTGCGAGCATGAGACTGATTCCTGACATTCACTGCAACCTTTAATAAAGAGAGAACATTGTGGGCCTAGTGTGTATGCCCACTGCTAACCATTTCTGCTGGCGTGATCTGAAAATGAAGATTGAGCAGACTGTAAAACATATGAACTGTCTGCCAGACAGCAATTCCTGTACTAGCCAAGTATTTAAATTAAATCTGGGTATCTGTCTCTCTGTGTGCTTAGCACAGACATATTTTCTTTAGGCCATGAACTTCTAGTTTCTGATAAGTAGAAATAGTCTCCTTTGTTGCAAGATAAGAAACACTACATATCCATTAGCTATTTCATCTTTATTATTGAGTGTTAAAATGTAAAAACCATAATAATAATTACATAAAAAGGATGAAGAGAGTGGCATTTAGTGCAGAGTATGGCTACATAATTACATAATTATAACTACATTTATAAACTCATTGCTAATGCTTCATCAAAGCAAAGCGAACATTGTTTCTTCTATTTCAATTGATGGTTCCTTCCTTTTAAATATTTATCTAAAAATTCTCATTAAGTTGATGGGAAAACTGGTAAACTCCCTTAATTATCACACATTTATATCTTGTTCTCCTCATGTAATTGGGTCTTTAAAGGTGTTTGAATAACAAAGTACACCATTTGGATGCGATCCTGAAGCTAATTTGATTATGAAGAGAAGGACTCCAGGGAGTGACTTGAGGGAGTGAGCTGCAGATGTCTAAGAAGGAATGTGGAAATGTCAAAGCAGGGTGTGTATACAGAAGGGATTCTCAGCTTCACTTTTGATGATTGACATGATTAAGTTGAGGTGTTCGTGCAGAGATGTTGAAGAGAAGATGGCTTTGGAACAAGCCCAAATTACATTGAAGAAAACTAACGTGTGTGGGAAAAGGTAACAAATATTATATTTAAATTTGAGGGAAGTTTTCCTCTCACAGACAACACAATGAAGTCCATGTTATACATGGGAAATATAATGACGTACAAACAGCCTATTGGTTCAGATGAAACATGAATTCCCAATATGGTGAGATAATCTTTAGGTTTAAAGATAACTATTCGAGTATGAATGACATTCAATGTGCCACCCTGATGTGGGAAGGTCTTCTGTTTTGTGTTGATTTCATTGGTTAATGAAGAAACTGCCTTGGCCATTTGATAGGCCAGCCCTTAGGTGGGTGGAGTAGACAGAACAGAATGCTGGGAAGAAGAGGGAAGTGAGGCAATCGCCATGCCTCTCCTCTCTGGGGCAGATGCCATGGAACCAGCCACCAGGTCAGACATGCTGAATCTTTCCTGGTAAGCCACCACCTTGTGGTGGTACACAGATTATTAGAAATGGGTTAAGCAAGATGTGAGAATTAGCCAATAAGAGGCTGAAACTAATGGGCCAGGCAGTGTTTAAATGATTGAACTGCAAGAAGGTATAGGTAACTTGTAGTTAGCAAGCATAGATCATTTGTTTACTTTAGAATTTCTCTTATTACACAAGTTTCTGTCTTATTTTTCAAATGTTCCCAACAAGGTTATAGCCGTTTGTGAAACCTACCAACAACAAAAGCGTATTAGCTCTCTCTTTCTTGAGTTCTAGGCTAGTTTGAGCTATATCATGAAACCAAAAAGCAAGCAAACAAATGTGCAATGTGTTATTATCCAGGCACACCTTGGCACTGCCCCTTGGGAATTTGGCACAGTGTGTTACTCCTCTGCGCATGACAAGCAGTGCCCTACCACTGTACACAGACACAGGGGTCCATTTGTTGAATGGAGACAAGTAGAACCTATTCCTGCTCTTTGTTTTCTGACATTTCTCTGAGGAGGCAGATTGCTGTCTCTCTGTCTCTCTCTGTCTCTGTCTCTCTCTCTGTCTCTATCTCTGTCTCTCTCTGTCTCTCTCTCTGTCTCTGTCTCTCTCTCTCTCTCTCTTTGCTCCCCTTTATTCTTCTCTCAATGAACGCCATACTCAAGCTCTGTCTGTGTGATGTGTCTGTGTATCTGTCTCCCGTCAGCCATGAGGCCTCTGGCTCTCAGTTGCCACATCTCTCTCACATTGTTTTAAAACATTATAGAAAAAAAAATCCACTCTGTACAAAGTAGAGTCCATCAATGTTCACATGTAATGGCTCCACAATCTCTGTGTGTATACACAAACCTACACAGAGTCCTTTCTTACATAAAGCATATAGAATTTGAATATAGCCTTTGAATACCCATTAATGTGTCTTAAACTAGCATTTAAACACACCTGCAGAGACCAGATGAATATGTCAGGTGTCTTCCCTTTTAACACTCCACCTTCATTTGGGAGGTGAAGCAGATCTCTTACTGAACCCAAAGCTCACCATTTCATCTAGGTTGTCTATCTTATCTGGGTTCTCCCAGTCTTGAACCACCGCTAGGATTACACATAACTAAGCACAACTCTTATACATACTGGGGTTTTAACTCAGGTAATTTGTTTTCACAGCAAGAGTATTAACCCTGACCATCTTCCTAGCTATATCCCCAGCTGCAGCAACTATTTTGAAAGACTCATTCTGATCAGAAGTTGGTTTAATCTGTGGATGTGAAGGCTTTAGATGCACAAGTTAAATCTCAGCTACCTTTTTCTTTAAACTATAAGATTCTAATAATCCTGTAAGGTTGGTGTAATTATTGAAAAGAATAAGAGGCAGCACAGGGATCATGCTATGGATGAAAAAAAAAATCAATACGAGAGCTGGAAATACTGGTTTTAGAAACTCTATTAATATTGCCACTACCATTAAATACTTCCTTTCCTTATCATAGCTTATATAGTATTTCACATGAATATCAAGGGAAGAAAGCACAGGGGATTAGATCTCTTTTATCATGAATATTTAGGATTTGATTGTAGGAATTTTTTTCTTTCTTTTTTACTTGTTTCCTCATTTATAAAGTTAGCCTCAGTAATTCTCACTGCATGGGATACAACTGGTTCAAAACCGTGTTGGTCTTTTACATGAGCAATGAAAACTATTGTTCCAAGTTTGAACATTTTTCCTAGCTAAATGCTATTAAAACTTTTAAAAGATAAAACATACACAAGAAAGAGAAGAATAACAGTAGGAAGGAGGATTGAAACATTGGGCACATTCTTCTTTGTCCCAGTCCAGGCTCTACTGTGAAGAAATAATCTAATGTAAGTCAACCTCTCTTTGATGGAGAAGGCTAATTATCATTGTCTTCTATTGCTGACATGTTATTACCCTGACCTCATTAAAAAGAGGCAGATCTAATTAATAAGTTATTTACATTACAATAAGCCATAACTCATGTTGGATATTCCCAACTAACACTGAACTGTCTAATTTCATTAAACCAATAAATATTGCCAGAGGGCTATGTGTGCGATTACCATCCTGATTTTACCAATTTCCCCACAACAGCCTGTGTCTTTTAAAGATCCATGTCAAGAAATGCATTATTTTCCCCATTTAGAAGTTTCATTTAGCTGCTCGGTGAAAATTAATTTCCTAATTATTTTTCTAGTATGACAATTTATTCCTTCTCCCTTAAGGGCACTTATAGAAAAAAATCTTTATTACTGTAACTTTATTAAAAATAAGTATCCATTATTGTTGTTGCTCTATTTGTACAAACTGAGATAGTTAGATCTTTACAACCAGGCACCATCTTATAAGATCTACAAGAATAACACCTGAAAATCATTTAAACCAACCACTGTAGTTTCTACTGTGTTCATCCCAAATAAATCAAATCGATTTTGAAGTCTTAGTCTTTGTGCTCCAAATCTACCAGACTGTTATGAAAGTAACTCTTGCTTTTCAGACATTGTGAATATTACTAGCTCCTTTCTTACGGCAACCTCAAGCAGGATATCTCTTACTTGATGGACAGAAGTCTGTACTTTCAGAAGAGTAGAACCTGCCTGCATACCAGAATGGTTCACTGAGCTCCTCAGGGATATTTTACATGTCTCTAAAACTAGCCTGCTGCTTCATATTGACGACCAGGTCACACTCTTTGAAAGCAATGTCCTGTTTTGTAAGACATCTTTTTGGTTGAACTGACAACTTATGTATGGTATGGCCAGAGTAGATTCTATTTGTAACTAAAAAGACTGCCAAGGCAAATCGACCTCAGGAAATTGAGTCTCTAACAAAAACAGAGATAAGACCTCAGCAGTAGCAATGTTTTCCTAGCACCAGCAGGGGAAGTAATGAAGTCTTGTTGATCCTAAGCTAGAGGGATGCATTAAGGGAACGGCTGCCTAATTCTCTGGTAGATTAATCCATAACTTGGCTCTCCAGGGACAGCAGACATATTACTGCATTTCTATACTCAGTGGTAATAAAATATGTTATTCAGATGACCCAAGGTATACAATTTCATATTATGGAAAGAAAGGGTTATTTCCTTTGCTTCGCATGAGCCTTCTTCATGGTCAGTTAGGTGTGTTGTCTTTCCTTCTCAGTGAGTTTCTTGGTTGGGCGTCACGGTAACATTTTCAGATCTGAAGCACCATTTAGACTGCAGGAAAAGCTTCAAGTATGTGTGTGTGTGTGTGTGTGTGTGTGTGAGAGAGAGAGAGAGAGAGAGAGAGAGAGAGAGAGAGAGAGAGAGAGAGAGAGAGACAGACAGACAGACAGAAAGAGAGAGAGAGAGAAGACAGAGTGTGTTCTGTATGTATATATGTGTGCCTTTTCTTTTTCTGAAAAGTTTCCTGCTAAATAACATATTAAGGGAACAAATTTGAGGAAAATGTCTCAGCTATGACATTTTGAAAATACTGAAAGAGTAACAACCCAGAGAGGACTAATAACCCTATCATATGAGAGGTTCAGGAAGAACGATCCTTTGGGTTAAGATAGCTGAGGTTTCCCAATTCTAAAGTGTATCTGAAATATATGAATCATCTGAGTTTCACTCAGACATAATGCCTATTTTTATATTGTTAAATATCTATTAATGTCAGTTGATTTCCCCTTATAAAAATTATCAATTATCTACTGACTATTTTTAATACTAGATTTCTCCCAATTTAATACCATATCAGAATGACTTTATTATAAATCCTATTCTCTCACTTGATTGAGAACAAACCATGATAAGAAAAATAAAATACAAATCCTGCTGGAATGCTGGAATCTTTTGGTTTTTGTTGACCAAAAATTTATACACATTTGCAAGTTATTTATTTGTTTGTTTCTTTTTTTACTTCAAATTTATCCAGTTATATACATTGTCAATTATATGGGTGCTTGTAATACCTGCATCATTTAGTATTGTTGTTATTTTTTTTCCCTAAAAATGAAGAATTAAAAAACACAAACCCTTCACTTCATTTCAGTATTTTTCAATAACTTTACAAAGACCTGTAAGAGTGGAAGTCTTAAGGAATCAACTTGTGTTTAATCTTCTGACCTGTGTCATCCAAATGAATATTATCATCTCCATTATCTCCAATATAGTTCATATTATGCAATAATTCAGGAAGAATGCATTGAATATATTCTTTCTGTTGAGCATTGCTCTATGGCAAGTGTGGTGGAGAGAAAGTTCCCCACTCTCAGAGAGCTTATGTGCAGGTGGAAAGAAATAATATCATCCTGTGAACAACTGTGAAACCCCACAAAAGTCTGCCGCTGAAGAAATCAAATTCCTTCAGTTCACCAAGCCAAGTATAAAGTATTGTCCTTACTTCTTCCAGAACTAGAAGTCTCTGATAACTTATAAGGAGTAAGTCAAAGTAATTGTAATAGAACAGTTGCCTATAAAAAGATTTTAACTTCAGGGCTAAGTACCCCTTTGTCTGTCTTACATTCAGTAACAATGATTAAGACCTGGGCCTGTGTTTACTCACAAAATAAAGGAGGTTGAAAAAGAGAATCATGTGTTAACAACCTCGAGAATCTTTTAAATCAGAGATTCTGTCACCAACCAACAACCCCTCAACATTCCCTCCTATAGCTTTGTGTGTGTGTGTGGGGGGGGGGACAGCAATGAGGCAGCTGCTAGACCATCACACACAAATGGACATAATAGGTTTGAGGGCACACTCTTGATTTGAAATAATACTGCACCACCAGTTCCTTCCCCATCTCAACTTGGTCTTTGTATTTTTGCAATAAGAGGACAGTTGAAATGCATTTGCATAATTTTTAACCCTTGGAAAGACATACGGTTTCCCATTCTCTTATTTTGTTAAGATATCCTCATAATGATTTAGTACTCAGGTTGACAAGCTCAGCTCTTCTTGGCTTTGGTTTAAAGAGCAGAATAAAGACCAATCCAATTTTGAGAACTATCTGCAGTTTCATTTTATATTCCCTGTGCACAAACTCAAAAGATTTAGGAGAGAATTATAATTGTTCCGTACTTAGAATATTATTGAAATTGCAATAGGCTGAGATTAAAATGCTCTTGGAGGTTCAGTCTACTGATTTTAGAAAAAAAAGCCAAGTTCATTTGCAAAGTTATGATGAATTCTTTTCCTAGGTTTTATTTGGTTAAAGTAATATAAAGGTCTATATTAGGTTACCAAGGGTGAATCAGTATTTCTTTTATTTTTAATTATATTAAAGTGTACTGTACAACTTATAAAAACTGGTAAAGACAGTCTAGGAAAAACGTTCAGCTAGTAAAGTGTCAATTGTGCAATAATAAGGACCCTTTTTTTCATTTTTTCTCACATAAAAATACCAGGTATAAAAGCCTGCACGTATAAAGTCAGAACTGGGGAGTCAAAGACAGCTGAACCCTGGAACTCCCTGGCCATCCAACCTAATGTACTTAGTCAACAAGAGATATTTCCTCTAAATAAATAAATAAATAAAATAGTTAGAGGTGTCCTGAGGAATGACACCTGAGGTTGCTCTCCAGCATGTGCCTGCCAGTGTACCTGCAAACAAAAATATGCATATCTAAGTTAGGGTTACTATTGCTGTAATGAGACACTATAGCCAAAGCAACTTAGAGAGAAAAGAGTTTATTTGGCTTACACTTCCACATCACTGTTCATATCAAGAATTCAGGCCAGGAACCCAAACATGGCAGGAGGCTGAAGTCAGTGGTAAAAGCAGAGGCTATGGAGGGGTGCTGCTTACTGGTTTGCTCATCATGGCTTGCTCAGGACCACCAGCCAGGACCAGGACTACCAGCCCAGGGATGAAACCATAACAATGGACTAGGCCCTCCCCCATCAATCATTACTTAAGACAATGCCTTGCAGCTGGATTTTATGGAAGCATTTTCCCAATTGTAGTTTGCGTCTTTCAGATGACTCTAGCTCATGCCAATTTGACATAAAGCTAGCCAGCACAGCACAGGTGAACGCAGATGTGGATATTCAGAGATTCTCTGGTCCTGTTCTCTTGGAAAGGTACTATGTACCCATGTCTTATAATGCTGTATTTTTCTCTCATTTACAAACTGTACCTATTATTTGTGTTGGTTACGTGAAACCTATTTCATGCTATTGGAACAATTCCCCCAAAAGTCCAAGCTGACAAGTGATTCTGAAAAGAGTAGCCACATTTTTCCAAGATTTCAAACGTATTTTGTTTCCTATCCTCCCTTATTACTAAGGTTTGGTTTTTAATTTTTTTCTAAAGGCTCACTTTCATTTGTCAACTATGTTCGTTTCATATGGAGAGATTTTATTTCTGATATTTATTTGTTTGCTGACCAAATATTTTCACTTGTTGACTCCAGATACGTTATCCGTGTCTCCTCACATTTGGCGACCATTATTATATAGATTGTGTGATTCTTGTCACTGCATTTTGGATTGATACTTTTTTATTTAGTAAGTTTGCATATGGCATGGCTTCAGAGCAGAAGGCAAAAGTACACTCTGAAAGCAAGCATGATCCAGTGTTTTCACCTCTCAAAGAATCACTCTGAATTTTTTATCTTTATTTTTTCCAAAATCATACTCATTACTTAGCTCCCTGAAGGATTAGATGTGTTTGGTTTGCAATGGAAAGACGATCAAAACTCGGCTAGAATTATGGTATTGGGCTCCATAGGTGTCAAAGAGAACAATAAAATAACATTCTATGGAGTACATTAACCCCTAGGAGACAAAGGCATAAAAGACTCTGAGAGGTCATATTCTGTAGAGTAACCCTGAAAATATTTGTCATCATTTTGTAACACAAACAAAAATGCATAGATTAAATAATGATTTAATTTCTCTCTCTGTCAAGTTTAGTGGATGAATTCATTGTGCCAAAGTCCTTGGTCTGAAGCCATTACCAGTAGATCAGTTCTTGTTCATAAACCCGGAAGTCATTAGCTGGGGGTAGACAGCTGTGAATGTCATCACATGAGTTCTCTGGGGAGGCTGTGAATGGGAGAGCTGGCTGCACCATCTAAACGCAACACCTTTAAAAAAGAAAGTTCATAGAAGCTAAGAAGGATGAAGAGAAACAAAAATACGTTCTTAGACTAGACTTTTACAAAACTTGAGATTTTAAATGTAAGAGGCTCACTTGTTATAGCTCAAGCATTTCTGAGAAAGACTTCGAGATGACTATGTAGTTATGTCAATAGGCATAACTAAGAGACAGGCTATATCTGCAAACATGGGAACACTTGAGGTCCTCTTAAGAGCACTCTGCCTAAAGTGAATTATCTAGAATACTGGTGTAACCGGTATTAAAAGTGTTAGAGCTCAGAAGGTAGGAGCCCCTGGCTTGAGTACTGGGCAGCCAAACAATTAAAATAATATGAAACAGTTAATGCATGTCTGCCTTACAAAGATTCATTCATTCATTGATGTTCTTGCCTCAACTTACTTTTCAATGTGTGTTTGTGTGTGTATCTTGTTTAAAGTTTGTAATCTTGTCACTTGCAATCATCTAGAGTGTATGTGATTTCTTATATATGAGTAGTATATGTAGTATTTGTGATATATATATAAAATATGTGTGATATATGGTATATGTCATGTATACACAAATATGTGTTTACACACATATGTATATGTATGCATTACAGGTCTCTGACTTACTTTCTCCAGCACTTTTGGAGGTCAGTACAAATCTTTGAGCCAGAATGTAACCTTGATCAGATGTCTCATAATTCCTCAGTGAGTCAAAGGATTCAGTAAGGAGCCATTCAGTTCTCCTACACATTTCTTCAGCTGGGCCAGCCTGTAGGTGGAAAACTTCACATCTGCACATAGTAATCATAGGTTTGATGGACCTGGCAGTGGACATGGTTTACTAGTTTAGCTGTTCATTACAATGCCTGTATATGTTCCAAATCAAGGCTCCTTGAGCTCCTCTTGTGTGTTCTTGTTACCAAAGGGTTGTCTCCAGGAAGTAAAGCAGACAGATAAGTATTGACTTTCTGGAGTAGAGCCATGAATGTCACAGTGTATACATTCATATCTACTTGCATAAGATTCAGGGTGAGGGGACCTTTGAAATGACACTTAATAGGAACATAAATGTAACTTTGCAAAAAGATCATGGGAGGTGAAATATCTTGAGGTATCTTTCTGTGAAACATGTACAATGCCACAGTCTAAATTCTGGCCAAAATCCTATATTTCTTTCTTCTACACAATGTACACCATCACTCTTCCTTAAGGTTCACACAGTTTCATGTATTAATTTTCATAGACTGATGTAAGTACTACCACAGTGTGTGTACTATAAGCAATACAGACATGTACTTTTGTGGGTGAAATCTGAACTTCCATATATAGCCAAATCATGAGGAACTGGGCTGTGAGAATCTCTGTGAGTACATTCTGGGAAAAGTGAATCTTGTCTGTAATGCAATAGCAGCCTGCAGTCTAGGAGACTGCCACCCAGGCCATCTTCAGGTACACAAATTCTGCATGGATGCAGATGCTCAGTGCTGCATCTTCAGCATGTGTTTTCTACCTCAAAATCTTGGAACTAAAGAGAAATGAAACCTGTTCATTCGTCCTTAATGTGTAATGACAATTAAATCATTGAACAGATTTTGACATTCCTGTTCCAAGATCCAGAGCAGAGGAGGAATAAAATCCCTCTTCTTCATTACTACTCTGCTACCCTATGGGAAGTCTTTCTATTACAAGATAAATTAAAGCTCTCTACAAAGAAGAGCCTGTTTGCACTTTTATAGAAGAGATTTATATTCTTAAAAACTTTGCTTATATGGAGGCTCTATCTTGGGTACTACACATAAAAGGATGCTACAATATACCTCATGTATATACATCTGTTATGATGTGATTTTCTGGTTTGCTTTTACTGAAAGATGATGATGATGATGATGATGATGATGATGATGATGATGATGATGATGAAGACAGATAGATGATAGATAGATAGATAGATAGATAGATAGATAGATAGATAGATAAATGGAGTGTGTATGCATGTGTGTGCACATACATACCAGTGCGTCTGTGTGTATATATATTCAAAAATTTTAAACTTGCGTAGATCTTACAAGCAGCTCCATGTTAGAAAAAAAAGGTCAAAATGATCCAAATTGAATTCCAGAGCTAGGTAACACAATGTTATATGATTCTGATGTTGTCTCAGGACATTCAGTTTTGTAGCCTTTCAATGATCTATGAGAAAGACAAACAAACTTTGAGAAGTCTTATGTAAATACTCTAACTGCTGGCAATAGTGGGTGACTCAGCCAGCATCAGTCATCAACTCAGAATGAACAACCCTGTTTCGATTGATGTGCAGATTCAGTGAAGGCTAGCATTCCACCTACCTCAGCTAAGCCATCAGCAGACAACCAAAAGGGTTTCTCCAGTCTGCCTTTTATAGTTTAGTTATTAGCAAAAATAGAGAAACTGGTGGTTTGATCATTATTGTGTCTGTATCCAGTGCCAGAAAACATTCTAGAGAGTGAGATATTTGAAGAAAGACCTCTAGGTGCTATACTCCAGCTCCGAGACACTTCCTCTCAAGCACAGTGACCTCAGAAAACTAAGACACCTTACTTAGGGCAGAGTAGTGCTTACATGGAGTGAAGGTTGCGTCTTCTATTTCTATCAATGGAAGACACTCTTTTTATAATCAACAGATTAAAATCCAATCAAAAGCTCTCCAAGAAGAGAATACCTGGAGGAGTGTCAAGGACACTTGTACGAGAACAAGTTTTGCCAAAAACCAAATGCCACCACTGTCTTTGGAAACACATTCTCTGTCATCAATCACACTAACAACTTAAAATCTAATTGGCTCCCACAAGACCCATTTGTTTTCATTTCAGCTGGCTTTGTCCCAGTTTCTTGATTGCAACGATGCTTTCCATCATCTGAGATTTTAAGCAAATCCTTCTAATGGGGGAATTTGTGCTGTCACAGAGGGAGTGAAATCAGCCATGAACAGTGTTACAGATCTCTTGACCTTCACTAAGTTATGAAACTGAGGTCTTCGGAGAGGACAACGTAGGTAGTCAAGAAGAAAATTTAAGCAAAAATAGGAAGTAAATACTGAAACATTGCATAACTTTATGAAGAAAACCTGTCTTCCCTTGATGCCAGGTGACTATCTTAGACGTTGATGTCCATTTTCTACATACATCTTTTGTTTTTTTAAACACCTTTGCTGTTCCATTTGCTTCTTCGCCTTGGTTACGCTAGAACTGTTTAACTTCCTATGTCCAGGAATTAGATTTCAGATGCATCCGAACCCAGGCTACTTGAGCAAGGTTCCTGTGCTAAACTCAAGAATTATGAAGGTTATTACCAAAGCAGCTATGATAACACCACCCATTGTACATTCCTTTAACCTCTGTACTAAAAACATCTGGCATTAAAAGCGTTGTGTTTTTTTTTTTTTTAAGATCAATTCTTCCTTTCACTTTTCTTTTCTCTTGTTGGTATCACCTTCCATGTGAACTCTATATTTGAATGGCAAAGGCAAGTGTTCTAACTACTCACCTGACTTTATTCCTAAACATCTTTAGCTATTTCCAGTCATATCTCATTTTTCCCTATGCTTGAGATACCCATAGTCCTCTAGTCACTACTGCCCTGCTTCCTGCCAATTCTTAACTTCCCGAACTCACAGGTCATCACTGTCTTAGCTCCCAGGTCATTTTCAAAGAACTAATATGTACACCTTAAATTGCTAGCATCCATAGTACTGGAAGGTGCTAGGCAGGTATCTTCTGGAAGAGAAAAGTCATCAGTAATCTTATCCAGCTCTGAATCCATCAAGCTACAAAATGATAGTCCTGGCAATCCATGCCCATGGGTTCAATGATGACAAGAATGCTTTGGGCTTACCAACTAACTTGTGACTTGGTTTATTTGGAGATCAATCTCTGTCTGATGTGGCGGTTAGTGAAGATCTTTTTCCATTCTCTAGGCTGCCTTTTTGTCTTGTTGACCATACCCTTTGCATAATAGAAGCTTTTCAGTTTTGAGAGGTCCCATTTATTAATTGTTTCTCTCAGTGTCTGAGTGAGGTTACCCAGACCCAGAAAGACAAATATCATATGTACTCAGTCATAAGTGGCTTTTAGACATAAAGCAAGGAAAACTAGCCTAAAATTCACAATCCCAGAGAACCCAGACAACAATGAGGACCCTAAGAGAGACATACACGAATCTAATCTACATGGGAAGTAGAAAAAGACAAGATCTTCTGTGTAGATTGGGAACATGGGGACCATGAGAGATGGTAGAATGGGAGCAGAGAAAATTGCAGAGCTCAATAAAATCAATTTAAAAAAAATGTGGACCCTGTAAGCTAACCATATTTAAGTAGGTAGTCCTACATCCATGGGTATATGAGCAACCCAAATTGGAATTGATGGATTATGAAAAGAATAAATAAATAAATAGATACAAAATTTTAACAGTGAAGTAATGGAGTTAGGGAGAGATATGAAGTTGAATTTGAGAGGAAGCAGTGTGCGTGTGATTTAAAAGAAGAATTAATAAAACGGATGGTTTTGTCAAAATGCTACTTAAAACTATCTAAGCAGTTCTTCTGATTTCTAAATTATTGTCTGTATTTCTATAGCAAATTTGGGCCCCATTTCTCAACATCTACCCTCGGCAATGACCTCAACTGATCAGAAGGCCCACCTTGTCTTTCTGTTGCTTCACTGCCTTCCCTTCCACCCATGGATTTTGAATTCATTCCTACAAGGTAAGATATGAATTTTTTCTTCCTCTTCCCCTACTAGAGTTATTATTTTCAGCATTCTATTCTAATTATTCTGGGACATATACTTATTAAAAGTGTTTGTCATGTTTAACTTGTAATTATTAATTTGGCTGTTGTCACCCCTCATAAAAGAGACAGGTATTCCCATCTAACTCCAGTGTAGATTTCAATGTTGCTGAACAAGGAATTAATTACTTTTGAATGAGTAATTTCCTTGATAGAGATTTTGGTTTCAATGCTCCTGTGTTCTATTATAGCAGAAGGGTTTCACTAAATTTTCATTCCTTAAAACATACACTTTAAATTTTTATCAAAGCGTATATCTTTCAAATGTGTCCTTTGTTAATGATTTTTATAGGTAACATACAATACAGGTATATAACGAATGACCTACGTCTATTTAAATAGGCATTTAAGCAATTATTTGTATAATTTGAATATCCTCTACATTTACAAAGTATTTTCCTTTGTTTCATTGTGTAACGTCTTCATGCTTTCTCTGTTTTCACTTGAACATTTTATGTATTTTCTTTTTATAAGTGTTACCACATCAATCATTTTTATTAGTTAAAGTTGGGATTCAAAATATAATTTTTAAACATATCAAAAGTTGCCTTTAAATATAACTGCAGCATATTACCATATTGTTTAGAATATATATATATATATATATATATATATATATATATATATATATCCTTTCTATCCTTTTTTTAAGTATAATTTTGCATGGCCTGGAACTATGGACTTTTGTTTACCATCGTTTTCTTTGTTTTCAATATATTATCTTTCTGCCTTCTGATGTGATGATGTGATGTCTGTTAGTAATGACACCATGGTTGTCTTCTTCCTTAATGAGTAAGATACTTAGATTCTATTCCCCTTTCAGTATTTGCTGTTTGTCTTTGCCATTTGGAAGTCTGAAAGAAGTTACATCTAGGGGTTGTATCTTTGTTATATTTTTTTAAACCATGCTACCTTTTCCTGTGTCAATGAGTTTCTTTTATCACTCTCAGTGATCCAGTGAATCTTGGAGCTTATCATTTTGGTATTATAACTGCTTTTTCATTTGTTCCTCTTCTTGTACTTCAATTACAAATATGCATGACCTTTGAACCGCCACCCACAGTTCCAAGTTAGTATTAGCTTTTTTCATTGCATTTTGAGACAATTTCATTTTATTTATTTAAATGATGTTTTATATATATAATAAAATTGATAAAATAATAAAAAACAAAAATATCACATTGAAGTTGGGCAAGGAAAATTCACAGAAGGAAGAGAGCCTACGTAAGGGCATGAGAATCAGAGACTCATGTGTTCACATGCATGGGAGTCCCATAATAACACTGACTGGAAGCCATCATGTATGTGCAAAAGAGTATTAATTTTCTTTAGGCTCATAGATGCTTTTGATGGTTGTCTGCAATCTCCTGCTCAAAGGCAATCTTCACTTCCCCGACACAGTGTTTTTCTTCATTTCTAACACTTTAATTTATCTTTAGAACCTTCACCTGTTTACCTGTCTACCAGTTTATGTTTATTTATCGCCAACTGTTTCTAGGTTCATATTTTAACCACATTTTTTTGTTTTGTTTTGCTTTTAATTCCCTGACCAGTAATTCCTGAATATGTCTTATCTGGCTATATCTTTAAGACTTCTCTATCTCTGTAGAAAGTGTTTTCTTTTTCCCTTGTTCTTTCCATTTCTGTTGAAAGCCAGAAGTATAGTATCTGCAGGAAACAAGCTTCAGGTCTTTGGTTTGAAGACTTACCTTATTCTAGCTGGAGACTGGGTTGTATTTCACAGTAGGTACAGACTAACATGCCCAGGTGTCCCAGTTTTTCCTGGGTCTTTGGTGGTCTTACTTTCAAAGTACTGCTCCAAAATGGTTGGCATTTTGCATGCCAAATACTCTCTTAGTGTGCTGGTGACCTTAGAGACAGATAGTGCTTTGCACACTCATTTTGCACTGTTAATGGGTTTTTGACACCCATCTGTGGCTGTAACATATATCGGAGGCTTCTCAATCTCTCTCTTAAGAAAGGCTGCCATCCAGGCATATGCCCTCCCCACAACTGAACCCAGCTCAGGAAATACCTTTACTCCTGATGTTAGCATTTACTTTTGAGAATGTTCCAAACTATGCCCACCATCCTTTTCTCTTACCAAAGTATGAAAAACCTCCATCTCTTTGATCTCCGAGAGTTTCCCACTGATACCCTTGTTCATCAAAACGGCCAGGTAAACCATAACTTGTTTTTTCTGCTTGGTTATATCTATAATACCTACTGTTCAATAAACCCACCTCTCCTGCCAATTTTGATTTTCTTTCCAGACCAGCATGAAATGATTTGCTCTATAACCTTGGCTTTCTAATAGGCTCAAGGACAGATATTTGTGCTTCATTGTAAAGCTTTATCTTATTGTAAGCTATAGTGATGATTTCCAAGTTCTTACTTAGCCTGACAGTCCATTCAACGCTAATTATTTTAATCAGTTATAATGTATTGGACAGCACTGCATATCTACGTCTACATTAGATTTATAAATAATTTGATTTTCAGATTTGTTTGAGGTATGACTGAGTGCTCCTTCCCTCTCATTGTCTCAGCTAATGGAAATTGGGTGTTTGTTCTTGGTAAGAAGTGTTTTCATTTTACCACCTTTGTATGTCTTAACCCCCACCCTTGGTCCTTATTGTGTATGTCAGTGTGTGCTTGTCTGTGTGTGCTTCCGTGTCTGTGCAGGAGTGCAAGCACATATATGTATACGAACAAAGAGGCCAGAGTTTGACTTCCAGTATCTTCCCCTCAATAACTCTTCCCCTTGTTTTGAACACAGTCCCTCAGTGAAGCCAAATTCACTCTACTGTCCGCTAATGGATTCCTAGGGAATCCAGCTGTCTCCTGTTCCCCACAGCAGCAGGTGACTGACTCTGGCTTTTAACATAACTGTTAGGATGCAAATTCAGATTCTGATGCTCGCCTGGCAAAATTTACCCAGCCCCAACGCATACCAAGTCTTTGAGCTTAAACACAAGCTGCATTTTACACAGAGAAAAACATATCTGAGAGCAATAGATCTCCTGGGTTCACAAGCTGGAAGAGACTAAAGTTTCTACTTTGATTTTGGATCCAATTCTACATAATGTTAGAACCCAAGGAAAATTTGGACAAGAAGCCAAATAAATAGCATGTATTTATTTATTTATTTATTTATTTATTTTTGGGTTTTCGAGACAGGGTTTCGCTGTAGTTTTAGCGCCTGTCCTGGAACTAGCTCTTATAAACCAGTCTGGCCTCGAACTCACAGAGATCCGCCTGCCTCTGCCTCCTGAGCCCTGGGATTAAAGGCATGCGCCACTACCACCCAGTTGATAGCACATATTTAATTGTGTTTGCATAATTTTCTCTTTTCCTATGTTCCCTAAATGATGGAGGTAGAGATCACATCTACCTCTGGCTTGTTCAGTTACTCTTGCTAAAACAGTTGCTTCCTCCATTTTCAGCTTCTCAAAGGTAGGCAGTAGGACCTTCTGACACAGTGTGGATGTTTGGTAGGCATATTAAGCATTCCTCTCATTTACAAAGGCAGAGTCAAGTGAGAGTACATGGCTTTATTAGACTGTCAGAATGAATATCATTCAATTAATGCAAATTATTCTGTTATTTTTTTCTTAAGAGTCTGGCTTTCAAAACTACACAAATCTCCATGCACAAGATAGAAGGACAACTTTTACCTTGGAGGATTTGACAACGCCTATACATCCTGGGGAGCAGGAGTAATGATATTAATAAATAGCTTATAATTTTGGAATCTTTACTTATTAATTCCCAAAGGTTACTTCTCCTACTATATCTTATAATAAATATAACTTTTTTTCCTATAGGGGAAATTATTTTTTTTTCAAAAGCAAGAATTTAGTTATAGTTGGTTTTGTTTGAGGCATAATGGCACAGTTCAACATAACCTCCTACTTCCCAAGGTGAGCCTACCTACTCGAGGCACCCTCTCTTAGTGTTAACTCCTTTCCATTGTTCTTTACCCTTCACAGTTTAGAAATGGGAAACACATAAAATAAAAGTATTTTCTCAATCTGTTCGACCAACTCCCATGAGTCACTAAGGCGAAGGGATTTAAATGGGTCTTTTGGGATGTTCTGAGTTTATCTGAGCACGGGACAGTTCGCTTTCGGTACCTGACAGTGTTCCATAAACATCAATTAGCTGACTGACATAACAACCTGGGAACTTTGGTCCTATTGCGTCTGCTCCATAGATAAAATGATTGCAACATGTAATCAAGCTATGCAGGGTGAGATACGGAACGCTTTCCCATAAGCAGGGAGACGGAGTCACAGGCTTGAACTGAACAGAATTAAAAGAAGCCTGATTGGCAGTTACTCTCATTTGTGATCTTCATATTCAGTAAATATTAATTTAGAGTTTGCTATTTGAGAAGCACTAAATCCTGCTTGGTTCTCACACAAAGTTACTCTTGATTCAACCTTTTTAACGCTTTTCCAGGCACTTGCCACCCAGCAGGATCAATAGCATCTTTTTATTATGGATTCAGAAACAGCTGCTGCTGGCCTATGGTTACCTCACTTCTTTTCACAGCATCTCCCTTCATTCAGATGTGCATACTTGTGAGTTCAGAATATATGCTTATTTCCCTGTGTTTGAGGTAATCCTATCCTGCCTGTCTCCCGATGTGTGTGGCTTCTGTACCGACATGTCTGAAACCTCACTTGTCCACACTTCTATCCTTTCTACTCTTTCCTTTTATACATGACCTGCCCTTATCCACATGTCGTCTTCTTACCCCATGCTGTCAAAAGTCAAATACCTTGACAAAAGCTCTAAAATCTATTATGGAGCACTCACTTATGACAAATTTTTCCCTACAACTTGGCAAAAGTCCTTTGTTTCTATCATATCAGTTTCTCAAGAGTCTTCACCCAGGACTCCCTTGTCTCTGTATCTTTAAAAAGCTACATGCCTTTTAGATCACATAAATTATTTAAAAATCTTCTGACTGATATTATAGTTCAAATCTTTGAGTTCCCATCTTCCCTGGATTACCTGGATCTTCTTGACGACATACTACTTCTCCATAACGTTTGTAATTTCATCTGCTGTTAATAGCTGCCTCGTCTTTGAGAAGAAAATATCCCATCTTGCTGTTCTTACAAATTGAACTTATTCATCTGCATAAGTACTTACTGCTAAATAAGATAGTTACAAATTTCTTTTTGTTTTCGAATCTACTTTACACTCCTTCCACAATTTCCCTTCCCTGCTCACATCCCGGTTCCCTTCCACTTCTGCCCTCACCTCAATCCACTCTTCTTCTGTTTCTGTTCAGAAAGAGGCAGGGCTCCCATGGGTATCAACAAAGCATGGCATATCAAGTTGCAGTAAAACTAAGCACCTCCCCTGGGCAAGGCTATCTAGTAGGAGGAGTAGGTGTCCAAGAGATAACCAAAGCATTAGGGATAGTTCCTCCTCCCATTGTTAGGAGGCATACAAGAAGACCAAGCTACATAGCTGCCACATATATGTAGAGGGCTGAGATAGGTCACAAAATATAAGAGTTGCAGATTTTTTATTGCACATGGAATGTTTTAATAAAAATATGTGTCTGTATTTGCAGTAACTTAAGAAATATAGATGTGACACATTTATATTTTCACTAAAGTGGATTTGATTCACATTTTGAGAAACAACTCAATCAACTCTAATTAGTGTGAATTCTGATGCACATCAACCACAGTCTTCTGGCTTAAGGTAGTAGATAATCCCTTATGCTATCAGGCCCTCATATGAAGCCACATCGGACAGTAGCTTTGGTTGTAAGAAATAGACACTTTTAAATTCTTGGCAAAAGGAGGTACCTATTTATTTGTATTCTGCCTACAGTAGGATGCATTACTATCAAAATACATTGTGTGTGTGTGTTTCTTAGGATCTCATTTTAGTTTTGGGGACTGATATCCTCTTCTTATCTTATTTACCCCATAATCCAAACTCTGCCTCACATCTGGAATGTGTCCTATTTGACATAATGAAATTCCAAGTTTTACTCAGATTTGCCTTTGTAGGTTGGAAGACCTACTCTCCAGCCACCATGGAAGGTCCATGACCCAGCTGCTTTCCCTGTGAAACTTCTGCCATGAATTGAAATAGAACCCCAGTGAAGAGTTTTGTTTTTCAAAGACAAAATCAGAACACACTTAAACTCTTCTGCTTTTTTGAACAAGTTGACCTAGTTCTGCCACCAGGTACAGGATAGAAGAGAGGTAGCAGATCTCATCAGAGAAAAGGTGGAGCCACTGGTAGATGAAAATAAGGCAGAATTCTCTGTCATTATCTACTTTCACAGGGTCTTGGTTTTGATTTAGGTAGAGAAGAACCAAGTTATTTCTGCGTCACTTTCACATATGAAATGGACTTTCTTAGGTACTTGTTCTTACATTCAGTTACTACCACAATCACCATAACTAAGGCAGCATTAGGGGCTTGGGGTGACAATATGTCCTTGATGGAAGTTAGGGCAGGAACTCAAACAGAAACTTGAAGTAGATATCACAGAAGAATAATGCTTCCTGGTTCACTTATAGGCTCATGCTTACCAATTCTGGGAATGGTACCCTCAGGAAAGCTGGATTCTTTCTCTTCAAACAACCAAGGCAACCCCTTCCCCACAACATTTGCAGAGGACAATCTGTTCTGGGAACTGTCTTAATTGAGACTTCTTTCTCAGAATATCTGAGCTGTGTCAGGCTCAGACACAAAGCACAGCAGGAGAGCAATTTTTGTCACTGTTACTCTAATACCTAGCAGAAGGGTATGAAGACTCACTTTCTTTCATGGCTTCAAAGCCTTCATCTCATTATGTAGAAGACATAGCAGGAAAGCTCAGCTCATGGCTGGGGGAATGTATGGCAGAAGGTGTGTGTGTGTGTGTGTGTGTGTGTGTGTGTGTGTGTGTGTCCAGCTAGAAAACAAAGAACAAAGCCAGAAGAAAAGGCTGAGTAAAGCCCCCAAGTCACATCCCCATGAACTGATGACTGACTTCTATCAGCTGAGATTATGTTCTTGGGATTCCATATCCTCCCAAAATGTCAGCACCAAATGTCAGCAACCATTAAAAATATGAGACTGTTGAGAGCATTTCAGACTTAAAACAGAACATTACACTTTGGACAGTAAAGACTCTGACCATCTCTTAAAGCAAAACTATTGAATCTAAATTCAAAGTCTTAATAGTTCTAATGATTATTACAGTAAGTTTTGATAATCAGTATAAATTCTTAATCATAAGTATCTATGAAATAAGTCAGAAACTTTCAGACTTTCAACATATAATGGGATGCAAAGTATTCTCAATACAAGGGGTGTGGTGGCTGGGGGAAAGAAGGAAGTAATAGGGTGAAAGTAAGGCTAAAACCCAGGAGAGCGGATTTTAAACCATGTAGTTCTGTGCTCAGCATCCAGAGCATGTGATGGTATCATTAGTCTATTGATCTCAAAGCAGCTGGGTTCCATTTGCCAAAGTTTCCCTGTTCCTGAAAAGTGCCAACAACTGCTCAACAAAGTTTCAAGTCTTTAGGCCATGGAAGAAATAACAGATTCAACCATAACACAAATTATGTGGTATCTTTCCTATACTCATGCATCTTAATTTTGTCAATTAATCTTTAGAGATATCAGAAAAACAACCAACTAATATTTCAGGTCCAGGACAACGTGTTTAGACACTACTGTGTCCCTAGACTGCAGCCCATGGGAGTTTTCAGAGGTGATGACTTATGATAGCCTAAGTGATTCTCTGTCATAACGTCCATCCCATTTGTCATCATGGGCGTATGTATTAGAAAGAGTTCCTTGATATTCTCTGCTTCTGTCTTAAGTAACAGGCATTTCTAATTCTTTAATATGAAGTAAGAATTCACTGAGAAGAAAACTTAATGCAGAGGCTGGCACACAGCAAATACCAATAAGTGTTAATCAGTATTGTGTGGAAACACCGGGTCTTAATAGAGTATTTGGCACATGTTAAGTATTGAGAGTCTTTGAAGTATCACCAGGTCAATAATTTGAACAACAAAGCAAAACAGACTCTACTGAAGACTCTTTATTAGTAAGTTCAGTTCTGTGCATTTTAAACACATTTTTTGTACATCAGTAATAAAATTAATACTTATTTCAATTTTTTAGCAATTAAAGAGTGTGTGTAAATTTGATGACTGATTTGGTTTATGTAACTTTATTATAAACAGCCTGTTCCTTAAGGAAGTGCATTTTTGTCTGAATTCTGCAAGCTACCAGGTTCTTATTCTGCTTCACTTGTCTTGACTTGTATCTTCATTTGGGGGTTTTCCTGAAACTGAGGTTGCAGAGATTCTTCAGTGGATAGTTTTGTCTGTCCTTAATTACTCAAGGATTCTCTCTTTCTATATGGTTTCGGCTCATTAAGGTTGTTCTGGCCTACTTTTTTGGAAACTAAGTTTCCAGAGAGCATTTTCCCTGGAGTGAATGATTCTGAAGCTTCTTCCTGGATCACATTTACCAACATCCTTTGGTAGATGCTATGTGGAGAAGGCAGAATTGCTGAGGGAAATGTCTAAATGCATAGAATGTGACTAAGTAACACTGAGCAATGGTTATCAACATCCAGACTCTGGAGGGTCTTATGATGTGAAATTGATTCTTCTGGGTACTATGCTTCTCAGAGATTCTACTTCCTTATACTCTTGCAGACAGTAGGACAGAAAAAAAGAGAGAGTATTTAAAATTGGAAGTTAACAGTGTGGTAACTACTTTTTTTGTTGTTGTTGTTAAAGTAAGCATAGTGGTAAGTCAATACAAAAACTCCTTTTATCTCCAGATGGTCCTTGCTTTCTGCCCGTCTCTATGCAGATTCTTTTTCTTGTCCCTGACTAACTGAGCAGATCTGATCTCAACAGATCAGAACTTCATGTTTACAGAGTCTGGGTCATAGGAAGTCCTCATTTTCAAAAAAAAAAAAAAGATGCTAATGGTTCTGTCTCAACCCCAGTTTGATGTACGGATGATTTGTCTGACAGAGAACCTAAGCGATCCCTTCTCTGGTCTACTTATGCTCTTTGCTGGACTGGCCCATATCCACATTCAAGTATTTCATTTTTCAATTACTGTGAACATAAACCCAGCAACAGTTCCCTATAACACTTCCCAGATATCTGACCCTTAGTAACTTCTGATTCATAACAAATCCATTTTCATACTGTTGGGTTCTTCTCTTCCTCTTTGAAGAGGAGGGAGCACTGATTTTTCTATGTGACTTGTAAGTATATTAATAGGGCTGTGTTGTGAATTAAAAGAAAACATGCAAGTCTTCAATTATGTTCCATAAAATACAATGCATTCCCATATTTAATTTCTTATTAATTTATCTCAGAGTTCATTTGTTGAAATTTATAAATATTGTTCACTTATAAGTCATGTGTTGTCTTTTAGAAGTAGAAGTTGATAAAGACTTTGAGATTATTTTATATGCAAATAAACTAAGATAACTTTATGTGATTTTTTTTATAGTTCTCATTTTACTTCTTTCCCAGACAATGGTATTCATTTTGTTATCATTATGGATTATTTTCCCCCATATCTGTCATATTTTCTTTCTGCCCTTGAATTTTTTTACCAATACTAGGAAAAAATAAATGAAAATTAAATTTATAAATATTAATCCATGGAGCAAATTAGGAAAAGAAATTTTGACGATCAAGAAAGATCAAAATCTGTCTGAATTTCCAGTGACTTTGAAATGAATGATCCATGACTTCTTTCCTTCTATCCTTTCATGGACACATTCCTGCACCAAAAGAGCAGAGGTTCTTTATATACACAAGATATGTATGAATCTGTTCTTCATAGTTTTGATTAGCAAAAGTTATCAGTTCACTCTATGTTTGGTTTGTAAAAATAATGTTTTTTTTGTAGGGAGCATTGGGACAAATATTATAATTACCAAAATATACCATATATGTACCCCATAGAAACAGCCTCTCTTCAACACTTAGTCTTTAAGATATAAAGTGCACTACTATGAGCCCGCATGTTCCTTACACTAACCAGTCGCAAGGTTGTATATGAGACTTCAAGCTATCAGATCAAGCTACAGCCCGGTGGGCATGGTCAGTATACTTTTATAGAGAACTCTGTTACCCACTTTTTCTCTCCCATAACCAAAAAAAGGGGGCCTTTGACAACACTCAAGCTGACTGTTCCTTGATCTTGGACTTCCAGAATAATAACCGTAAAAAATAAGTGTGTGTTATTTGAACCTCTCATATCTAGTACTTTTGTTATTATAGCCACAATGTAGTAACACTTTTCATGTATTAGACACATAGATACACAAACCCACAGCAGGGTTTCATTCAGTGGCAGTCATTCTCACTATGGTCTGTACCTTGTTTTGTGTTTTTTGGTTCATAGTATTCGTACAACACTTGCACAAAAATGACTTCACATTTCTCCTCCTGTTGTGGTGAAGATGAAAACAACAAAATAGGTCTCAGAAAAATCCACTGTTGAGAAAGAATTATTGTTGAGGCTTGGGTGCTATGCTGCCTAGGTTTCAATACCAACTATACTTAATGCACTGGCAAGGTGACATTAGATAAATCAGTAATATTATTAGTGCTTTTGCCATCAAAAGAATGATCTTAGTGGTCAGGTGATCTAAGTTATCAACATAGCAATCATGATTACAATAAGAAAAGCTTGAGTTAATGACTTAAAATTATATTGGCAAACAGATTTAATGAAGTGTAAATCATTAAGTGTTTGTATATGATGTAAAAGCACAATAATATTTTTTCACATTTTGAAAATTAGCATAGAATTTTCTTCAAGATATAAATAACACAGAGCAAAAATAAAGAAGAAAGAAAACCTTCCATTTAATGAAAACAGTTATGGCATTTGAGTTCAGATGAGCAAAACAAAATAACAAAATGCCCCCAAATTATTCCCTAAAGATATGGTACTACATTTCTTTAACATCAACCTTAAAAAGCTTTTTGGCATTTCTTCCATTTTGCGTTGATTAAAATTTCATATATAAGTATAAAACAAAATGATTTGTAGACAGTTGCAAATTAAATTCTAGTTGCCTTTCCTGCTATGATAATAAAACCTCCTGTTTTATTATAAAAATAAAAGCAGTTTGGGGATAAAAAGGATTTAATTCCTTCATTAGATTTATGTTTTTCTAATTTTGAAATTTTCTTTTTTTATTTTTTATTGAAAATAGATTAGTTTCTCATAAAATACACCTCAACCACAGTTTCTCTGCCTTCTATTCCTCCACGATCTCCTGTACCTTCTCTTTCCACCTGATTCACCCTCTACTCCCATTTCTTCTTCAGAGATCAGGCCTATAAGAGATGAAGCCAAAATGGACAAAACAAGGTACAATAAGACAAGGCAAAAGACCTCATACTAATGCTGCACAAGGCAACCTAGAAGGAGGAAATGAGTCTCAAGAGCAGGAAAAAGAGTCAGAGATACACCTGTTCCCATTGTTAGGAGTTCCACAAAAAAACACAAGCTAACAACCACAACCTATATGCAAGGACCTGTTGCAGACTCTTGCAGGCACCATGCTTTCTGTTGCTACTTTCTATGAGCCCATAGTGGCCATGCTGATGGAGGATGATATCAAAAGTTTTTTTGTTTGTTTGTTTGTTTGTTTTTTTCATCTCTGATGTTACATTCATTGATCATTGACAGCAAAAGCACAACAGGAGCTCAAGGCAGTAACTAGAGGCTCAAGTAAAGTAGAGACTATGGAGGATTGCTGTTTACTTGATTGTGCCAAGACTCATTACAAGTACCTTTCTTATTAATTGGCTCAGAGCTGATACCACAGTGATTGGCCCCTCCTATAGCAATTAGCAATCAAGAAAATGCCCCCCCCCAGAAATGCCTACAGACTATCTGATGTAGTTAATGCTTCATCTAGCTTTCCTCTTCCCAAGTGTGTCAAGTTGAGAGCTGAGATTAGCCCACACAAACATTATGAAAGTAATAACTCTTCAGCAATTGGAAAATACGCAAGAATGTAGTCATTTCCATCTCCATTGATCAGGATTCCAGGAAAAGAAATATTACTTTGTTTATAAAGGTAAGACCGTGATGTACTTGCTTGCAGGCCATTTTCATTTATTTCACATTTAAAGTTACCTAAATGAACCTTATTTTCTAATTAAAAATTTCTTTCATGATCAGCAAATGCTTTCAAGTTTGGCCTCTAAGTCTGCTGAGTGCCTCCATCATATTCTGACTCAAACATAATAAAGCAAATTTCTATATTCATAAGAAGAATGTTTTCTGTCCAGAATTGCTTTTGATTAGTGTGAGGGTACATTACTGGGAAAGGACCCTGAGTGTATTTTATCAAAGTGCAGTAATTGTACTAGAAATAAGATGGCAATGGCTTTCGTTTGCTTTCACTCTAATGGCTATAAAAGCCATGGGGAAATAGACTTTGTGCTACTTTTGCACAAAATAATGACTGTCCATTGCATGCCACTGTTATGCTCTTGATTTGCGTAAGAGAGAACGCTGGGTATACACTCAGGGTTTTTCCTATTCTAGTGTATATGCCCAGTCAAAGAAAATGGCATTGGCCTTCAGTCTGCACATCATGAAGAACTCTGAAAGAAACATATTTAGAGAAACGTTGATGAAAGGCATTAGAGAATCAGGAAGTACACACAGGATACAGTGTATTTGAGAAGTTCAAATGCTTTGTTGCCTAATATTTAATGAAGCATAATAAAGTGGAATATAGGTACCTGACAAGGAGATATAGAGATGGCCATGTTGAGGTCTTCTTTTTGGTAGATGACATTTGCAGCCTAGTGCGGTCTCGGGGAAGTTTCCAATTTAGATATGATTAACTCATTGTTCAAATATAAATACCAATGTTGGCATTTTAATCTAGAAAGAGTTCACTGAAGGTGTTATTTTTTAAAATATTAAAATAATATAAAAATCAAATTAGAAGTCATCCTATGATATTAGAAAAATCCATCTATTAAACACCCAATGTGCTTTTTTGGATTATCTTTATTTAATACCAGAATTATCTCAGATAAAAAGATATTTTGCAATTAATTTCATGCAAATGAATAGATTTGTAGAATTCCACGAGAGGATTGGGTTTTACAGTACAGATTAGATCTTCAGTGTTAGCCTGCAGTGATCCATTTTCATTTTGCAAGGCATTATATACTGTTATTTTGTTGCTAACTCTATTTTTAAAAATATTTTAGTTTTTATTTTATGTGTTTGAGCTTTTGCCTACGTGTTTGTGTGCACTGTGTGTGTTTGTGCGCATGCACACACTTGCATGCCTAAAGAGGTCTGAAGAATACATTGGTTTCCCTAGAACAGGAGATACAACTAGTTATGAGCTGCCAAGTGGGCACTACAATACTCTTGACTGATGAACTATATCTCTAGCCCGTGTAGTTCACTCTCTTAAAAAGACACCTATTCTGTTGCTATAATATAGCATAAATGACACCAAATATTTTCCTTTGTTCTGTGACTGCACAAGCACTCCCTAAATGCCTCGGCCCCAAAAGATTAGTCTTCAGGTAATACTATTGCTATGTGATGTAATGGGACCAATGGAAGATCTTTACATCATTAAACTATGCTAGCATTTATTGGGAGTGCAAAGGCATTCAGTCTTTTCCTGCTTCCTTGATTGTTTTATAAGTAGTTTGCTCTGCTACAAGCTCTTTTCGTGGAGTTCTATTTTCTTCAGAAGCACATGCATGTGAACCAATAGAACTAGAGATAGCTAACCCTTCTCATCATGAGTTAATTGAATCCAGTATGTACTTATAATAATATAAAGTTAATGACGCTTTTAAAGAGAAAAAGACAGATTAAACACGTACGTGGTTTGCAACTGCAAATACTAAAAAAAGGTAAAGTACATCATTCTCACTTTTCTGTTTGAACACATGTTTATTGAAATTAAATTTAATTTTTTGTTTCTCATTTAATCTCAGAGTGAGAACACTGTTGGGAATTCCTCCTACCTACATATATTTCAAAATAAGCAGTTGCACAATTTAAGTAAGCAGTGACCAGCACATTCTGCACACTGCCTTGAAAGCTGATGTGTTGATTATAGGCAAATGAGAGAGTGATTTTAACACCTAAGGCGCAGCCCTTTTTCTTTTTCTATTTGAATACCAGTGATTTATTGAATATCAATGCACAATAATTTTCAAACCTAGCTAAGATTTTGTTTTCAAAGAAGCCCAACTTTAAAAATTATGTCAGAAGAATAAAGCAAATTGTTGTATTGAAAACAATAATACTGGGTAGTACTTATTAGCTGCCAACTCTGAACTGTTCAATTTTACATTCAAGTATAAGTATTGGTCAACAGAGTTCGTATAGATAAGTACTCAGAGGCTCAGATCTAAGTCACCTGCCAAATATACAGAAAAATGAAGGCACAGTTTAAATCTTGTAACCATAGCAGCGGATCTCAGTTATGTTATTACTATGGACACGGTTTCACATAGGATAGCTTGTCTCAATCAACTCCATAAACATTTAAATGTGCAAACATAGAATCCTAACTATTTCTAGAACTGTATTTAAAAGTTGTTATATTTAGCTTGTAGAATCTCTTAAACTTCAAGGTGTGTGTGTGTGTGTGTGTGTATTTGTGAAAACTACAAATTATTAGAGAAAGTGCTTTTTAAGAGCAATATGATAGTTAAAACAGAGAGCCCAAGGTATTTAAATGTTTTAACCCCTACTATGTGCTGGCTCTAAAACAGAGTGCCTTCCTATACTAATGTGTCTACTTGTCTAGCTCAAATGTAGACCACATCAAACAGATGGATACTTTATCTTCTTCATCAGCATCTTACCAAACAGAAAATCCAGGAACAAAGAGAAAAAGGGAAGTTGTGTAGAGTCATATAAACAGGAGCGACTTAGCAAACTCAAGATTTCCATATGGATAGTATAAAATCTTAACCACTTGGCCCAAGTGCTTTTTTAAAATGACATTTCCTGTAATAAAGTTAACTTGATTAAAGAGAATTTAATAGCCTATTTCCACCTACAGCAATATTACATTAAGCTTCAAAGAAAGACATGTTTGCTAAATCACCTAATTCTAAGATCTAGTTGGGTGAATCTGTGATTATCATTGAGTGATATTTCTACTTAGTTTTTATCCCAGAGTTGCCTGCCATTTGAGATGATTTATTAATTGATATTTAGATACCACAATTATTTGGCTATTACTTTATTTGTTTAAAAATAAATTCTTTCAATTATTTTTAGCAATGGTTACCGTAGGAGGAATTCTGAAATAAATATTAATGATAAAAACACAATAATCCTGGAATACAAAGATCATGTACTAAAACTTAGTCTGAAGAAAAGGAAGAGATGGAAAACAATTATTGAGAGGAACATCTTTGACCTTCAGTGCCTTTACATTTACAAATGTCCTTACTCTAGGCAGGAGTTTTAAGAGGCCAAGAGGTTTGAGGAGGATAACAAAGAGCAGAAGATACCGTAGGATGAGAAAATTCATGAGAAGGATTTGCAGAAAAAAATGGAAAGCTTGAAGTCAAAAGGGATAGAAGACAAATTTTAAAAAGTGTGTGTGTGTGGGGGGGGGTTAAACCCCAGAGTGAACAGGTCCAGTGAAGATAAAGGGTAGCTGGAAAGAACTTGGGAAAAGTGCCATGATGTGTCAGGCATAAATAAATAAGAGCCATCAATTGAGTCTGGCAGGGGTGCCACACACCTATAATCCCAGGATTTGGGAGGCAGAGGAAGATGGATCTCAATGAGTTTGAGGCCAGCTTGGTCTACAGAGTGAGTTTCATGACAGCCAGGACTACATAGGAAACCCTATCTCAAAAAACAAAAACAGAAAACAAACCATAATAGTCACCAGTTGAAAATAGAGCACAAGAGGTTAAGAAGAAAAATTATATGATCTTGAGTGTGGAAATACTAGAAAATTAAGTGGAGGGTATAGGAGGTCCCCTGGTGTGATATATAAGATATAGACATGAAAGAAGCAATTGTTTAATTAGACATGAATGAAAAGAGTGCTGTAAAAGATGAGTTGTGAATGACAAGAATATAATTAAATCCACCGTAACACCTTCCGTTAGTTGTCTGGGCAAATTGTGTGTGTGTGTGCGTGTGTGCGTGTGTGTGTGTGTGTATTGGTGTGTGTGTGTGTATTGGTGTTTATGTGTATGTATGATACTTACAGATAATGAATTAAAAGTTCAATATTGAATACCTACAACACTAACTATAAAATTAATTAGACATTTGCATTTAACATATTTGCTGTATTAAAATATATAAATACTTATAAAAACACATGATCCAATGTGAACAAAGGAAGGTAGCCTTAAAATGACAGAGACATACCTCATCCATTCTTTATCTACTTAAAGTAATTTGTCATAATTTACCGGTCTTCCACTATAAGGGCTGCCCAGTTACCATATTCACAAAATAAAATTAAGAAGGAGAAAGAACACTTGTCTCTGTATCCTTTAATTGCCAATTACTATTGATTTTTCACTGCATGAATCACCCTTATTGTCCCTCAATGAGGTTAACATAGCCAAATAATGCCCAGGGAATCATCTCCATAAATAGTGAGTTCTTAGAGGTAGCTACCATAGACAGCCTTATGGCCATTTATAGAAGAATGTACATTTTGTTCAAAGATTCTATTAAGCACATGGGGTTAAACCTCTGACCTAGGGTGTCAAAGTGACATCTCTGTCAGTTTCTAATGATAGAGACATTAACATGTGTCCTTGACCTAGAAAGTACAATTTGCCATGAATCATTTATTAAGGTCCACATGTAGAAACAGGCAACACTGGGGACGTTACTATCATCTTTCATCAGTGAACAGAAGGGACAAAAGCAGATATATTAAGCTGAGACACCTGGAAAAAGTGTATAGTTCTTGGTTTCATCTGCATATCCTAGCTAATCTGTCAGCTAAGAATAGGAGCACAACCTTACATAGTATCTACCTCTATTACATGTTTCTCAATATTGACGCGGCCATGCTTTCTCAAAGGCTTGAGTCATATAAGAGGAACTATTAAGAGTTAAGAAAAATTCTTTGCGTATTCTTTACTCAATAGAGCTGTGGAGTGCACGCCCTTTGTACTGGAGAATAGTGTGGATAGAAAGTGAATCCAAAAAGTTCTCACATCTGATTGCCCTTTTCACCTTTGGTGTGGACTTGTCTTATACCCAGTGAAACAGATCGGACCAATGTTGATTAAATTTGTGAAAAATTTGAAGTTAATCAAAGCTCTGTTGCAGAGTTAGTCTGTGATCATCAATGTAGAAAAAAGGACATGTTGCATATTGTGATGCCCAGTGCAACTTGTTGCTATCATATATATATATAATTATCATCATTACAAAGTAAATTCATATACATTTGTTGGAAAGCAAAATTAAAAACAAAATATCAATGACAATTGATTCAAACTCTATAAGCAATCCAGAGAGTGGTGCCATGTTAATTTCAGACTTAGTCCCCAAACTGAATCTCATCTCAGCTTGGAATTCTGAGTGCCAGCAAGTCTTAAAACTGAAACTTCTGTGGCTAAGCTATAAACAGGCTACTGTTTCATAAAGGCAGTATGCTCCAGAGTTTCTCTGTCAAAGACCAGTAGATGTATGTCCTTCCTCTTTAGCAATAGAAAAGAAGGAAAATAAAGAAGGTTTCCTGAGAAGTGAGTCTCCAGGCACTTTCCATATTGCATATGTCACATGGTTGACCAAGCACAGATGAAAGGTGTTGCCCACACCAGGGTTCAGCACAAGGGACATGTTTGAAAGGTTTATGGAGTAATGTAGCCTGAACTACAGACTCTAGCTCCATGGAGCATGACCTCTTGATTTGTTCTACTGGTATCCCATCAGAAATGAATGAATATCTGGATATGAGGCCTGTGATTTAGTAATGAGCTGGAACTTAGAATTGTAAATCAAAAAAAAAAAAAAAAGATTTGTATGAGCCATAAAGAAATCTGACTTATTTAAACAAAGAGTGAGAAAGCTCCAGCATTGAAATGGGTATTAAAATGTTCACGATTGAACATTGGTTCTCCACACTATGGGAATTGAACTTCACACTTGATCTGGAATCATTGTATTCACTGAGTAGGTGTCATGGCCCACAGATGTGAATCCGGTCTACCTTGACTAAAGGTTAGAGAGTTCGAGCTTATTCTTGCTCTCTCAAAGTTGTTGACAACAGGTGCGGCTACAAACAAGAGATCCTCACCTAGGGTGTGGTTAATTAGTATTTTGAGTATAGAAGTGGATGTACTCCACTTTGACCAAAGGTGGGAGAATTCAAGTCTATTCCTGCTCCTTCAAGCGAGGTTGACAGGAGGTTCATGGAGTGGCTGCCTGCAGGAAACTTGGTCTAAGGGTGTGGTCATTATGTGTCTTGTCCAAACAACAGAGTGCTTGACTGATGATGCTCTGCTTATTCCTTATATCATGGAAATGAAGTCGGTTTCCTCCTCTTTTGGAATAAGGTTATACAAGCATATAGAAAATAAGCAAGGGAAATTTCAGTATTTACTGAACTTCCACCGGTGCTTTTTGTGTTTATGTCTGTCTTTTATTTTACTCATATCTCTGTTCCTTTTGCTTAATAATTCTAATCCTCATTTTACTACCCTGGAACATGTGAATCCTGTTGAGGCTGGACCCAGACAAGTAGACTTAATGAATTATGGGATACAGCATAGCTGAAGTGCATAGCTGAAGTGCTGTTGATTGCTGTCAATATAACCCTTTGACAGCAAATTTTCCTCTCACAAAGTGCAGATCTGTTCTCCTGGGAAGGAATGGCATCCCAGGGTGGGGCAAAAATTTCCACATAAAACACAAAAAAGCTTTTAAAAAGTGATGTGGAATGCCTTTCTGTATGCTGTGAATATGTTTTATTACCATTGATCAACAAAAAAGCTGATTTGGCGAATAGCCAGGCAAAATAGAGCCAAGCAGGAAATCCAAGAAAAGATAAGGGAAAAAGAAGATGGAAGCTGGGAAATGCCAGTAACCACCAGAGAAGCAAGATGTGAGGTAACAAGTCACGAGCCAAGAGGTAATGTGTAGAATAATAGAAATGGGTTAATTTAATTGGAAGAGCTAGTTAAAAATAAGCCTAAGCTAATAGGCCAATCAGTTTTTTAATGAATATTAAGCCTCAGATTGGTTATTCAGGAACTGGCAGGTGGGAGAGGAACCTCCAGTTATAGAGGAGATGTCCCAGTCACTGGGAGCTGTCCTGACTGTGAAGAAATTATGTGTCCTAAGATGATATTCTTGAAAAGCAGTGACCCATGCCTGGTGACTGGGACACATGGTCTTGTTTATTTGGTGAAGTTGGGCATGGTTCTTCAGAGACATTTGAACCCTTGAGGGGATTTCCTGTGACTGGTGCTATACCCACCATGTTTGTCAATCATTCTTTATCCACGCTGCATTGCTTTGCTGACGGTGGATCCTGGCTTGCTGGAGCAGAGCAGGCCTTCCTGAAGTTGCCTCTAAGTGAATGCTTGTGGAGATCATTAGTGAAATGCAAGGTTTCAAACTTGGGGCTGATTGGCCCAAATAATAATTTTAATGTCATAAAATAAATTTAATGTCATTTTAAAACCCCTGCCATGTCCTAATTGAAACCATTTTAAGACAAATTGAGTCTTCCATGATCAATTTACATGCCAGTGTAAACTGTCACTGTTATTTTGAAATGGTATTGCCGTTTGACAATGGATTTTAATCAGGACTTGTCAAATATTTGTATGTCCTTAACATCATGTTGAATTAATTGTATATGTTAGTTCATGGGAAAAATAGAACAATTAAGCAGCCAATAGCAGGCTGGTATTTATCAGACTATTCTCACTGTGAGTTTAAGTGACAACTGCAGAGTAATCCAATTTGTGTTTCCACCAGCTTGTGGATGCATCAAGGTGCCTGCCGTGCTTGTGAATGGGCTGCCAGTGTAAGGCGCCAATTCTAAAAGGCACTATGCTTAGATATCAATTTTGTAAACTTTCCTGGATCAAATCAAGCTATTAAGGAATGCAGCTTCTCTAGCATTAGCTGCAAAAAGTATTAAGCAAAGCACAGCCTCCACACCACTAGAGAAAGATGACCAGGAGAGCGTTGTCTAAAGGCATCCTGCTCAACTAGAGAATGCACACAGAGTTTTTTATGAATCTCTTTACAACACCCTGTTAGAGGAACCAAGAGTCTGGGGAGGTAAGGGTGAAGTCACAGAAACAACCAACACCATCATCCTCATGTTATTGTCGAGTCTTTTAAGACTTTCTTCTGCTTGATCCCTAGGCCTCTGAAATTTCACATCCTTTTTGTTTCATTTTGCTTTCTTTTGGTTTGTTTATTTGTTGTTTTTTATTATTGAAAATGGTGATTTTGATATTGGCCATTCTGACAGGTGTAAGATGTAATCTCAGAGATGTTTTGATGGCTAAGGATGTGGAACATTTCCTTAAGTGTCTTTCAGCCATTTTAGATTCATCTGTTGATAGTACTTTGTTTAGGTCTGTCGGCTAGTTTTTAATTGGATATTTTATTCTTTTCATGACCAGTTTCTTGATTTATTTATATACTTTGGAAATCTGCCCTCTGTCCGATGTGGGGTTGGTGAAGATCTTTCCCATTTTGCAGGCTGCCATTTTGTCTTGTTGACCTTTGCTAATACCCCTCTACCAAAGGATGGATAAAGAAAACGTGGTACATTTGAACATTGAGTACTATTCAGCGGGGGAAAAAAGTAATGGTATCTTGAAATTTGTAGGCAAATGGATGGATCTAGAAAATAACATATTGAGTGAGGTAACCCAGACCTAGAAAGAAAAATATAATATGTACTCACTTATAAGTGGCTTTTAGACATTAAGTAAAGAAAAAGCAGCCCACAATTCACAACCCCATCAAACTTACAGAACAAAGTGGACCTTAAGGGGGACATGAGAAGTAGAAAAAGACAAGATCACCTAAGTAAAATTGGAGTGTGGGGAACAGGGAAGAGGGAAGAAAAGAGGCAGGAGGGAGAGAAGGGAGTAGAGAAAAATATATAGCTCAATAAAAACATAAAAAATAAAAAATAAGAGCTGGATGATGGTGGCATTTGTCTTTAATCCCAGCAGTCGGGAGGCAGAGGCAGACAAATCTCTGTGAGTCCAAGACCAGCTTGGTCTAAAAGAGCTAGTTCCGGTACAAGCACCAAAATCACACAGAGAAACCCTGTCTCAAAAAGCCAAAAAAGAGATTAAATAAATAAGTTAAAAATAAAAAAATTTCAAAAAGAATCATTTTTTTGACTTTTTATAGCTGTAGGGTTTGGGTTTACCCTCAGTCTCTGGGCTATGTATTCTCTGGTTCTTGGTTATCCAAGCACTCTCTCTCTCTACACACCTGATCCCTTTCACCTCATCTGTCCTTCCTGGCCAGGCTATTCCAATTTACCCATAGTTTCTAGCTATTATGAATAAAACCACAACAAACATAACTGAGCAAGTGTTCTTGTAGTATGATTGGTCATCTTTTGGGTACTAAAAAGAGTACAGCTAGGTCTTGAGATGGATCATTTTTCAATTTTCTGAAGATTTCCATAGTGTCTTTACAAGTTTGCACTCCACTAGCAATGGTGGCGTGCTCCCCTTGCTTTACATTCCCCCCAGCATGAGCTGCCACTTATGCATTTTATCTTAGCCATTCAGATAGGTGTAAGATGGAATATCAAGGTAGCTTTGATTTGCATTTACCTGATGCCTAAAAATATTGAACATTTAAGTGCTTCTCCATCATTTGAGACAATTCCTCTATTAATAATTCTGTTTAGATCTTTACTCTATTTTTAATTGGATTTTTTGTTGGTATCTAAATTCTCGAGTTCTTTATATATTTTAGATATTAGCCTTCTACTAAATGTGAAGTAATGGAAAATATTTTCTCATTCTGTAGGTTGCTTTTCTGTTTCATGAGGTCTCTTTTATTGTTGCTCATAGTACCTGTGCTATCATTGTTCTGTTTAGGAGATTGTCTGTTGTGCTGACAAATTCAAAGCTATTCTTTACTTTATAGTCTATCAGATTCAGTGTGTTTTTTTTTTTATAGTGAGGCCTTTGGTCCACTTGGAGTTTATTTTTGTTACAGGTGATTAATATGGATCTATTTGCATTCTTCTGCAACATGGTTTGCTGTTGTCTTTTTTCCAATGTGCATTTCTGACTTCTTTTTCACGAAAATTTAGGGAAAGGTTCCATGAATCAACATGTCTGTTTTTATGGCAATAAAGTGCAGTTTTTATTTCTTACAGCTTTGAAGTATAATTTGAAATCAGGGGTGGTGATACCTCCAGCAGTTCTTTTATTATTCAGGATTGTTTTAGTTGTCCTGCTTTCTTGCTGTTTTTCCATAGGAAGTTGAAAATTGTCCTTTCAAGGACTGTAAACAATTGTTGGTAATTTTGAGGGGCATTGAATTGAATCTGTGGATTGATTTTGGTAGGAAGGTCGATGTTACTGTCTTAATTCAACCAATCTGTAAGCTTGGGAGATCTTTCCATCTTCTGATTTCTTCTTCAGTTTCTTTCTTCAAAGACTTGAAAGTTTTATCTTTCAGGTCTTTTACCAGCTTTGTCAGAGTTTACATAATTTGAGACTATTATGAAAGGTGTCTTTGCCAGTCAATTCAAATGTTAATTCATATAAGGAGACTACTGATTTTTTTTTAATCTGCTATCCAGTCACTGCTGAAGATATTTATCAGATATAGGAATTCCCTGGTAGATTTATTTTTTTAGGTTTACTAATGTAAACTATCATATCATTTGCAAATAATGATACTTTGACTTTTTCCTTTCTAATTTGTATGTCCTGATGTTTTTCAGTTGTTTTATTGCTCTAGCTAAAACTCCAATTTCAATATATTGAAAAGATAAGGAGAGAGTGGATAACATTGTCTTGTTTCTGGTTTTAGTAGAATTGCTTTGAGTTTCTCTCCATTTAATTTGATGTTGCTATAGGCTTGCTCTGAATTGTGTTTACTATGTTTAGATATGTTCCTTATATTCCTAATCTCTCCAGGACTTTTAACATGAAGGGCTATTAGATTTTGTCAGTCTTTTATTGCATTTAATGAGATGGCCATGTGTTTTTTTATTTAATTTTACATTGTTAACAAAATACCTGAAATATGCTTAAATACACTATTAAATATTGCACTGAAAATAGATATTGATGATATATAGAGACTCTCAGCTTTAAAAGCATGATTATTTCTCAATTCCTGTATGTAACAAGTAAAACTGAAATAAAACTCCTTACTCAGCTTTCATATTAAACATTCTAATATTTTCTTGGCATTAGAGCTGTTTAGAGAAGCTTCTGCATTGCTTGAATGAGTTTGAAAGTTTTCCTACTTTATCAAGGAACTAATCTGTTCTGATTTAAAAATTAGGATACTAATATTGAATTTACATACCGTATCTGTCTGACCTAATACCAATATCATGGGAAGAGGTGCAGTTTTCTTTGGAAAACAAATTTAGAGTTAGAAGATGTACAACCAAAGGTCTTATTGTTTAAATAGCATGATATTTTCATATTATGATTATATCTTATAAATAAATAAAAGTCTCATTTGATGTATTAAGAACAGTCTATGAAGCCGGATGGTGGTGGGACATACCTTTAATCCCAGCACTCGGGAGGCAGAGGCAGAAGGATTTCTGTGGGTTCGAGGCCCCACAGAAAACGACAGGTTTTTATTAAGCTTACACATCAATGGCTTTTTATTTGTTAAATGCTAGCATCCCAGAATGCTAGATGTAACAGCCCATGAATATAGTTTTGTCCACACTAAAAGTTTGAAACCAATTAAATCTCTGAATCTCTTATATTATTATGACTTAACTAAGTTACCTGGCTTCAAGTCAACAGAAATTTCATAGATAGGTAGACTTCTGATTATGTTAATAATTTTAGAATACTGCTGATATAATTTACTTGTACATGCCACTAAACAAAAAATTCTTGGTACATTAAAGAAAAGGTGCTTTCTTGGACTTATCTGATGATTTTAAAATACTTTTCATTATTCTTGGAAATTTTCAAACATTTGTTCAGTGTATTCATGTGTATCTGCATGTCCCTCCTTCTAACCTCTCTAGTACCCCAACCGCATCCCCTTCCTAAGTTAATGATCTCTCCAATATCTATTAACCCCCTGAAATCTAATTAGTCTTGACCACATTCACTTAAGTATTTGGACAGCCACTTGGAAGCACATATTAAAATGCTCTCTCTGAGGTCAGTTCTGATCTAGGCAGTGCAGAAAATGCAATAAATTTAGGGTGAAACACCTGAGAGAAGATCAATTACAGATAGATACATAAATGATAGATAATAATAATAAACTCACAGACTATTTAACTTAAATAAATAAAAACAGACCATATTTACTTTTTTCCCTTTTCTTAAAGTGTTTCTTCAATTTACTAATAGCAGAAAATCAAATGTAGTGATATTTCATTTGTATTTAAATAAATAAAATTTGCTGAAGATCAGAGAGTAAAAGAGTCTCACTGGTCAGTCTTACAGACCAGGCAGTTGGAACACACATCTTTAGTCTTAATAACCACAATGACACACACATTTAATCCCAGTAGCCACACTAGCTTGCCATAGAAGCCAGATGGTAGTAGTAGTACATGCCATTAAATCTCAGCACTAGGGAGAATTCTAAAACAGGAAGAGATGGCTCTCAGTCTCAGTCTCATTCTGAGATTCCTGGAGGCAGGATCACCATTTTCAGACTTAGGTCGAGGGAAGAGCCAGTGACTGACTGCTTTGTTTTTCTGGTCTTCAGGTTGAACTCCAAAATATATCTCTGAGTTTTTTTTAATTGTGTATCAGCCAAATTATAGGTGAAATCCAGTCCTAGATGGTCTGTGACATTTGATTATCCCTTCTTCCCATTTCTGTATTGGGGGTCAAAGTTGGAGGTGGTTGTACACTATTCATGTTTGTTCACATTTAGGTCACTGGTGACAGGCTGATGTTCTAATTGAGGCTTAACTTCTGTGTGAGTCAAACGATCTGCAACATATCTGTTTTTTAGTGCTGATCATTTAGTTAAAACATTCAGTTAATTTACTTACCTAAAACTGATTAGCCCTTGGTAAGTGATATGCAGGACCTACCTTGGTAAATTTCCTCCATCTTCCTAAGCATCATAATTACCCTAATATCCTTTTCAGCATATTTATAGAGGTGACATATGATGCATGAGATGTCATTACAGTCTCCAGTCACTCAGTTTACGGAGATCTAGAAGCCCCAATGTCACCCTCTTTGTATGTGTTCCTTTGAGCACGCCCTTGTGGTCACAACCTAATTAAAGCCTGAAGCTATTTCTATGAAGTTATTCCCCACACTTCCACATTGACTGTTTTTCCCTGACTATAGATATTAGAGAATTCAGAAAGAAGTTTTTGTCTTTTGAGATTTTGCTAAGACATACCTAAGATTATAACTTTGTATTATATTTCCCACAAAGTTTTGATGCTACCAGAAAGCAAGGTAGAGCCCCCTCTTAACTTAGATTGGCATCAACAATGAACCTTATTGTTGTTCACTGCTGTTTCTGGCTATTTTTCTCATTGATCCTATTTTTAAGGAGATTCTGATGTGTGGTCAGAGGCGGGTATAGGGTTTTGGGGAAAACTGAAAGTCACGGCAGATAGCATAACTTAGAACCGGAGATACAATGAAGAGGGTGTTGACTTCAGACAGGGACTTGCTTGAAATTTGCTAGAGATCCTAACACGCTGACACCAAGTCTGGCAGGCACCAAGAAGAACGTGCATGCCTAGTCATTCCTCAGGGTTTCAATTACGAGGGACAGAGAATGACCCTGTGAGCCATCACTCTGGGATATGGCAGCTTCTCAGGAGAACTTGAGGATTCTGTATTATTGACATGGAGAGACACAAGAGTCTCAAAATCTGATCATTGGGATGATTGCAACTGCCTTGAGAATGAGGACGAAGGTGGGAGGTTACTGTGCTTGCAAATACTAAAATGAAATTGCATGAATCTAATGGGTTAGGAGGGAGAGGGACAGAAGCCAAAGGCTTTTTCCTAGAACTTCTGGTATACCCTTAGAAAGATCATCTTTGAGATGTCCTTTTCTACGACACCGACCTGCCATCCTTACTGCTGAATTTAGACATACAAGAAATATTTTTGTATTTCTTGCAATGTGAAACGAAGAAAAAAAAGAAGAAAATATTGAAGGTACTTACTTTTGTTATTACTCATAGATTGCCATATAAAAAATCTTTCTTTGTATGTTGCCTCTCCCAATATTATTCCATGCTTCTTTAAAAAATGTAAAAACATGCTAATTTTTTTTAATTTTTGTAGTATAAAAAGTGCTGTATAAATATCATTATCTGCTACCTTTAAAAAAGTTAATGATTCAATTTTAGAGCTCATACAAGGAAAGAAAGACATTCTAATGGCCATTTAATACTTTTATCTTATATTAAATAAATTAGGTTCAACAGGAACATTTAGAAGGTCACTGAAGTTAAGAGTTGCTGTTTCCCACAGGACTTAAACCATTGGAGTTTTGAGGCAACATTTATCACTAGGAACAAGAATTTTACTGAAGAGGAATAAACACATTTACAATGTGTCTAAATAATGTCTGAGGCCAATTTTCATTTGCATGTTAGTGACCCCTTCCACTCTTTCTTACAACTTTCCCTTCAACTGCATGATGTTTATTGGTTCATTATTTGTAAAATAGTAAAACCTCAGCTTTAAAAAAAAGTGCATTGTGTCTTTAATTTAAAAATCGCCTAAGGGCCCTATGGGGTATATTAAATCTGTCTCTTTGCCGTATATCTTGATGTACATTTTACTTGAAACCAGGTGTTCTGTATATTGAACTTTTTAACACTGCAGGGAAGTAAGTATTCACAGCTGGAGTTTTATGCTTCGCACATTTTCATGTTTGAGAACAAGAAGGAACCCCTAGGAAAATCCCCTCCAGCCTGAAGAGAGGCCAGACAAAGCGCTTCTGTATCTAGTGGCAGGACACGGATATGATGGAGTCACTGATAACATCCCTGAATGCAAAATAGATGCCAGGGAAACCAAGGCGAAAAGGTTCATGGAATCCAAACGCACAGGTTCTCAGATCCCTCCCTAATGGGGAGGTTGTCACTGTGGAGACCCACTGAAAGGCAGCATCAAAGCCTTAGGGAGAGGGGAGAGTGAAGCTTTTGTCATGCAGGCTTTTGTCTTCTCAACCAACCCTGGAAGCCAGCCCCTCTCACTGAAAGGCCCAGTTAAGCTATTGCTAGTGACCATTGTCCCTCCGTGTGTAGTTAACCCCAGATCGTTAAAGAAAAATAACTAGGTTGGCAAGACCCAAAATAGTGGAGATTTTCCTGTAGGGGTACATTTGTATGTATTGAAATATTTTTTGCATATGTTTTTTGTGTGAAGGAGAGTAAAGAGCTGCCTCACCCTGCAAAACAAATGTGCACAGCCCCACCGCTCCTTGGCCTCAACAATGGACTTGATGTTTGCAGGTCAAGACATGAAAGGGTTGATTAAAATTCAAAACATTGCACTAGTAACTCACTCTCTTTTGGATCCAGTTTCTTCTCTGAAGTCTTCTTTACAGTCCTACAACATGAAAGTGTTTGCCACTGTTTGGTTAGCCTTCCCAGAGAAATTTGTCATGGTGCTGTATGAGGATTTCTTTGTTTGTGATGGGTGGGAAGAAGTTTGCTGGGGGTAAGGGATGATTAGAGAGAGGCAGGCAAGGCTACAAAGTCTTTATGACTTCTTAGGATGAAATTCTAACACTGGACAGTGCCTTGCTCCCCCCACCAAACCTGTTCATTTTAGCTAAGAATAACCATCGATCATTTAGACTCCTCAAATACATCTGTCATTCCATATCCAGAAGCACACTTCTTATCTAAGATCATCATCATGAGAGAGCTAGCAGGCACCTTGCAAACTACATCACCTTTGAAAAAAATAAAACTCACTTTGCCCTAAGATCTCAAAGCCCACACTCTTGTTTAGATGTCAGTATAGGGATGTACAGAGAGTTTGGCTATTAGACTCTGTAAGGCTCCTATAGTGAGCATGATAAAGTTTAATGCCAAGGAAGAAAAAAGAATAATAATCCTTCAAAATTGAAAAAAATATTCATCAATTAAAAACAGAAAATGCCAGTAGGTACAAAGGCAAGAGTAACCCACACATGACAGAAGTACAGAAAACTGAAAGGGGTTTGAACTAGATCAACGTATTCTTCGAATTTAAACCTAAACCTACTAGGTTTTGCTGATAATTCTCCAAATATACTTTTAAATACTTTTATGCAACAAAATCACTTCTATTGTTCATTAGGTCATGTTTGGAGCTTGAGATGTTGTTGTAAAATAAAGAGAACAAAATAATCTCTTCGATTTCCTAGGGTTTTTTTTTGTTTTTTTTTGTTTTGTTTTGTTTTGTTTTTTACGGCACAACACTGCTTTATAGAAAGGACTGAAGGCCTGACTGGGATCCTGAGTAAGAACTTGAGGGATTAACTGCAGGACTCAGAGACACTGTAGATGGTCCAGATGGGGCAGTAGCCCAAAGACAAGGACATGGCCAACACGGTTGTGATGTAGAAGCTCATTCGTAACCGCACATATGACACTGAAGGTTGCTCTGAGTCTTTATACATCCAAGTGTCTCTTTTTCTTATACATATGCATACACTTAGACACATAAATATATGCATATTTATGCATGTGTATGATTCTGTGCACAGTTGTATGTAATTTTTAACTTACACTTGTGGTAATTATTTGAGTCTATTTTTATTAACATCTCCCTAGAGGCCAAATTATTTAGGTCAGAAATAAAATAACTAATTTTTCATAGCTAGAATGGACCCAGTGATTTAAAGTTATAAGTTTACTAATTCCACATGAACCAGAATTGGAAATTTAAGAATTTACGAGATCTTGAAAAATTCACGAGTATTTTTTAGTTTTTAACTTTCTTTCCAAATAAGATCCACCAATTTAATGGTGGAAATTGAAATATGATGTATACAGACCAAAATAAATGAGCAAACTTGTTCTCAAAACATATTATGTAACACTTCAAATATTATTAAATATTTCAAACAAACAAATGTAGTGATTGCTGACTATCAGTCATGGGTATACACCAATGATTTGATAATATAGATGAACTTGTAATCTTTATAGAACATGTTGACTGAATCACACTTCAAGCATAATTTTGTCAGCTTAATTCTCTTTTGTCTTTTCCATTTTTCTCTGTTGTCATGGATATTTGCATTACAGAACTCAGGAATTATAGTTTTGGGATATATTATATTTTTAAATAACTGTAAAAAATGTTTATTGACTGCAGACTGTAGCCAGTGAGTATGGAGGAACCAAAAAAAGCAAAATCATCAACTGTACACTGGGGCTTTGCTAGCTATTATGTTTAGAAATCCACTTTAGATGCTTTTCTATCTCCTTGCTTCTAGATCAACCCTCAGGGGGAAAAAAAACCAGAAAACAGATAAGACATATAACGTGCATGCATACAATGCTGCAGTTTTTATAAGTAAAATTTATATTTATAAAGACATTTAATGAAACTTGCAAAAACTGTTATCTAAATAAGGGATGAATCAAGTAAGAGCACTTAGTGTAAATTGAGTTTGCTTCCCCCACCACTCTGCCCCCCACGTTAGTTTTTCTTTTCTGTCTACATTGTAAAGTAAAAGCTTTTTTAGGGAAACATCTAAGCAACAGTCAGAGATATTACAGGAAGTACCAATTTTCTGATCATTGAACTGACATTAAAGATGCAGATAGGACGTAGGTACTGACGCGCGCTGGGCCTGAAAATGACATCCTTAGAAGGTGCTCACCCCTGGAGGGAGCAAGGGCTAGTGTGCTCTGGTAGAGGCAACAGCAGAATATTCACTAAAGCTGTGCATTGCTATTTCCAGGTTCTAACTCCAACCCTTCACCAACAAGTAAAGCTTAGGTTAAGTCTTGCACCTGAGATGCATAATGTACCACCATTGATGGGTCCGTTAGCTCTGGCAACATCTCTGGTAGCCTCTTCTTCTGAGCACTGGACAGAAGTGAGAGGACCACTTGAGATTTAGTCCATCGAGGCTGATCTAGGACTGTCACTAGCACTGGGTCAAGGCCCTTCCTTTTGTTATCACTGTGACAAGCTGATAGAAGCAAAGCAAGGGAGAAGCTCTGTTTTCATTCACACTTTCAGAAAGCACACCACATCAGAGGAGACAGAGCACGGCAGAGTTTATGGGAGGGGAGTCTTGAGGCTTGTCTTCCTCTTATCATAGAATAGGAAACAGCAACTCAGGCGCCTTACTTAGGGTTTCCATTGCTGTGTTAAACCAACATGGCCAAAAAGAACTTGGGGAAGAAAGGGTTTATCTTGCCTAATCATAGTCCATCATGAATGGAAGTCAGAGCAGAAACTCAAGGCAGAAATTTGGAGGCACATGAACCTGCCATGGAGAAATGATGTCACTGGCCTGCTCTTCAATGCATGCTCAGCCTACTTTACTTCTTATGCACTCCAGAACCCCCGTCCCTGGGTGGCACCGCCCACAATGGAACAGGTCCTCTCACTTTAGTCACTAATTAAAAGAAAGGCCCAACAGGCTTACCCACAGGCCAATCTGGTAGAAGAATTTTCTCAATTGAGGTTCTCCTCCCAAATGACTCTAGCTTATCCAGCATATCTGCTGCAAACACTGTCAAGACAATATCCTTACTACCTGCCTCAAAGACTCTCGTGAACCAACTGTGACTCACTCTCCAAAAAGCAACACAATCTGGGGACTAAGTAGGGGGTGTTTCATCCATAAACAGTAGCAGGCAGTGCCCAAGCAAGAGTGACTTCTAGGCTGCATGCTTTTAAGGACTCCAATTTAGAAAGCTCAGTTGCATCTGTCATTATGGATTCCTTTGTGCTAACGGGATGATTCACATATAAAACCCATTGTCACATCAGCACAAGCTTGGAGAAAAACAAAATAAAATGTGTTCTCTTTCCTCCCTCCTTGCCCTGTTAACTTGCAAGATTCTCCATGCTGGAAATCTAGACTTAAAACCTTCATTCTTATTTGTGAGAAGGTAACCATAACTGTAAGTTAGTAAGGAAAAGAGGATATGATGATTTGTCTTAAAATCTAGATCCATATATAACAATTGTTTATTGCCTGTTTTATATTGAGAAATAAGAAGGTTCATTTGCTGTCTCAATATATCAGAAAAGATGCTGTTTGAACATGTTGTGTTTCAGAAATTAAGTAGTATTAGTTATATATCCATTTTATTAAAATAATTCACTTAATACAAAGAAGGAATTCCAACCACTTTAGAAATTTAAACTATGTAACTCAGCCCTTTACTAATCAAAAATAATTGTTTTGGCAGAAGTCAAGGCATATTTTATTAAGAGTCATCTTAATTTTGCTTTGTTCCAAATGTTTATATTTTCAGATTTTATGTTTTAGTATCCTTTGTAAAATCAGACACTCTAATACATTGTGTTTTGAATTTTTTTCTTTTTCTGCCAACCTTGCTTTACTTACAAACAAATGAGAAAGGAGGTGTTTGAAAAACTGACTATAATGTTTAAATATATGTATTTCATATTTGTTTCTAATTGGTAAACCACCAGAAAGACATACACATAACACAATCTGTCACCCTTTACTTGACCACTCTCTAAAGAGAGTTAAGGCTCATCTACTGAGTATTTAATCCAGCATAAAGGGAGCTATTTTGTCAGCAATCAAAAGAAAATCCTGGATCCTACAGAAGTGAAATCTAAACTAAACAAGATATAACATGCATCAGTAGTCCTGGATTGTGATGTCAAAGATAGGGAAGATCTATGCAAATGGCATTTACCCTTGCTCAAAATCTACCTTGTGAAACTCACTATACACAGGTCCTGCCAATTACCCATGGTGAGCAGGTAGTTTTGCTGAGCTGATATATTTGTTCAACTCTTTCTCTACACTCTGATTATAATAGAATATGAAACACTATGCCTATTAAAATCACTTGAAAATGAGTGATTTATTTTGAAAATTTTATTCTTATATAGTTCCTAGAAATGTATGTATTGTGATGTGTTTTTATGTATCACATTACATGCCCATATATATCTCTACACAAATACATTTTGATGGTCATCCTCACTATTTTAAGTAGGAACTCATGTGTTTGTCATAATTCCTAATCTTTTGCTGAGGTTTACATTATATTTTGTGAGTTTGAGTTTTCTCTGCCCACTTCCTATCCCCTTTGAAGACTTTTTAATTCAAAATAATTCTAGATAAAAGGTTTCATCTACCTTCTTGTACATGATTTCAGTTTTGAGTCTCTATCATTTTTCTGCAGTGAACCATGAGCATGCCTAACAGTGTTGAAGTCTACAAAAGGCATATGAGGCCCCATGATGATTCCAGTGATAACACCACTAAGCTGAAAAACACAACCTAAAGATCGGCTTTGGGCTACAAACTGTTCAGAACAATTTCCAGGTAGCTGAGGTGATCCAACCTAACAGACTACTCAATTTTTTCTTTTCAGGGTCCCCTAAATATACCACTGCCCCCAGACAGAAGGAAGTAAATTCAAGACTAGGACACCCACATTCCCACTAAGTAGGAATTAGTCGTTCAATGGGTTATGGATGTTTGTCATTGTTTAAGGGGATTGGTAACAAATTGTTATTGGTAAAGGTCAGGAAAAAGCTTAGCAGAGCATACTAAATTCAAGGTTCTTGTTTTGAAAAGAAAAAAAGGATATACAGATATGATAAGATATAAAAGTAGATTATTGAATCTACTTTTATAAAAGCAACTATTCGTATTAAATGTTTTACATTGCATTGGACTTTGTATATTGTATACAAATTTTGTATATTGATACAAATTTGAGATTAATTTTATCAAAACAGACTGTACATATGTTTCTAAACTTGTTCAAGGTATTGTACCTACAAAGCTCATTTAACAATGTAATGCAAATTTTTAGTTCTTGAAAGTTATTATTGCCAATTGCTTAGGATATTTAAAAAAGGCAAGATCGTAATTAGTCAGCTATTAAAGTTAAACTTGTAGTCATATTAGGTATGTTTTAAAGGCCAAACAAAGATATATATATATATATATTTAAATATAGATAGATAGATAGATAGATAGATAGATAGATAGATTTAAATAGGTCACCTTCAAACACTTCAGAGATCTACAGAATATGACATTCAAGATGTTTTAATAATATAGGTTATTTTTCTATTTTTTTTTCTTTTTTTTTTTTTTCGAGACAGGGTTTCTCTGTGGTTTTGGAGCCTGTCCTGGAACTAGCTCTTGTAGACCAGGCTGGTCTCAAACTCACAGAGATCCGCCTGCCTCTGCCTCCCGAGTGCTGGGATTAAAGGCGTGCGCCACCACCGCCCGGCTTTTTTTCTCTTTTTTTTTTATGACAAAAAAAAGAACATGTCTGCTCCTGGCAGCACCAATCTAATTCACAGAAGATGATGGGCATCAAAGAAACTCCACATGGAGTTTGCTTTCTTTGTGGCAAAAGAAAGCCACTGGGCAAGAAAATGCCCTTGCTTTGACTGCTGACAGTATGCTGTTTTAATTGGACAAGCAGGACACAAAAGAGGGTGACTACCGAAGCATTCCAAGACAAGGCAGGACCGTCCATCAAAAGACCTGCTTCTTAGAAGAGTCTGCCAGATAGTCAAGGAGTATAGGCTGAAGATGGATACCCTAATGTTGCAGAGGAACTTTGGGTTACTGTCCAGGCAGCCACCTGTTTCTGTCATTTCTCACAATTTTTGGAAATAACTTGCTGGCACTTCCTTCTTACTCGATCAATATTATTTCCTTCTTGGATATCTGAGAGAGTTGAAGACTAGATAATTATAGATTTCCCTGTTTACCAGATGCAGAAAGCATATTATGATAGAATGTAAATTAGGTAAAAGATTCTGGACTCACAAGGTAGGATAGATATGGAGTACTTTTTGCATTTTTCAAATTAAATAGACTAGACATTGTTGATGTATTTATTGCCTGTATATATTGCATATATCTTTTGTACTTATTGTAGATAGTTTTTCTTATATTAGTTATAGCCTTCTTTTATTTTAGACTAAAGCAGAAATATTGCAATATTTTATTTATATTTTAATACATAAAGCTTACCTTAAGAACAGAGAGTAAAACTATGCCACTAAAGGCCAGGTGGTGGTGTCACACACCTTTAATCCCAGGATTTGGGAAAAAGAGACAGATGGATCTCTGTGAGTTCAAGGCTGCCCTGGGTTACACAAGATCTATACAGAACAGATCCAGGTGGGGGCGGCTCATACTCTTAATCCCAGTACTAGGGAGTTACTTGCCTTTAATCCCAGCACTAAAGGGGAATATAAGACAGAAGGAGACAGAGGCTCAGGGTCAGTAATCACTTGACCAGCCTTGATAGAGGTAAGACTTCTTTAGTGGCTTAGCTGTTTTGCTTTTCTGATCTTCAGCTTGAACCCTAATATCTGTCTCAGGGTTTTTATTATCCAGGTTACAATTAAGTAGGAACTAATATGTTTGTCATAATTCCTAATCTTTTGCTGTGGTTTTAATTATATTTTGTGAGTCTGAGTTTCTTCAGCCCACTTCATATCCTCTCTGAAGACTTTTTATTTCATGAAGAATGTCTGACAGCCAAAAGCTCACTGAGTTCATTGGAGTTTAAGATTTCCATTTTTGAATAAGGCCTGTATCACCTCTGGTGAAATCATTACAAATGAATGTCAATAATATCCAAGAAGACAGAATCTTAATATAAACCAAATGGTATCCCTTGAGGGAGAAAAAAGAGCTTACCAAGGGCTTAGATGTACATGTGTTCACAATGATGATTACCCAGCAAGGGGATCTCAGAACAAGGCTGCTTGTTTACAGTGGATGTAATGAGGTTTCTGTGCTAGAGTTCAACACTTTTTAGAATTCTGAACAAAGAAAGGGTACATTGGAAGAGCTCTTCAACTTACACCATAAATTGGACTTGCTGCCAAAATCAGGAGGAATCTAAGGCCTTGACTGGGGTAAGTGGTTCTTAGCAGAGTTCATGACAAAATAATGAAAGCCGGGGGTGTTTTTTACAAAGAACATATGCTATGCACTGTGGTCTTTTTATACTTGCAGAGGCCCACATTTATTTTTAGCCTTGTGTATGCAAACATACCTAATGACTAGGAAAGATGCAACACTTTATACATTGAAGGAGTCAATGGTATCATCAGCTAAATGTACTTGAAGCAGCAAGATGACAAATGTTGCCTATGAAGTGGGATGAAATGTAACAGAAATGGTAAACTTCTAGGAGTAAATATAAACATGTTCTTATTTCATCATTTTAAACATCTTTCAAAATTCAAATGCAGAATGAAATCTCTATGGCAGATACTCTATGTCTGGGGTAGGAAATACAGCGTGTGTGGAGTGACAGTTATAGAATGAATATATGAACATAAATTATAACTCAGATAATTGAGAGAGGGAAGTTTATGCTTATCTTGGAGTCTAATAGAGTTGGCAAATGTGTTGTTATGTTTAATAGATTCAGAAATAGATAATTGTTTCCTTTTTTTTCCAAAGCAAAACGAGGCAGAGAAGCCCAAATCAATGCCCCACAGAAATGGAGTTTTCATTAGATGAAAGCATCCAAATTAGAACCTTGTAAGTGCCACGTGTGGACAACCATCTCAGAGTGGTCTTCACACACACATCTGCCGGGGTCAAATGCTCTGTTGATTTTCTGCTAAGCAGCAACATAGAAAATACCAGAGGGTAAAGAGAGGTTGACATTTGTGTAATGATTTGATCCCGAAGCTCATCGTTTTTGCAGCTAATGTTTCTTAAATGTCTCTTACTACTGGCTTTGAGAAACAAAGTAGACATGTTCTAGACTCAATTTAATAAATTTCTATCGTGGTATGAAAGGAGCTGAAGGAAGCCTTCAGTCAAAAGCCAGCAAGAGAAAGGCTGCAGGCTTAGAAAAGCAAAGCTATGAATCTATTCACCATCTCAGTGAGTTGAGAGGATTCTTCTTTCTTGGTCAAGCAGCAGGCAAGTCCATAGTCCTAGACAGCATTTGATTGAAGATGGTCTAACTACACTGGCCCAACATTCTTCCCACACAGACATGGGAAAACTGATTAGGGTCTGTTTCTTTTGGTTCCTAAGTTTTTGGTAATATTTTCATGTCATAGTTGCAAAACTGACACATATGGAATGGTTTGCAGTGTTTTTTTTGCATTCTTTAAAGTTTTACTTTCTTCATATTATTTTTTTGAGACCTTGATAACACTATGTATAGTCACGTTCATGCCATCATAGATACATGAAAGCCATAGGGCAGCTTGCTGAAGTCAAACCTCTCTTTCCTCTGGCATGCTATTCTGGATATCAGACTCAGGTCATCAGACTTGGTGAAAGGTATGTAAATACTGAGAAGACCTTTGGTCTGACTTAGTAACTGCTTTTGTTCATTTGTTTGATTTTGTTCTTCAAGACAGCATCTAACTGTGTAGCTCTAACTGTCCTAGAATCCTCTGTAGACAAGGCTGACTTTGAACTCACAGAGATCCACCTGTCTCCCCCTACTGAGTTCTGGGAGTATAGGCGTGTGCCACCTACTTTGTAAATTTAAGTGAGCTTTGTTATTGCTGTTTTCATGCAATGTCCTTTGTCAATTTTATTATTAATATATGTCCTCCTGGTGGCCTAAGTCAAGTAGTCGTTTCAATATCAGTGAGCTGTTACTTTGTGTGCTATTCAAAGAATGCATCATCTCAGTGTTATATTTAAATAGTGAATTCAATTTTATTTAATAGTTGCATACAGTGTTAAGGCCCAAGTCTATTTTGGGTATGGGCAGGCAATTTTTCCTATATGATTATTATTATTTTTTTGTCATTACGTGATTTACACTTGGACACTTCTGTTTGTGTGGATTTGGACACACTGTACTCCATTTCACTGGTCTACATATATGCCTTCATGCAGATGTCACATTGCTTAGCTGTGAAACACTCTTGAAAGTTGGGAGGTCAGAAAATGAGTAAGGCAGGTCTTATTCTTTTAAGGTTAGTTTGGACTTTTGAATTTTCAGGAAAAAATATGTCTTAGAATGAGACCCTTATTTTTACAAACCACCTTATTAGGATTTTCAACTGGGGAAGGTTAAATATGAAAATTTCTTGGAGTAATATTGCCATTAATAATATTATATCTTCTAATATATCTTTTAACATTAATATCTTCTAATATAGAATATTAACAGTTACCTGTTTCGTTTATTGGTTTAAAAATCTATTTTTCAATATGCTAAAACTATAATAATATCTTTTTAAATTAATATTGGTTCTACATAAAATTTTATATTCAAGATTATATATCATATTAACAAATATTTAAATAAGGAGACAATGACCTATTGTGGGTCTTTTTTCAGATCTTAAAACAAAGCTGATTTCTGGTCAAAATATTTGGCACGAAATCTGATTTTATTTATAAGATCATACCTACAAAATTTATAATCATTGCTTGTCCACAAGTGTCTCATTATGTATAATGCAACAAATAGGTACTTAGTGCACGAAATTCTAAACCAGAGTTTCAATCAGGGAGCAGTGATACCCAGTCGAGTTTCTGCATTGGCAATGCTACCATATGACTGTTACCCATAGCCCTAGTCGTGTGTGTGTGTGTGTGTGTGCTTGTGTGTAAGACTGTGCTAGCTGCAGCTTAACTTGGAAAACTGACGGTCTGGTATACTGTCAGGTCTTGAATCAAGTAATACACAAGCATGTGCATTACTTATATCTGTAGACATATAATTATGTATAGATACACATAATGTATATAATTATATACTTTTGTTCATAAACATGTACAAAATTTATTTATTAAGACACAAATAATACTAAGTAGATTGAATTGTACCTAATATGGAAAACTAGATTAAATAAAATCCTCTTAATATATAATATGTTTAAAGTAATATATTTAAGCCTCATTCTTTAAAAATGATATATTCACAACTAAAATTTAAAAAGAAAAATATGAAAAGATACTTTAAAATATTTTAAAAGATATTTTAAAAACTATATACATACAAATATATCTCTTTGATAGGCATTTATTCAAATGGTGGAGTGTCTTTCTTGGTATAGGGATGTGATTGTTTCTATATGTGTGTTAATGCATTCCAGATTCAAAACTCTCTTTTTCATGGAGCACACTTTCAGATTTTCTTTGACAATCTCTGTGACATTCCTTGTCACAATTATGTTTGTTCAAGCTATATTTTAAGATAATGACTGTTAAGATAATGAGAAGATGCTGCTTGTTTGTTTCCTAGCCTCCCAGAAATAATCACATAGAAACTATGTTATTTAAGTCACTGCTTGTCCCATTAGCTCTAGCTTCTTATTGGCTAACTCTTACATCTTAATTTAACCCATCTCCACTAATCTGTGTATCATCAGGAGGTCGTGGCCTATCAGCAAAGTTTCAGCACATCTGTCTCCAGCAGCAGCTCCATGACTTCTTTCTGACTCTGCCTCCTATGCATTCACTTTTGTTATCCCTACCTAGTTCTGATCCCCTATAGCGCTACCTTAGGCCCAAAGCAGTTTCTTTATTAATCAATGATATTCACAGCATATAGAGAGAAATCTCTCTTCAGATAACTATTATTTTCATAGACTACCTAGGTTTTAGTAAACTCGGAGAACCTTTTACAGCACTTCAAAATCAAAATCAGAACATGAAATATTATATATTTCATGTTGAATATAACTGCCAACAGAAGAGACTAACAAGCTTGGTGCCCACCAGTTTCCCCTGTGTTGGGGCATTGCCAGCCACAATGGAGAGGGGTCTTGATGAAACAGAGACCCTGTCAAGAGCTGGGTCACTGCTGCTCTATTTCTGCTTCACTGATGGAGCCAGGGCACAGGGCAGCCCATGTTGGCCGAGGTTTTCTATTTGTCTAGAAATCTGGAGGACAAAGGCATGCTATGTTCTAAATACAGTTTTAAAGTCTGTTGGATATGTCGCTAAATCTTGAGTTTTCACATCAATATATTGACTAGGTTCTCATTGTTGGCCAGTGTTCAGAGCATCACAACAATGCAGTCCAATTCCTATGTCTTTGAAGAATAGAGACCTAGTAGTAATATGGATGACTACTTCAGAAAGTTCTAGTCTATATTTTATATCACAGCACGTGAGCTATCTATTGTAACTTGCTATTAAGTTTAAGAAAGATTTACAATTAGCCATCTTCATATTAGCTTTCCAATTTAACAAAATATAAAACAAAAATTAAGAACTTTAGCTAAGAGAAGACTTTTTTTTGTAAAGCCATCTTTAAAACACTAAAGGAACAGTACAAGATGGCTAGTTAGTGAACACGCAAAAGCAACATGAGCATTTAATATAAATAAAAGAAACAATGAAAATTCAGGGAGAAAAGACATGGTTATCAGAAGACAACAGAGAATCCTATTGTGGCAGGAGAATGGTTAAGGAAAAGTGAGTTTAGAAATCAAGATGTTTGCACATGCTTGGAACACTGAACACTTGGCAGAAGTTAGGGAGGATGGTTGTTTTTATGACACAGGTTTTTTTTTCAAGTTTATGAAAAAGTTACAAGGATAGCAGATGAAATACTGAAAATAAATAGGCAACCCACCCGTGTGTGTGTGTGTGTGTCAGGGAGATAAATAGAGAGGAGTGAGAAGGAAAGAGAGAGACAGAGAGAGAGACAGACACACACACACACACACACACACACACACACACACACACAGAGAGAGAGAGAGAGAGAGAGAGAGAGAGAGAGAGAGAGAGAGAGAGAGAGAGAGGTCATGAATGTGAGTGGAAGTGGTTGTGCACTAGAAAATTTGGCACTGGGAAAGGAAGCAAAGAAAATTATATACATACCATACTGTTGTGTGACACTCAGAAAAATAAAAGTTAAATGGATATACCTACAATTAACATTTTGCTATAAACTCTTCAACCTCTTTGTTCTATTTTATAGACACATAAATGACCTCAAACAACAATTTTGTGAGCTTCCTTACCTTTGGTTCACTGTCTGCAGAGTCTATCTGATTTGCCTCTGTGATCACTCTGTCTCTTGAATGTAGAGGGGCTTTGGATATGTTTCCTTACCTGTAATGGACTCTTTGTATCAACTCAGGCAAGGAACAGGAGCCATTCTTCATGTCTCGCCTCTATCCAGTCTCAGAAACTCTGTCTTGTGTAAGTGCCATCACTTACATGTTTTTAGGAAAGTCATAGTTCTCATGAGACTCACTGCTTTGGGAACAACATACCTGCCCAGAGTGTACTAACACTGAGATATATCTGGACCTGTAGCGTGTTTGATTGTCTACGGACAACTCATCATTCCTAGCTTTCTTGATTTCTCTTTTTGTGTTTATTTTGAGAGTTTTCTCATGCCTGTTTCTTAAGTTCTTGTCATACATGTATGTCTATTTGTAATGCATGCTTCCTATAGCTCTGAATACTGGAATTCATACTTAATGTCATATTTTCAGATACCACTTCCTTATTCAATGCTAATTCTGTCTGTCTGTCCTCCCATGAGCAGTTTTTTTTTCTTTTAACTTTGGCTTTTCTTTTCTTTTTTCTTTTTTTGCTGAATATATACCGTTTATTAGGATCTATGCAAATTTTCAATTTTCTTTTCTTTTTTTTTATAAATTTATTTATTTATTAAAGATTTCTGTCTCTTCCCCGCCACCGCCTCCCATTTCCCTCCCCCTCCCCCAATTAAGTCCCCCCCTCAGCCCGAAAAGCAATCAGGGTTCCCTGTCCTGTGGGAGGTCCAAGGAACCCCCACCTCCATCCAGGTCTAGTAAGTTGAGCATCCAAACTGCCTAGGCTCCCACAAAGCCAGTGCATGCAGTAGGATCAGAAACCCATTGCCATTGTTCTTGAGTTCTCATTAGTCCTCATTGTCCGCTATGTTCAGAGATAACTTTGGCTTTTCAAGACAGGATTTTTCTGTCTAGCCCTTGCCATCCTGGAACTAACTTTATAAACCGTGCTGACCTGGAACTCACAGAAAGCCATCTGCCTCTGCCTCCTGGGTGCTGGGATTAAAGTCTTCTACCACCACTCCCTGGTGCATGGGGCCATCTTGAAGCACTCAATTTTTTGTCTTTCCTGAGCATAACACAGGACCCCTGACACAGCACCTCAGTCAGGGAGGTTTGCTGGCTATCAGTTCCTTTGTGCACTTGAGATGAAATGTCTTAGAGTCTATGCTTAGTTATTTTTTGAAACAAATGATGTCCCAGCCATTAAGATGTCTATCTTCCGGAGGTTTATCTTTGTTAACGGACCTACTGAAAGTAATTTTTCTTTCCTGTGTGAAATAAACGTCTAGTTTTCAGCCGTCATCCGACATTCACAAATGTCAGTCATACACCAGGGTTGATCCACTGGAACTGACACCTTTGATGCAGACAGACACCCATAAGCTGTAGGTACACATCTGAAAGCAGCCGCGCTCAAATGGAGCTTTATGGTCCTTGGAATTTTGATACTGAGAGAAGATGCTGAGAGAGCAGAGGAAACATCTCTGTGGAAGGATAATGGTCAGTGAAATGCAGCTGATGATCACCTTTCAAAGCATGGTTTTCTAAATCTCGCCAAACACCTTTTGTGTCAAAAGAAAAGCAGAGAATCCTCTACAGAAATGTTCCCTGTCAGCTTCTCACCATGATAGGTGGCAACTTGACACACTAATTAGAGTTTTAAAGAAATTACCCGAAACTAAACCTGAAAGGGAAAATCTCCATAAGATGCCTGTTCGAATGCCACGGGCCAGAGTCCCAAGGGTAAAAAGTGAGAGCCAAGAGTGGTCCCCTATCAGCCCTTCCTTCACTTTCTTTGGAGCACCCGGAAATGTTTTCTCTCTTTACTGCTAAGGAGTTTGCTCTCTAATTTAATTTCCTCTTCGACGTTACTTGAAGCACTATCAGTTATCCGCTACGTTTGGGCAGCCCTCGTGTTGTTCCATTCCTCTCTTCCATTGTCAGACTTTCCTTTTGGACGGGTAGATTGGTTTCTTTAACTATAATGTACTACAAGCATGTGAGCAGCCTTATATATTAGTAGATGAAGATTTGATCTGAAAATTAGCAGTACCTGTAAGTTAAAGAACCATAATGCTCATGAAGAATAAATAATCATGGTATACAGGGCAGTATTTTCATATCTTGACTTCTCCTTATTCTAAGCCATATTTGGTCTGTGGAGTAATAATAAATATTACATTTGAAGACGTATTACTGGCTATTTATTCTTCATTAAATTCTGGGTTTCTTCATTAAATTATATTCCAATGGGTGGGTGCCTTTGAGGAATTCAAGTTAATAGCTTCCATATTGTTCTGTCTAACACTTAAATATCAGTTGTCAAACATTAAATTTCACATAATTATATTTGTAAAACTGTCCAGAATTTGATTCCTTAACAAATTATAAAATCCTAGATCAAATCAAAACTCATTTCTGCATGTGAATGGTACTTGTCTTTAGCAGGAGACATTTGAATCTTAGCTAAATTTCCTATAAAATTACAGGGGAAAGAGTTATGATTTCTAGATTAGAAATCTATAATAAAATAAATTTTTATAAAAGATTTTATTAATATTATTTTGTTAAACTGGCTTCTGCTACAGTAAAACATTTTATGACAACCACCAAATCAATTTATAAGTAAATATCTATTATCTGTGGAAATTGTAGGTAAGAGAGATTTTTGAAGTCTGCCTATGTGCTGACAGAATTAAGCTACACTATAACAAAATTGACAAGGCTGTAAATTTTACTTATCAGACTGATGGGTTTAGGCTAGGTCACATGGCTTGTTCCTTGTGCTAAAATCTAAGAAGAGAATATTTGAAATAAAAGCCACAATTACCAACCTCAAGGCCTTTGCCCCATATTACCAGAACCCTACATGTGGGTGAACAAACAGCAGTGACCTGTGGGCAGAACACCCTTAGGCTACGGTACAAGGCCAACTACTGCATGGACTGCTTAGCTTTATGCTGCTTGATATATTTCAAGTGCTCCCTAACCCCTACTAGCTAGAGTGCCAAATGTCATTAAACATAAGGAAGCCAGGATGAGAGTGTGTGGGCTGAGGAGCGATGCTCCTGCCCCTCTCCTGGGAGAAAGAACTCAGCATATGCCTCTCTGACAAGGCCCAGTGACTTTATCTACACGGTGAAGAACATCACCACTTGGAAACAAACCAAATGAGGTCTGTTCTACTCATGCATGGAATGCTATTCAGTCAAGTCAGCTTCAGCAGCTCTAGTACCAGGCATTCTCTGCTCACCACAGCAAAACAGCATATGGCTTTAATTAACATCATGAACCCTAAATACCAGGTAGCTAAAGCAGTTTCCATGAGTAATTCTTCATAAATCATACACCGGTAATAATATAACTTTGGTGATCCACACTCACAGGGAAACCAGTGAACCTGTGTGGGCGACACATTCCATGAAGACAGATGCTTATGTAAAATGTAGTTACTAATAAGGAATGAAGTCTTTGATGCTGGATGATGATATTTAGATTAATAAATTTTCTTTGAAAAATAAATATGATTATCAAGTATAATAAATGGAATTGGATCGTTTCCTTGTGGATGAGGTCCGTAGATAACTAGTTAATTTTAACTTGCTACAATACAAACAACAGATGTGCTTGGCTTACATGTCAGAATAGACCCAGAATACTTGTTAGAAATTGCAATATTTTCTAGGTTTCTAAGACAGTTCTTTTTTTTTAACAGTTTTATAAAGTTTATTTTGTTTTAATTAGGTATATCTGTGTGTGGCCATGTGTAGGCAGGTACCCGATGAAGCCAGGAAACCCCTGGAGATGAAGTTACAGGAGCTTCTGAGCCACTTGATGTGGTTGTTCAAACGTGTTATTAACAGCTGAGCCATCTGTCTAACCCTCTACTCTTTCTATGTTAAACCATTTTCACAGAGAGCTCACATTTTTTAAAACGTGACTTGTGACAAGTGGAAAGGAGATTAATAAGAATGGTGGCAAAAATAAGCAATGTCTAAACTCTTGTTTTTGAGGTGTGGTGACCCCTGCTATCTCATTTTTGACTTGAAAGCAGACTCTGTATTTCATACTTTGAACCAATAAACTTAAATTGAAAATTAAATAATGCTAATCCATTATGTCTAAGCACTATAACTACATCTATTCATATACAGTCAAATTGATTTATCTTCTTCTTACTTATTTTTTGTAATAGATTTCTCTTAGGTACCCCTACCTGTTCTGATAATTGTTATATATCCCAGGCTGACCTTAAGCACACGGAAATCCTCCTGCTTCAGTTTCTAGAGTTATATATCACCATGTCTTAAAATAATTTTAGCTTGAGTAAAAAAATAAATGCTATATATGTATTTCTGAATGTACATGCGTATTCTCTCTCTCTCTCTCTTTCTCTCTCTCTCTCTCTCTCTCTCTCTCTCTCTCTCTCTCTCTCTCTCTCCACACACACACACACACACACACACATATGGAAAAACAATTAAAGAAAAGTAAACCATGGGATTGAAAATGCTCAGGGGCAAATGTGGGAGGGTTTTCAGGGAGGAAATAGAAAGTGGAAATTATATAATTATGAGTGATTATAATTTCAAAATATCATTGTTTTAACAATACCAAGTCAGTGATCCCAGACACATTTGAGTTGCCTTTGTATGAAGTGAGTGAAACAGAATACAATTAGGGGAAATAAACAAATCCAGGTTTCTCTCTTTCAGTCCATAATCATCTACTGTATACTGCATATGGCCTGTGTCCCTAAAGTCCTGCCTTCCTTGAAATCATAGGCAATGTGGTCTTTACATTAATCCCTGAGAAAATAACAGATGCAAAAGCAGCACCCCATGACAAAGAAACCATCCAACTTTAGAGCCTCTAATGTGAGGGAAGTGGCATTCTTTGGCGTTATACTCTGAGATACACTCATTAGCCGTCATCTCCTTAGAAACAAGAACAGTCTAAGTCACCAGATTGTCACATGACCTCTGCATGCCAACAGGTCTCTTCAGATTAAATTTCATTCCCTTATTGATTCATTCCACCCACATTTGCCCTTCTTAAATGAGTGCGGTGATCACTTCAAACTGCAAATCTGATTAGAGTAAAATCATTTCTGAAATTGCTTGTAGCTCTTTTCATGAAATTTTTAAAAGTCAGAGTTTCAGAGATGAGACCGTCTCATATACTATTCTTTGGTCTAGAAATTTTCGGGACCAAGATAACATATCATAATGTGTGTGTGTGTGTGTGTGTGTGTGTGTGTGTGTGAGAGAGAGAGAGAGAGAGAGAGAGAGAGAGAGAGAGAGAGAGAGAGAGAGAAAGAAAGAGAGACTGTGCTATAAGAAGTTACACACCACCACCAGTCTGGATACCTACTGTCCGTTCTGGTAAAGGAATCAGTCAGGCTAACTTCACTCTTCCCATCCTCCAATTCTAAATTCCTAGTTTTATCCACAGTTTAATAGCTCAAGATACAGCATCTGTAGTGCCCTGTATTCCTTCTCTTCATCCATTCTCCAGGATTCCGCAGACCCTTATGACAGACCCAAGGTTTTTTTTTCCTCCTATAGGACCTCTCAACCCCTCACCAATCTTATCCTTCTAATCCATGCCCATTCCTTTATGTCAGTTCCTAATGCCTTAAGACATGTTCTACCCAGTGGCTCACTTGGAAGGGACTCAATGGAACTCCCTACAATTGAACACATGACCACCACACTCTCCTAAGATCCAACAAAGATAAGACTAGATAACAATAACTATAATTTAAACAACCCCAAATCCAGATATATAGATATCAGCATAAAAACACAATCAACACCCAGGACAATATGCCTCTATTAGAGTTTGGTAACCTTATTACAGTAGGCACTGAAAAATTCCACATAGGTGAAGCACAAAGCAAGAACTACAAAATAGCTATTATGCATACATTCTAGGACTGAATAAATCCATAACGAAGTCAATGAAAACATGAACAGTAAAATGAAATGGAGAAAAGCTATTCAAGACATGAAAGGAGATATAAAATCTATAAATAAAACTAAAACTTAGGGAGAAGTGAAATGAAAAACTTAGAAATTCTAACAGAAATCTCAAAGAAAGCCACACGAACAGAATAAAAGAGATGGCAAAGAAAATCTTGGGAATTGAAGACAAAATAGAAGAAAAGGAAATATTATGTAGAAAAAAATATTACATCTAAAACATCTAGGCAAAAACCATCCAGGAAATCTGGGGCACTATGTAAAGATCAGCTATATGGATAATAAAAATATAGAAAGATGAAGAAACCCATGTCAAAGGCACTGAATATATTTTCAACAAAACTAGACAGGAAAATTTTTCTGCTCTAAAGGAGATGCCCAGGAAGCACACAGAACACCAAATAGATTATACCAGAGAAGAAATTAGCAATGACATATGAAAATAAAAATACTGAACATACAAAACAAAGTACAAGCAACGGACCCATAGCATGTGTATCCATTTTAATATGCAAAATATATTTCAAAACAAAACTAAGCAAAACAGATAGGGATGGACACCAAATACTCATCAAAGAAAAAATCTACCGTGGGGAGATTGCAATTCCTAACATCTATATGACAAACACAACACCACCTTTTCCTTAAACAAACAAACAAAAAAAGCCCACTACCACAGCAACCATCACATTTTGACACTCACACAATGATAGTGGAAAACTTCAACACCCACACTCTCCCACAGAAAATGGAATAATGCAATGTTGGAGCTAACCGACGCTATAAACCAAATGAAAATAACAGATATTACAGAACCAAAATATAAAAATACCTTCTTCCCAGCACCCATGAATTTTCACCAAAATTGACCACAATACACAAAACAAGGCTAGTCAGATACAAGGAAACTGAAATAACACCCTGCATCGCATTTGACTACTATGAATTAAGCCTGGATATCATCAACAGCAGAAACAGGAGGAAGCTTGCAAACTCATGGAAACTGAACAACTCACTACTGGATGAAAACTGTGTCAAGTCATAAGTTAAAGATGTTTAAACTTTTGAGAAAACAAATACACATCATCCCCCAAACTTACAGTACACAATAAAAATTCAGAGGCAAGTTCAGAGCTTAAGTTTAAGTGCTGGGTTAAAATAAAAGACTGAAGAGATTGCCTTTTCATATCTTAACAGCACAGCTGAAACCTTCATAACAGAAGGAAGAAATAAAGCCCCAAAGGAGTAGATGGCAAAGCTTCATCAAACTAAGGCCTCAAATTAATAAAATAGAAATAAAAAAATACAAAAACCAATGAAACAAAAAAGTTTCTTTGGGAAAAATAAATAAGATCAACAAAGCCTTAGACACATTAATTAAAATGCAGAAGGGGACAATCCAAGTCAATAAAATAGATAAGAAATGGAGGCATAACAACCGATGGTGAGGAAATCAAAAGAGTCATAGGACATGCTTTATAAACCTGTACTCTATTAAAATAGAAAATCTAAAAGAAATGGATATTTTTCTTGTTATGTACCACCTACCAAAGTTAAACCAAGATCAGATAAACATTTTAAACACAGCTGTAACATCTAGTGAAATAAAAGCAGTAATAAAAGTGTACAAATAAACAAAAAATAGCCCAGGGCAAGATTTTAGTACAGTTAGTGCAGAATTATAGCAACCTTTTAAAGAAAAGGTAACATCAATAATCCTCAATTTATTCCACAAATTAGAAACAGAATGAATATTGTCTAATTCTTTTTATGAAGTCATAGTTACCCTGATATCTAAACCACATAAAGACTCAATGAATGAAGAGAGATACAAACCAATATTTCTGGTGAATATAGTTGCAACTTTCTCAGTAAAATTCTTGCAAAGTCAATACAAGGATGAGAGGTACTAATGGGGACTGGTAGGGATAAGGACTGTGAGGGAGGGAATATGGGGAGGGACAGGTCAAACTAAGGGCTATTTGAGGTGCTGCATGGAAAACTAATACAGTAGAAACTTCTTAGAATATATAAAAAATAAGGTAATAAAAACTGAATGACCAAATAACAGGGGAAATGAAACCCAACTGGAAATCTCTTGTCACAAATGAGGCTTCTAGCTTCAGGAATGGATTGCATCTAATCAAATTCTTGGTCAAAGGGATCACATGGACACCCCAAACAACCCAGGATGTTGCCAAGGCTGTAGGTTGTTTGCCGTCTAGAAACTGATGATTAGGCCCTGTTGCTGAAGACAGCACCTCCTCAACTCATTGAAATCGAGACACTGAGATGGCTTCTAACTAGTGCCTTCACTCCCACAGACCAATGTTCATGCAAGTGGAAGATACTCTATAAAAGACCAAAGGAGAAATGTAAACACCAACCCACCTGCAAACTCTTTGATCTAGAATGATAATCCTCCTGCAATATGTACTAATGCAACAGTCGCACAAACTTGTGGGAGTAATCAATCAATATCTGATTTGAGGTAAATCCATTCCATGGGGTAGAACCCATCTTTGACATTGCTTGGGTGACAAGGAACTGGGACTAGATAGGACAGGAACTTAGGTAATATATAAAACTTATTTTAAAAAACAACCTAATAATTATGCAACATATTTCTACAAACATTTCTCATGAAAAATAAACTTCTGTGTTCATGTGTGTTCAAGCATTTTAAGTTGGTAAAATTAAAGAATATTGTGATTTTTAACCACATATAAATTTGCTTATCTAAAACAAAATCCTAAGAAGATCTAATAATTATAGGTTCCTCTTTCCAAACATTTAATGCTTCATACTAGATATGTGTACACACAGAGAATGAAAAAGAACTTTAGTTTGATAATTCCTTTAGTTTGATTTAATTTGAGAGCAAACTGGGTTGACAATGAGTTGGTTCTACATTTCTCTATACTCCATAGCTTTACTAAAACATTTTTAGTATTTTTAGGATAGAGAATTTTATAAAAAAATTCTAATATTGTCATCAACAATGCAGAAAAATCTAGTACAGATCAGGAACAACTTAGAAATGTACGCTTAAAATAAATTTTATTTCCTTCACTTATACTATACATAAAAAAGATAATTCTAAAAAGAAGAATGCGGAAGTGTTATTTTTCACAACTCTTAGTCCTCCTTCAGTAAAAGGGAGCATTGGGAGTCCAAACGAGTGGAATGCCATAACTTATACAAAAAGAAAGGGATAATGTAAAACAGGGAAGTGGAAGGTTGGAAGACAAGGGAGGTCATCCACTGGTTGCTATTTCTTTAAACTTCTCTAGTCCATATTTTTGTATTTTTGGAACCAATGTTAGAGGGAAAATGTTAGGGAAAATGTTATTTTTGCAAAGACAGATGCTGATTTCTTGATTCTTAAAGATTACAAATGATTCAAGGAGTGTTCTCTGGTGATTTCAATCCCAGCAAGCTTGATTTTAACATCTGACTTCTGAGTCTAATTTCAATGTAAAATGTAATGAAAAAAAGTGTCTGCTTGGTATAATGAGCAGCAAGCAATGATACCCGGATAGTCTGGGAGTTGGTTCTGAGTAATCCAGATGTTTGTCTTATGTTGTGTAATGTCCTCCTTCTTTTACAAACCTACTTCATGCTACTGTGAGGATTAAATACATTTTATGTATTTATGTGTGCAGCCCCTGGCATATTATTTAAAACTTACTAAAGTATAGAATAGAAAGCTATTTATACTTCAGTAGGATCTCTTTAAGTAACTAGGTTGATGTCTGCCTGGAGCAATAGGAATTCAAACTTTTCTGTGATTCTCTCTCCTTAGCACTTCAGATCTACTATTTTGGTTTGACATATGGTTCTTATTTCATGACCTATTATTTCTACAGCATCATCACCCACACAACACTTTGCTCATTCCCTTGTATATAATATTTCTAGCATGTCCTTTTGAAACGGCTCTGGAGTTCATTTTCTGGGACACTGGAGAGAGTAAAAAAATAATTGTCTTGAAGAATGTAATTAGTCTGTTTAAATTATAATTAGGAGATCTGGTTGTTCAGGAAATATAAATTAAAATACATCATACATATCTATCTCCTTTTTGTAATTATATTACAATTCTTAGTATTGATCAAAAAACTACTTAGCAATTGTTCAAATATTGTTCTAAGTGTTGATGTCCTATTATCCTAGGGGCTATTCGGGACATTTTAAAAATGGATTTTTCCAATTACATAACACATCAGCAATCTTTTCATGGAAGGTTGTAATGCCCTTGCCACCCATGGAGATTAATCCTGATTGGTAACTGGAGACAAATTCTATATAGTTGCATTAATAGCTCACATTACACCTGTCAGGCGTGTAGCCCTAAGTATTACAGCCTAGAAATTCATCCGATGCTAACCTAGTGCCATTTATCTCAAGCAATGCATAGTTATGAAGATCGATGGCTGTCCTTTGCTCAGACAATTTAAGATCATTTGAGGTACTTCTCCATTCATTAGTATTTTAAGCTCCTAAAATATTGTTAGTGAAAAGAAATTAAAAAGTCTGAACTATGGCCCTGTGTGGCCACCAAGTCATAAGTAGCTTTTGCAAATGCTTGCACCTCAGTTGTCTGAATTTTACAAGAGAAGAAATTATTCACAAAGCTGATGAACTGAAATCAATTGCTGCGTTCATCCGTTCATTTCAAAAGGCATAATTTGCACACAGTTTACAAAGTAGGTGTTCTTTTCTCCTTATAGATGGTGACCCAGGTAGTATTTTAAAAATGCTAAGAAATGCAATCAACCAAGAGATAAAATCCCAGCATGGCTTGCCGGTGGGGCTCCTGAAGTCCTATTGGGTCCACCTGAGGAACTAATGGCAATTGATAGCTAGTGGGGAGGGGCAGTCACTTCTAATCAGGAATGCTGCCTCCTAGAAGCTTCCCATGTTCACTTCCATGGTTCTACACCTATGCACACACAAGCAACACTAAGTAGATGTAGATGCTACTGTAGACCAGCACAGCACATGAACTTTCTCAGAGATCAAAGTAATCAGTTTCATGGTGTGTTCTGCTTCTCTTTAACCCATTCTTCTATATTAGATTTGTGGATCCCGACTGGATTGTTTGTGGTGTCAGAGTTTGTTCTGTTGTGACCTGTGGAAAATCCTTCTGCTGAGACCTGTAATAGTGATCCAGTGTTGATAAACATGTCTTTAGTGGCCAAAATACATCCCATTTGTTTTGAAAAATATCAGACTGCCTCAGATGCCTTCTCTGCAATCGTTTTGCCCTCAACCACTGTATCTATTCTTTTTAACCTAGCAACTATTCTTTCTCATGTTCTTCTATAATTACTTTACTCTCCGAATTTCTGGGGGTTAGGATGAACATTTTGTTAATTTACCTATTCTTGGTAGAGACTGCTGACTCATTTCGCCGTTGTTTGACTTGTCATTATTTCGTTGACTTAAATCCAAATTCCATAGCCGATCATGAGAGTGGAATGTTTCCACCTTAAAGCTGAAAGAAAAGTGAACAAACAAGAGTAAAAATCTGTGTAGGAATGCAACCAACACTAGCTTTTTATCTCTTCTTTATTCTGCATAGTGACCCATAGTTAGTTCTGTGCTGCTTTGATGGGGATGTTTCAATTCCTTCTCCTCACCCTACTTCAGTCTGCTGATCTGTATAGGGTTTTTTCTGTGTAATTGGGACTTTCAGCAACTGTAATAATTTGAGTTTCAGTCATTTACAGGCTGCTCAGACTCCTGATTCACAATAGGAGCAGCCCCGACAATGGAGCACGATGACAGAATTGAATTGGTCCTTTCAATTCTGATTTGACTTGATTGCCCAGGGTAGAGAAAGAAAGGTAATTATAGGACCCAGAAAAAGTATATCATGACAATGACACTTAATAGCTGGCTCCGAGATATGATTTTCTTTCTGTGATATCTACATGAAGCTCAGAGATTAAAAACCCTCAAGAGTAAAATTATCTTGGCAAATATAATATTTTCTCCCTTTGTTCATTAAAGCACTTTAGGCATTTATTATGTAATTCTTTGTAGTTCTATCTGACTCCTAATTTATTCATTCTATAATGTACAATCTAGGTGGAAAGGTAGCACAGGTATTCTTCTTTTTCTCTAATCATTTGGATGTAGTAATATATTTGCTTCCTAAGAAAACTTAATCAGTATAAATGCAAGTATTATGGCCTATTCCTACCTGTTTTGTATTATCTGTGACAATAAAATAACCAGTTGCCAAAACTTCACAAATGTTCATAATTCCATAAAAATGATTTAAACAATTATAATAGATATCCAGTATTGTTAAATGCATCTTCAGACCTTACGTTCATATGTTGTTGTCCATGTGTTTACAATAGCTTTGTACTGGGTGCAAAGGGAGGTGTAACATTTCTGCTGCTTCTTATGTCAAGTTTGTATGAAATCAATTTCTTTTGTGTGCAAAATAATCTAATTATTTTATTTTATTTTCTGTGTTGGGAAGGTGAACATTGGGCTCTACACTTGCTAGGCCAGCCGTCTACCTTGTTAGTCTTCTCTTCAACCTTGCTTGATATTTTCAACAATATGTTAGTTTATTCAAGATAAATCTATCAAGTGATACCAAGAGGGATATTTAGGAATAACATTTAAAAAGAAAGTTTATCAAAAAAAATTGTTTTCTGAAAAAAAAAGAAGCACAATAAATATTTTCTAGAAAACAGCGAATCCAATAAAAGATTGTATTTAAATTTAATATTGATGTATTCTATTCAGTGTTTATAGTATGTATATTTTAAGTCAATTTTATTACATTTTTATCTACACCTAAACATTCCCTAATAAATTTAGCTACTTATTTTGGATAAGATCCTCAGTCCTGATCATTCTCTATAGGGTAGTTACTGCATTTGTGTGTGTGTATGTATATATATATATATATATATATATATATATATATCGCCATGATTCAGGGAGATAGTCCCTATGGCCAGTCTGTTGGCTTATACATTAGAAAGTAATCTTCTTCACACCACCCACAAAAGTCAACATTAAAGGATAAATAACTATAACTAACACTTTCACCAACTTTGCTTTTGCATAATTTTTTAGTGAACAAATCTACAATGTTGTGTTTTGCAATGCATGAATGCACAAAGGTTAAAGATCAAAATATAAAAAGGAAGTCAGAGGCAGTCAGAAGCAGGGATTGGCTAAGGATGTATATGCATGGAAACACTGTGTAAAATACTACTAAATTCTTTTAACTCTTTCTATACCTGGCACATTCTGTGCTGCGGTTTCTGTGAAGTAAACCACTTATATTAAATATGATTATCGATTCAAACCTATGTCTCCCTTTCTTGGTAGCTGCTTTGTATGTGTTCCTCATACCACACTCTTTATTCAACATTCCATAAACATCCTCTCCAGCAGCTTAATTTTTACCATTTTCTTTACAAAATTTATTTTATGGCCTTGAAGTTACAGTGTTCATCTTTAAATACTCTGTTAAAATGCACATTGTGGCACACAGTGTCACACAGAGTATCTGCCGTTTACAACATCCCTTCCCACAAGCTTTCTGTATCCCTGCCATTATACATCCCCCGTAGAAGCAAAATGACTTAAATAAAAATTTGTTTTAAAGAACGGTTACATTTAAAATAGAATAGAATAAAATAAAAACTTGTACCTTGGCTTATATATTTGTTTGGATCAGATGCTTGGAGAGTTCTATGGGATCCCTGGGCACTGAATTTTTTCAGTTCATTGTTACCCATGGAAATTTTGATTTTCTTTCTTTTTTTTTTTAACTTTGAAGCTTCACATCAGCCTGTTTTCACCATCTACACTGACTTTTTGGTAATTTTCTTAAATATATTTTTAAATACTTTACTCCATTGACCTCTTAACTTGTATGCTGCTGACAAAAGCCTGTTTTTTCTTGTCCTTAGTACTTCTAGGTAATGTGTCTTTTTTTCTCTTTGTTTCATAATCTGGCTACTTAAATAATTTTTTGCATTATCATGATTCTCTTAAGATTTTTATCTCATTTTGCTTCAATGTGGTGGTTATTTAGCAGGGTAGTCTTTGTCATTCATTAGTTTCTTGTATGATGCCAGTTAGTAATTGGTGAAATTCTTGGTCATCATTGGTATAAATTTCACCCAACACAGGCAGAAGTATGGCAAGATTTCAAGGCCATTCTTGTGTGTACTTCATTGTTAGCAGCTATGACAAACCCCTGAGACAATCAGTGTACAAACAGAAATATTTGACAGTGGGTCCTAATTTTTTGAGATTCCTATGCCATGGTTGGTGGGATTTGATCTTTGGGGTTCATGGTGGGACCTAAGAGAGGAGCAAAGCTGTTCAAAATGTGAAGGTGTAGCTGGGGAAATCCACATACACACAGATGGAGAGAGAGACAGAGAAAATACTTTCGGATCAAGTTGGAAGAGGGGGGACAGGAAGAAGAGAAGGAAGTGGTTGACGATGAAAGGAGAACAGGATGAGGATGAAGAGCAAGAGGAGGTTGGACATTGTTGTCAAGCCCTTATCTACTCTAAAGATATGACGTCTGTGACCTTAAGACTTATCACTCAGCCCTACATCTTAAAAGTTTCAGAACTTTCCAGCAGTGACTTCATAGAGACTGAACCCTCAACACGTAGACCTTTTGCTGACACTGCACTGTAGTACCTTGTTTGCCCCTTATCTGTCTTTGCTGTGCTCCTGGGTATAGTCTCTGGAGCTTTTCCTCTGTTCTCCATTGTTACTTTCCTAGCACTTCTCAATAGAGTGATGGGGGATGAGATCTAACGGATCTGTCTGAGGTTCTGCAGATGTTTCTGTCTGTGGCTGATACCATGATGGAATCCAAGGATGTGTCCTACTCAAGTAGTCTTTCTAACATAATAAATACAATATAATAGAGCAGCATAATAGATATCTGTACCTAAAGATTAGCGGGTGCCAATTCTTACCCTCTAAATGCAGGAACTAGAAGTTCCTACAAAATCATGTGCTATTCTTATTCATGATCTGCCTCTTTTATTTCTCTTTTAATCCACCAATTAAAATTGATGATAAGTATTCAACCAACAGGTCAAGAGGTAGAATTATCTATCATCCATCTAATATATATATATATATATATTACACACATACACATATATTTATACATGTTTGTATATATATGTTTTAATTTTCTACCTATTATAATGTCATCCTTAGGAATGTCATTTTTGCCAGAATATTTTTACTTTCTTAGAGCAAGTAGAAAATGTAACAATGTGACCATGATTGAGCAACATGTCACCTCTATGTAAGCCACTTGTTACCCAAATCATAATCTGTCTTATTATTTGCTTCTGGGTAGCTTTCATAGTTCCCATTCTTAGCATTATATTCTGTATTTGTTTCAATGAACTTATTTATCACTCCTTTTTCCTTATTTTAAGTCTTATATTTTTATAATGCTGCATTGCTGTCCATGATCTAGCTCAAAGGCATAAAATTTCATACTGTATATTTGTTTTAATGGGTTGATTTTAAATATAGCAAAGAATGAAGGACAATAAATATGTTAAATATGTATGCTTCATTTGTAGTTTGAAAAAGATTTCAGCATATAAAGATACCATTAGCAAACTATTTTAAAAATGCATAAGGAAAAAGAAAAATAGAACCGTATAAGAACCTTTATTATTGGTGAAATAAGTCACAAAGCAAATATTGTCTTCATACTTATGTTAACAGTGGTTAGGTTTTCATCTTCTGTTAATAGCATTCTTGACACATGTGAAAGCCAATTCTAATGTAATCCTGTACACAGCACTGGGAATTATGGGGAGCAGGCTAAGGGTCAGCAACTTCTGTTCTTGTTCTTCAAATCTTACCAGCAGCTTCACTTAGGTCAATCAAACAATCCTTCTGAGCTCTGTTTTCTTTTTCTGTAAAACGAAAGATTTAGCCACAGTATCTTTAAGTCTGGGAAAATCTATATCTATCATTTAAGTGAATGATAGGGCAGACAGTATTGGGGGCTGAATGCCAACCTAAGGATAATGAGCTTCATCCCTTCATCAATGGAAAGTTATCAGTGATGCCTGTCTTAGCAAGAGGTTATTGGAAACATTGACTGTAGGGGCTCTACTGGAAGAATGGTTAGATTGGGTGACCACTGCAATGGGTGGGAAATGCCTGAATTACAGACTAACAGGTAACAATGGAAAAGGCAGATCTAGAACCCACTAGATGCCCCTAGTCCTTAATTACATTAGAGCTAATTAAGGAAGGCCTGACATGCATTGACTTGGAATTGAAGGCTGTGATTTCAGTGTACCTGTGGTTGCTGTCCATTTATTTTTATGGACCTTCCATAATGGCTTTATCTACATGACTATTTAATCATGAGAAACATATAATCATAGATTTCATGAATAGAATGGCTCCTTCCGTGTTTCTGAGACATTCTCTGGATGGGGATACTTCTGGATTTAATTGATTTAAGTATTTTATTGTAGTCTGAAAGTTGACCATATGACTTCACAAATTACCACACTTGTTCTGAGAATTTATGCATAAATTGAGTTACATGCCAAAATGTATTGTTTCAGATAGACTCATGGATTCTTTCAAGTGACTGTGAGCTGTGGAGATTATTCTGGAAAAGGAAGTGTAGTCAGTGTAGTTCACATGGGTATTTTTAAGAGAGCAAGGTTAGAGAGAGTCTTCTCGGTGATGTGGGATAAAAGGAATCCCTGATAATGTGGAAGGGCATGATACAAAGAATATTCTGGAAACTGGAAAAGTATAAAGCTAATAAATATTATTTTCCACAGAGCTTGTAGCAAGGTGTCTGCTGACACCTTCAGTTAGGCCCACTGGAAACATATTAAACTTCAGAAGTCATGAACCATATGATAATATATTCTTAATAATTGAAAACCAAGAGGTTTGGATGATTTTTGCAGTACCAATATGAAGCAAAAACAAGAGCCACGTAAAACAGCCTGAATTATTAAAGAACATTAGTGCTATTACCAAAGTTGTTTTTATATGCATTTATATATTCATAAATATATGCATATATACATATGTACATATACATGTTCATATGTATACATGCTTTTGATTTGTTCTTTACAGCAAAAATATCAAATTTTTATGGCTAGCTTTAATGATAATTTATAATCTTTATTTTTGTTAATGCATATGTGAAGGATTAGTCTTATTCTGAGCCATGGCTACTATAAATTTTTTTGCTATTACTGAAAAGATACTCTATTTGTACAGATGGAAGATAAGAGAAAATGAAGCATAGTATTACTCTAGGTAATTTTACATAGATAGTTTCTACATTATAAAAATTATAAATCTCAGTTTTATTCAATAAACTCACTTGGAATTGGATATAGCTGTAAAAAAAAAGCTGTGTAAAATGTTTGCTACAGCCTAAATTTTGATTCCATAATGAAGTTTGAAGTGTAGGGCATGAGTTGGCTCCATGAAGCTGTCCTATGACATTAACATGTGTACTGTGGCATTTACATGACCCCTCAATACCTACACATTATATACATAAAATAATAACAATGTATAGAAATTCTTTTAGATATTAATTATGTTCAAAAGTAATGGCATCACATGTCACAATTATAATATTTTCATGTACTGAGTTCTTCAGATGTATTAAATAAGTAACAATAATTCTAGGAAAGTTTATGAAATTTTCTATATATTTACAACGTCTAGTATTTAAAAAGGTTGTGACATATTACATATGATATTCCACATACAGAGTAGCTTAAGAGAAGTTGTCCAGTTAAACAAATTTATGTTTTCCTTCTGCCCTGACTGCAGTTCTAATTAAACCCTAGAGGTAAAATAATAAACTGTGTCTGATTAATTTAACCAGCAGCTATGGCTGAAGTCATCTTTTCTGACCCCCAATTTAACATATTGACCCTTTCTATAAGTAAAACCAGAGGAAGCTAGAATTAGAAAGAATTTATTACTTCATTCTTTTTTCTTCATTTTCTCATTTTAATATGTCATATATGAGACATTATAGAGACCATAGCACTGGCTTCAGATAATTTATACTGGATAATATCAATGAACGAGGAAAAATTAGCAAGGCATAAATATTGCATGGAAATGAAATTCAAAGCTTGTGAGGAAAGAGTTTTCCTTGCTATTTTCTCAGGCTCTTTTCTTTACTTATTATTCCTTAGTCATTCAAAAACACAAGTATGCACAAGAAAGTCATATGACTATATTCAGCCATGGACCTTTCAAGACACTACATAGACACATGTTTTGTTTTTAAGTGTATAATGCTAAAAAACTAATTATCATCGTAATTATCATACAGACTAGACAATTGTTGAACCCAACTTCCTTTTTTGGTAGAGATTTTATTTTTGTTTTATGTGTGTTAATATTTGACTATATGTGTATGTGTGTGTACTATGTACATGAATGTACTTTTGGAAACCATAGAAAGATATTAGATTCTCTGAAACTGGAATTACCTACCGTTATGATCCACCATATTGGTGCTGAGAACTGATTGATGATCCTCTCTAAGATCTTAACCACTGAACTTTCTCTTCAGTCTCTCAGATTTACTTTTCTAAGGTAATGTTACATAAATTTTGGCACCTATAATTTAACCACCAAATTTGAACTTGGAGACATTTAAGTTAATAGTACAAGGTATGTGGATTTTAAATTAATTGCTTTATGTACCATAAAAACTCGCCTTATATTGAATTTAAATGTAATTATTATGTTGAACAGTTCATTCTTTCAAGCCCAAATCTTTGTTTGTACGCATTACATCAACAAGTAGGTATGTACTTTGCTGTGTATTAATAAACAAACAAAAAAATCTAATGCATTAATTACAAATCATTCATTCATTTAAATACAGAACATGGTAACATTCTTGGCATGTTATAGGAGCTTACTGGTCTTCTACAAATTGATCTGGGCCACCATATTAAACTGGTGCTTATGTTACTTCTCTGAGTGTTTCAACCTCTAGTATGTCGAAACTTCTCTTAAATTCCTCCCTCAATAAAAAAAAAATCTTGACTGTTGTTTATCACATGAAAAGTCATTGTGTCTTCCTCTTCTTCATTCTAATATTTGCATATATACAAGACTTTTAAGAATCCACTTTGGTCTGTCTCTTACATGGTTCATTCACATTGGAGAATGCTGGGATAAAGAGGGAAGCATGCCTACCTGTGTCTAGTGGGTACCGAAAGCTAAAACTACAAAATCTTCAGATTTTAACATTGTCTGTAGGGAAAAGTCCCGCCCCTTAGGGGGCGTGTTCGCCTCGGGCTAATGTCTGCCTATAAATTTGGCGATCGTGCTCCGAGCTGGCTCCTCTTCTACTTTCCTGGTCTCCGCGGGAACGGTGGTTCTGTAAGTCTATTTCTACATTAAAACTATATATATTTTTACAAACTGTCTGCATTCGTTTACGCCGCTACAATTGTCCTTAAACCAACACTTCATATAAACAGCATATCCTATAATCAATTCCTAACATCCCTCAGATCCTTAAACGTAAGGTAACTCACCATTTTATTATTCTATTCCAACTAGATTTGTCTGCATCACTGCTTGTCAACCAAGACCTTTTTGTTTTTCAGGGGAAATATGGGATTGTTTGGAGACAATTATTTTCCTGCCCCAGCCAGGAGTTGAGACTGAACTGTCATTTAGAGATCAAAAGTCACAATGTTACTAAGTATTCTAAAACTTGTATCCAACCTGCAATAACAAAGTGATACTCAGTCTAAAATGCAAAGCTAGGAAGTTTGACAAAACTAACTACATTTGTATCACAGCAAACCCATTCAAGATAATTTGTTTAACTTTAGCAAATAACACATTGAAAAAGTATTTTCAAATGAAGTTATCGTACCATTCAATCCCCATTGCCTTGCTAAACATAAAGCCATATTCAGAGGCTTATCTGAAGCAATTATGTCAGTTTGGGCAGTTGTATTGATTACTTTCAAACTTTAAAATTAGTTGAATCACTTGCATGTCTGAATAGCTAGTTGTTTGTTTGTTTGTTGTTGTTGCTGTTTGTTTAATATCCAACCCAAAACTTTGGGGTAGCTTATTGGGACTTTATTTTATTCCATCCTGTTCACAAGGACACAGAAAGTTCCTTAGAGTCCCACCACATCCCTTAGTGACTTTCACTCAATCTTGCCTGAGAAGTCAACGTGGAACCTACACGTTGAACAATTTTGCCTTTTCACATTGGGTATGGTACTTTTTAAATGTATAAATGGAGTCTGGTTACACAACGCCATAATGAAGTTGATATTACTTCTTTGTGATAATTTCTTTTGATGTTTAAAGTAACTCGCCACCAGTGTATTAATTAAAAGGAAACCCAGGGAAGTAGTCCTTCATCAGTCTGTGAGGCAGTCTTTGACTTTCTCATGCTTGCCTTTGTAATGTGTCATTGTTATTTTCCTGACCGGCGTTACCATCTGAAAGCATTTCACGGCATTATTTCATGTGTGTAATATAATACAGTTTGAAGGAGACTGAAATATTATATGCTTCCACAGTCAGGAGAATGAGAGGTGGGATCCTGAGCTGCGTCGTTTTGTCTAGATCATTTTGTCGTAGGTGTTAATTTGTCAAGGTATTTCTCAATTACTTCCCAGAACCTAAGCATTGTACTCTCTTATTGGATAAGTATTTACAAAGAGACTTAAAGAAAATACATCCCTGGCAAGTGTTTACTCCCTGTTTCATGTTTGATCTTTTTTCTACAATCTCCTCAGAAAAGCTGGAATCTATTTTCAATGACGACATATGTATGCAGCGCACGTTCTGCGGCCTAACAGATGCCATCTGTAAAAGCATTTACTTTAAATTAGTGGGATAAGTAATCAAAAGGGCTTTGTACTTAATGCAAAACTTTTGGTGACTATTAAATGCTCATTAGAGGGTGTTTTTGCTGTATGACTGTCAAAATCAGCAGGACGTTTATGTTACGTTTCCTGAGTGGGTCAAGATTGAATATGATTTTACAACCTAAATAACATAAATGGATGCAGGTTATTTCAGCATCTCCAGATGTTTTTTAAACTCGTTACCCCTAAACCCAAAACTTAGTGCCATTTCAAATTCTACAATGGCATTTTTAGTGAAGATTAAGAAAAAAAATATGTATTTGTTATCATTAGATACGTAGGTTATACCTCCATGCCCTCAATATTTGAAGATGAATGAATTGATGCCAACAACAATGCTAAGTGTATTACAACCCATATTTTATGGAAATATATGCCCCTGGGAACCCAATAATATTAAATCAGCTTAACTATGCACTTATTACAATAGCTAATTATTTAAAATTTTTAATTATCGTATGATGGCTTATTTGGTAGATTGTGTATTTATTACAATTTGATTGAATCTCTGGAAATACGTCCTTATTATCACTTTGTTTTTAATTAAACATTCAATTGCAGTCTTGTTTAATCTTGAGAGATGCATCTATTAGTCTCAGCATTGTTATTTTGTGGCACCATTCACAGGACTAATACTGCAAGATAAACACTATATTTTAAACTAAATAATCATCTTTATATTTAGAAAATTATGTCTAATTTATTTTAGTGAATGTCAGTACGGGGTCTTTCTCAAAAAGATTGTTTTGAAGATCCTTCCTGCATTGTAGAAGAGGCAAGGGAAGTCCTAGGGGTTGGCGGCACATCCATGATGAGGTAGAAATGAAGGTAGACCAGTTAGATCCTGATGGTAAATGCAGGCAATAAGGAGCACTAACCTGAAGTGGAAACAGTGGGTTTGAACAAGACTGTAATATGTCAAAAGCATTTTCTTCACTTTTTAAACTGAGAAATATATATATTCTCTGTCTGCATATATATATATATATATATATATATATATATATATATATATATATAGGCAGAGAAACCTGCCTCTCTGTTTTCTCTGAAAATCTTTTCCAAGGAATTTAGTTGTATTACTTCTCATATTGTGAAGAATGAGACCTATTTCTCTGATTTATGAAGCTGCAATTGTTCATCCCTTGGTCTGTACTTGCTCAAATACACAACAATCTCAAGAGTACGAGGGCACCTTGACTCACTGTGTTCCTCCTCTAATAGTAACCACTATCCTTTAGTTCAACCCAAATAGACCTTCTGATGTCCAGGGTCGCTCTAACAGCACTTTGCTCCAGAAACAAACATATCTACTTTCTCATTTGAACTGTGCCCACGTACGAGAAGTTTATAAAATGACAGGACATTTTCTTGAAGGTTCTGGGAACTGCATGCAAGGGCTCAAGGTTTTGAGTCTGCAGTGACTTCTTAGACAACCTAATAGTGCCCCTGTCAGTAACAAAACAATGGGATGGAAAACTTCCTCTCAGTCACTTCCCCAGGCTGAAAAAGGGAATTAAATATCATCAAATCATTCAATTAACCATAGCATTAAATATTTATAAAAATTTCAAGTGTCTCTTTGATTAAAGTTTGTTGATTTTATTTTAAAAATAAATGTAGTCTTCAATATGAACCCCTTATAACCTGTTGATAAAGATATTTGTGCTGTGGTCAAATCAACTGAAAATCCTGAATCAGGTGAGAAGAGAGTACAGACAAGTGAGGTGCTCGGGAAAGGCGAAGGTGAGATCTCTAGGATGGGGCCTGGGAGGAGCAGGTCTTGTAAGGGTGACTGGTGTCCGTGCTCTAGGGAGCAAATGAAGAGTCCTTTCCCAAAGGCTCACAAAGAACTTGATATGGAGATGTGAAATGTAGACGTTCTGCTCATATGAAACCAACTTCTTTCCGACCATGTTTTGTAATAAAAAAGTTGAACATATACTCACCAAGATGATTGAAATTATCTTAATCTCTGAGGCGATTTGTAGGACAGAACCATAACTTACCTTTTCACTGCACATATTGGGATGTGCAGGGAACTCTCTCGACAATGCTTTCCCAGTAGGTTTCTGTGTGAGTGAGGAACCCAGAGGAGAGCTCACAAATCCTTGTGCCTTTGATCGTGTACTGTCAAGAACATTGGAAATCCCCTGTGAGTTTGCTGCTCACAGGGAAAATGAAAACTATTTTAAATTTAAGTAATATATGCCATAAAACTGTGATGAAGCTATCTTTTAGGGCTCATTACTCAAAGAACAATGGCTATGATAAAGAATAAGTATGAAGTTTGGTAAACATATAAAAACACAGTAAATAAAGTTATAGTAATTTAATTTATTCAACAGACAAAGGTCAAGGCTTAACAATTCTGCCACCATACATTTATAGATAATAGGTAACAATATCATGTTTCATTATATTTTTTATTTTTGAGATTATGATATAATGATATCATTTTGCTCCTCCCTTCTTTCACTCCAAATCCTCCTATATACTCCTTCTTGTCTATTTCAAACAATTCCCCAGGGCTGATGAAGTCATGGACCTTAGAGGATAACCTACAACCACTACATACTCTAATCTCATTTTAAACATTAGTATTTATACTCACAGATAGCAGCAATTTAAGAGTCATGCTGTCTTTTTTACTTGCTGGGAGAAGGGAATCCCCTGACACTAGACATTGTGTCAGATCCTGGTAGGAAAGCAGGTATGATTACCACCATGCAAAGCAAGTTTTAGAGTTTGGTAGCATTTTATGTCTTAGACTCTGAATATGGCATCATGTCCATACACTTCCTTAGTTAGTGAATATTCGGGCCAATTGACCCTCTTGTTCCCTTCACCAAATCACTGAAAGGCAAGTATTTTCACATGGCAAAAAAGATGAACCAAATCTATGTTAGCATTTTCCTTCAGCTTTTTTTCCACCAGAGCAAATCATACTTAACTGGTTTTGTTGGCTGTGTGGCAATATGTTTCTTTAACTTCCAAACTTCTCACAAGGTTACATAGTCATAACTCAGTCAGTGTCTCTGTCCTACGCTGAGATAAGTCCCTTCATAGCTGCATATACTACACCCGGTAGCCTCTTGCTTCTGTGGGCAAACATTCTGAAAGTGGGCCATTTGAGAGATGTTAGCTTTCAGGAAGTCCAGAGGTCTCAGTCCTGACCTGTACGGGAAGAAACACTGAAGACATTTGTGTTCTTCCCCATGTCTGTAAATACTTACCTGGAACTACCTCTTTGCTGACTTCTGTCCTTCTGTTAGTTTGAGAGCACTTGCTCTTCGTCTGACCCTCCTCTTTCCATCTATAATTTTTATGTGATGCTTTCCTAAGAACTTAGTCATTTCTCTCCAAATATTGTTCACAGTTGAGCATTATTAAAAACATTCCTTTTCTCTCCCACTCATTTATATCCCTTAGTAAATACACCTCCGCGGCCTCCATTTCTACCCCACTGTGAACCCAAGACTAAGGCAGATGTATGATACACATGTGTCACATGAAGACAAATGGCAGCCTTCTCTAACCCTTGGCTGAAGGCCCTCATGACGTCAGTACCTGTAGGCATGGAAACAGCAGATTCATGCCTGAGGAGTTAAGTAATGCAAGACTGACTCTTCTTCTCAGTTATTCTATAAAACCCGTGCTTTGTGAAATTTCAAAGCTCACACAACAATCCGGTAGCTTGGAAGGAGTTTCCCCCCAATGTTGGGTATCTCCCAAGTCAGAAAACAGCATTACAAGCCATGGCTGCCTCTCCCTAAATTGTTTTCTCTGCTTTCGTTTCCTGTCATCTCAGAAGCAATGAAAATATTAGCATTATTACACATGATACTTGAATACATGTTCAAACATTATTCTCTGTAATAGGTAGAAGATACACCAAAGGAACTTGTGTTCCATCCCAAGCGACAGTGGCTGGCTTGAATGACACCCATGCTTAAGTTGCTGCTGTTTGATACGTACCTTTCATCCTGGAGCTCCATGTTTGCTGGATGATGAACATGACACACACACTCTGGTCATTCACCTCCAACGTGTGTCAGAAAATTTCTTTTGTTTTCTCTTTTTTCTTTTCTTTCTTTCCTTTTCTTTTCTTTTCTTTTCTTTTTTTTTTTTTTTACCGTGTCACAGCGCTGGCTGTCCTGGAAGTAGCTCTATAGACCAGGCTGGCCTCAAACTCATAAAAACCCACCTGCTTCTGCCTCCTCAGTGCTGGGGTTAAAGGCGTGCACCACCACTGCCAGGCAGAAAATTTCAAGTTACATGAGATGAGACTGTCTCTTCCATTATATCCACTGAAGGTAATGACTGTCAATTATAAAACTATGAAAATGAAGGGTAAAGTAAAATAAAATTGAAATTAAAAATTTAAATTTCAAAGTTTTGACTCAAATGCCAAGTATCTAACACTTTCCAAACTATAAAAATTTATCCCCCGGATTATTGATACTAATACATAAAATTACATACATAATACATACGAATATCTCTGTGGGATTATTAATATTAATAGATAAGATTTAAAAACTACAGAGATGAGTCAATATTTGAAATGTTACTACAACTAAGTAAAATATTGATTTCTAAACAATCAATGCATATTGCTGTTTGAAATTTTCTGAAGTATTAACTCAGATGCCAAGTACCTAACACTTTCCAAACTATAAAAAATTTCTCCCCCAGATTATTGATACTAATACATAAGATTAAAAAACACAGAAATGAGTCAATGTTTGGAATGTTACTGTAACTAAGTGAAACATTGCTTTCCAAACAATGAATTCACAATGCTGTATAGAGCATCCATTTGAATGCAAACTGGGCTTAATAGGCCAATGGATTACACAGAACAATTGTTTAATAAAGTAGAACAAAGTTTATTATAAAGGTTCAGATTTTACATTGCAATTAACCTTAAGACAGTCCCACTTAATGAGCTTGGGTATAGCATCAAAGAAGAATGTTCACAATTATCTAAAATGGCTATTAAATAAATATTCCTTTCTTCCCACTTTGTATCTGTGTGAGACCATATTTCCTTAATATACTTCCACCCAGAACAACATATTGAAGCAGATTGAAAGCAGGAGTCGATAGAGGCCCCATATGGCTTCTATTAAGGCAGACATTAAGGAGATTTGAAAAAGAAAAAAAGTAAGACAATACCACTCTTCTAACTTGATTCTTATTGTTTGGAAAAATACACTTACGTTGAAATGTCATTCATATTAAGATGTAGTGTGTAGACTATCACTTTAAAGGAATTAGTGTTTTAAAAATCTTATCTTATTTAATCCACTAAATAATATATAAGTCTAGTCTGTTAAAACAAACACTCTTTACAGGGCTTCGATAATTGCTAAGAATCGAAGGGGTTCTAATATACAACTTCAAGGCTCTCTGACTCTTGATTCCTTTGGACAGCCGTAAGAAAGTCATACATAACAAAATTATAGGATGAACTGGGTGGTTGAAAGCCACAGAAGCCTGCACTGTCACGTTGTTTAGAAAAGAAAACCCAAATCAAGGTGTTAGATCCCCTGCTCTCTGTGGAGTCTGTTTCGGGGAATGTGCCCCATGTGTTTCTTCTGCTTCTGCTGTGGCTTACCCACTCTTCCTTTTATAATTGCTTCAATGCCCTCTCTATCATCCTCACACCCTTGGCTTCTCCTCACATACTGTTCTCTGTGTGTTTCTGCGTCTTTCATTTTATCTTACGGAAGAAATCACCCTCACCACATTGACGGCCCACCCTTCCTCTTGGGACTTCATCTTAGCTTAGTAGACAGCAACTGATGCAAAATTTGTACTCAGCAAACCATTTGGGACTGAATGAGCTGTGGTCAATTAATTGACGTATTATAAGAGTCTTGAATATCTGCTGTTTTATTTAAGTGCTGGAAACTCCAAGGAGAGTCTAATAAAGGTTTTCTTTTTTCAAATTTGCTTGCTCAGGGCTTTGAAACATGTTTAGGTGATGACTGGGGAGAAAACTTTTGGCACCATGTATTTTATGTGAGTGATAGGACAATCGAAGGCTTCTTGGTCACCGAACCAACTTCAAGATCTCCCCTTTAGTTTGCCATGGCTACGACTTTTCAGGAAGTCCTCTAAACTGCCTCTTGGTAGGGATGAGGTTCTTCATAGTTTGAGTTTTGAGCTTTTTTAAATGGCTCTGTATTTGCCACCTACCTTATGCTTATTAATCTCTGGGTCACTTCAGTACAAGTATTCACTGAAGAACAGCAACTTGAAATTCACATTGATTTGATTGATTTGATACAGTATCCCATGAAGGTTTAACTAGATAAAAATATTTGAGAATTAAGTTTGTGGAACTTATACAATGTATTGTGATTGAGTTGTTTCTCCTTCGCTCAGTTCTTCTCAGATCCACCTCCACCTCCCTACACACACAATTACAAATATCCGTTCCTTCTTTCTGTCCTCCCCATTGTCCCTCCTCTCCCTTCACCTTTCTCTCTCTACCTATCTCTCTCCATCTACTACAGCTTGTCTTGCTCAAATATTCTCATAGTTGGTTATGCCCTGGATTATGGTTAATTTACCAGAAGTTACACTCATGAAGAAAGTTGACTTTCTTTTCCCAGAAGCTGTCAAATACCAATAGTACCTCAGTTAAGGATAGTGTTCTCTTTCCTCCCTTTAGACTGGAATTTCATCTGACTTGAACTGAGACAGGTCAGGCTGTTGTCACACCCATAGTGGGTTAATAACTGCAATTTTTCTGTTGTCTCCAGAAAACACTTTCCCCTTGAATTCATCTGTTCTTACAGTCATTCTGGTCATGTGTTTGAGCAGTTCCAAAGCAGTGAGATGAACACTGAAGCTACACATACCTTTAAATTATTCGATAAAAATCACATTTTTAAGAAGAGAGAGATTCTGAGCACCATGACCATGTTCTTTATTCATTTCTTACATTCAAGCCTGTCTGGTGCTCTTAAATAAAATGGAAAAACTTGGTACATTTTTCTATCACGTAGGATATTTGAAATGTTTGTGCAAGTTGTAATCAGATTTTAAAAGCAGTATGAGCCCTGAAGAGAGAAGTGCCACTTACATTTTCAATCATAACTGGAGGAAAAACAGTGACTGAGTTCAGAAAAATGCCTTCTTGAGTTTACCAGATGCGGAAAATCAGCTGCCAGGCAACTGCCCAACTGCCCGCTCCCTTTTGCATTGCTTGAAAGAGTTCTGTAAACACACTTACTTCTTGGATGCACCCATAGCATAGTGGTTCATGTGTACATTTATGAGGGGAATAAAAGCAAGGGCTATGCAATTGTCTCTTGGGAATTTCTTTGAGAACCTAGGGCTCAAAGAAAGGGCAAATGCATATAATTCAGCTGGTATATTTTTGCCTTGTTTTTCTAGAGTTATCATGCAATAAAAATTCAAAGAAAGAATATCTAATTTCAATTGAAATAGTAAAGAAAATAAAAAAGCATGGGTACCACATTCTTCTGCAAGGCAAATTGCAGTGGAATTTCACTTAGGGTGGGCTCAATGTTGGAGGCCTTTTTAAAAAGCCAGAATCATAAAATGAATGCACAATTAAATTTAAAATGGATAAAAATATTCAAAAAATAGTTAGATCACATTTTAAAGTGATTTCTCTCTCTCTCTGGATATGTCTGTGTTTATGTCGTGTGCATGTATGTGTGCATGTGTGCTTCCTTATCAGATCTGGATATGTCTGTGTTTATGTTGTGTACATGTAGGTGTGCACATGTGCATCCTTATCAGTTCTTCATCTTTTCAATTATTTTTGTTTTTCTTCATTTTGAGACAGGATCTCTCACTGAATCTGGATTTCACAAATCGAATTAGTCTAGCTACCTTGTGAGCTCTAGTAATTTACCCCTGCTAACCTCTTTGTTGTTGGGATTACAGATTCCTGCTATTGCACCTAGCTTTTTGCATGGAGGTGTGGTGGTTTGAATGAGAATGGCTCCATAGGTTTCTGTATTTCAATGCCTTCTCTCCTATTGGTTGAACTGATTGGGAAAGATTAGGAGGTGTGGCTTTATAGCAGGAAGTGTTTCACTGCAATGGGCCTGGAGATTTCAAAAGCCCACTTCATCTCCAGCATGCTTGCACTTTCTTGCCTTGTGCTTGTGAAACAGATGTGAGCTCTCACCTACAGCTCTTGGGCTATGCATGCATCCATGCATGCTGCATTCTCCTGCAACGACAGCCATAGAATCTAGCCATCTTCAATCTTAACCCCAAATAAATGGTTTATTTTATAAGTTGACTTGGTCATGGTATTTTATCATAGCAAGAGAAACATTGAGACAGATGGTAAACATTGGAACTGAGGCCCTCATCTTTGTGATAAAAACAATTTTTCATCTGAGCCACTTCTCCTGGTTCTTAAGAACCTTCTGTACAAGAAATTGATCAGGGAATCCTCGGGGCACCCAAGCGGCGGGAGTTACTTTACTTCTATGGCCTGCCTGCACCAAGCAGGGTAGGCGCTTTGTTTGCCAGCTACCCAACCAGCACAGAGGCCTGATCTCTCGGCGCCAGGAGAGCCAGCATTGGGGTGAGTTTCTGGCCTCGCGGCGCCAGCCTGGGAAGGGGAACTCAGAGGTTCCTTGGTCCCCTATCTTTCTTGGGCTCTCTGCAGGGCCTCTACTCCCTGCATACCGCCTCTTTCTTCCTAGCCCACCTAGCTTCCATCCAGAACCCTCCCCAGTTCGGCCCCACCGCCCTCTTTCGGCACATAACATCACCCAGCCCAGTCTGTGTGGGGACTGGGTCCGAATCCTCGAGGCACCCAAGCGGGTAGGAGTTCCTTTGCTTCTATGGCCTGCCTGCACCAAGCAGGGTAGGTGCTTTGTTTGCCAGCTGCACAACCAGCACGGAGGCCTGATCTCTCGGTGCCAGGAGAGCCAACATTGGGGAGAGCCAGCATTGGCTAGGAAAGGAGACCTGATCCGGTAAAAGAAGATCCATAAGGGAGCATTTGGAAGAAGAGATGGGCAGACACCAAGGCAAGAATTCGCCCAACAAGCTGAAAAGCAACATGAAGCCACCAGAAACCAGCGACCTCACAACGGGAGGACATGAACACCTTAATCAAGAAGAAGTAGAAAAGATTGACTTCATGAAAGTGATTGACGCCCTTAAACAGCATGTAAAAAACTCCCTTATAGAAATGGATAAGAAATATAACAGAAAGTTTGAAGAATTGAATAAATCAGTGAATGATACCCTAGAAAACCAAGGAAAAACAACCAAGCAGATAATGGAAACAGTTCAAGACTTGAAAACTGAAATGGAGGCAAAGAAGAAAACACAAACAGAGGGCCAGCTGGACATGGAGAATTTAAGTAAACAAACAGAGTCTACAGAAACAAGAATAATCAACAGAATACAAGAGTTAGAAGAAAGAATCTCAGATTCTGAAGATAACATAGAGAAAATAAACACACTGATTAAAGAAAACAGCAAGTTCAACAAACTCTCATCACAAAACATTCAGGAAATATGGAACACAATAAAAAGACGAAACCTAAGAATAATAGGAGTAGAAGAAGGAGAAGAAGTGCAGCTCAATGGTCCAGAAAATATATTTAATAAAATTATAGAAGAAAACTTTCCCAACCTAAAGAAAGATATACCTATAAAGGTTCAAGAAGCATACAGAACACCGAATAGGCTGGATCAAAAAAAAAAAAAAAAACATCCTCTTGACATATAATTATCAAAACACAAAGCATACAGAATAAGGAAAGAATATTAAGAGCTGCAAAGGAAAAAGGCCAAATTACTTATAAAGGTAAACCTATCAGACTTACACCTGACTTCTCCAAGGAAACCATGAAAGCCAGAAGGTCCTGGATAGATGTACTGCAGAAACTGAGAGACCATGGATGCAAGCCCAGATTACTATACAGAGCCAAGCTTTCGTTCACTATAAATGGAGAAAATAAAATTTTCCAGGATAAAAACAAATTTAAACAATACGTAGCCACAAATCCAGCCTTACAGAAAGTAATAGAAGGAAAATCACTAACCAAGGAGTCCAACAATGACCACAATAACTCAGACATCTAGAGACCCTTCACCAACACAAATCAAAGAAGGGAAACAGACAAACTCTACGACTAAAAATAAATGACCATAGTAAACAACCACTGGTCATTAATATCACTTAATGTCAATGGACTCAACTCACCTATAAAAAGGCACAGGCTAAGATATTGGATAAGCAAACAGGATCCAACATTCTGCTGTTTACAAGAAACACACCTCAACCACAAAGACAGCCACCTACTCAGAGTAAAGGGCTGGGAAAAGGCCTATCAAGCAAATGGACCTAAGAAACAAGCAGGTGTGGCCATACTAATCTCTAACAAAGTTGACTTCAAACTTAAATCAATCAGAAGAGATGGAGAGGGGCATTTTATACTCATAACATGAACAGTTCATCAGGATGAAGTCTCAATTCTGAACATCTATGCCCCTAATATAAAAGCACCCACATACATAAAAGAAACATTGCTAAAATTCAAGGCAGCCATCAAACCGCACACACTAATAGTAGGAGACTTCAACACTCCTCTCTCACCAATGGACAGGTCAATCAGACAGAAACCTAACAGAGAAATAAGAGAATTAATGGAGGTAATGAATCAAATGGACTTAACAGATATCTATAGAACTTCCACCCAAATAGGAAAGAATATACCTTCTTCTCTGCAGCTCATGGAACCTTCTCAAAAATCGACCACATAGTCGGTAACAAAGCAAACATCCACAGTTACAAAAAAATATTAGTAACCACCTGTGTCTTATCAGATCACCATGGATTAAAGTTAGAATTCAACAACAATGCTACCCCCAGAAAGCCTACAAAGTCATGGAAACTGAACAGTCAACTACTGAACCATACCTGGAATAAGGAAGAAATAAAGAAAGAAATTAAAGTCTTGCTGGAATTCAATGAAAATAAAGAAACAACATACTCAAACTTATGGGACACTATGAAAGCAGTCCTAAGAGGAAAGTTCATAGCACTAAGTGCCCACTTAAAGAAAACAGAGAAAGCTCACATAGGAGACTTAACAGCCCACCTGAAAGCTCTAGAAAAAAAAGAAGCAGACTCACCTAGGAGGAGTAGAAGACTGGGAATAATCAAACTGAGGGCTGAAATCAACAAAATAGAAACACAGAAAACAATACAAAGAATCAATGAAACAAAAAGCTGGTTCCTGGAGAAAATCAACAAGATTGACAAACCCCTATCCAAACTAATCAAACGGCAGAGAGAGAATTTGCAAATTAATAAGATCAGAAATGAAAAGGGGGACATAACCACAGACACAGAGGAAATTCAGAGAATCATTAGATCTTACTACAAAAGCCTATATGCCACAAAACTGGAAAATGCAAAGGAAATGGATACTTTTTTAGATAAATATCATATACCAAAGTTAAATCAGGACCAGGTGAACAATCTAAATAGACCTGTTAGTCACGAAGAATTAGAAGAGGTTATCAAAAACCTCCCTACCAAAAAAAAAGCCCAGGACCAGATGGTTTCAATGTGGAATTCTACCAGAACTTCCAAGAAGACCTAATACCTATACTCCTTAATGTATTTCACAATATAGAAACAGAAGAGTCATTGCCAAATTCCTTTTATGAAGCTACAGTTACTCTGATACCAAAACCGCACAAAGACTCAACCAAGAAAGAGAATTATAGACCAATTTCACTCATGAACATTGATGCAAAAATCCTCAACAAAATACTGGCAAACCGAATCCAAGAACACATCCGAAAAATTATCCATTATGATCAAGTAGGCTTCATCCCAGGGATGCAGGGCTGGTTCAACATACAAAAATCTATCAATGTAATCCATCATATAAATAAACTGAAAGAAAAAAACCATATGATCATTTCATTAGATGCTGAAAAAGCATTTGACAAAATTCAACATCCCTTTATGATAAAAGTATTGGAGAGATTAGGGATACAAGGGTCATACCTAAATATAATAAAAGCTATATACAGCAAGCCGACAGCTAACATCAAATTAAATGGAGAGAAACTCAAAGCCATCCAACTAAACTCAGGAACACGACAAGGCTGTCCACTCTTGCCATACCTCTTCAATATAGTGCTTGAGCTTCTAGCAATAGCAATGAGACAACATAAGGGGATCAAGGGGATTCGAATTGGAAAGGAAGAAGTGAAACTTTCGTTATTTGCAGATGATATGATAGTGTACATAAGCGACCCCCAAAACTCCACCAAAGAACTTTTACAGCTGATAGACACCTTTAGTAATGTGGCAGGATACAAGATCAACTCCAAAAAATCAGTCGCCCTCTTATACACAAAGGATATGGAAGCAGAGAGGGAAATCAGAGAAGCTTTACCTTTCACGATAGCCACAAACAGCATAAAATATCTTGGGGTAACTCTAACCAAGAAAGTGAAAGATCTATTTGACAAGAACTTTAAGGCATTGAAGAAAGAAACTGAGGAGTATACCAGAAAATGGAAGGACCTCCCTTGCTCTTGAATTAGGAGGATCAACATAGTAAAAATGGCAATTCTACCAAAGGCAATTTATAGATTCAATGCAATCCCCATCAAGGTCCCATCAAAATTCTTCACAGATCTTGAGAGGACAATAATCAACTTTATATGGAAAAACAAAAAAAACCCAGGATAGCCAAAACAATCCTATACAATAAAGGATTGTCTGGAGGCATTACCATCCCTGACTTCAAACTCTATTACAGAGCTACAGTGATGAAAACAGTGTGGTACTGGCATAAAAACAGAGAAGTCGACCAATGGAATCATATAGAAGACGCGAATTTTAACCCACAAACCTATGAACACCTCATTTTTGATAAAGGAGCCAAAAGTATACAATGGAAGAAAGAAAGCATCTTCAACAAATGGTGCTGGCATAACGGGATGTCAACCTGTAGAAGAATGAAAATAGACCCATATCTATCACCATGCACAAAACTTAAGTCCAAATGGATTAAAGACCTCACTATCAGTCAGAACACATTGAACCTGATAGAAGAGAAAGTGGGAAGTACCCTACATCAGATGGGCACAGGAAATCGCTTCCTATGTGTAACCCCAACAGCACAGACATTAAGAGCAACATTGAATAAATGGGACCTACTAAAACTGAGAAGCTTCTGTAAAGCAAAGGACACTGTCACCAAGACAAAAAAGCAACCTACTGACTGGGAGAAGATCTTCACCAGCCCCGCGACAGACAAAGGTCTGATCTCCATAATATATAGAGAACTCAGGAAACTAGACTTTAAAATGCTAATTAACCCAATTAAAAAATGGGGCACTGAACTGAACAGAGAATTCTCAGCAGAGGAAGTTCAAATGGCCAAAAGACACTTAAGGTCATGCTCAACCTCCTTAGCGATCAGGGAAATGCAAATCAAAACAACTTTGAGATATCATCTTACACCTGTCAGAATGGCTAAAATAAAAAACTCCAATGATAGCCTTTGCTGGAGAGGCTGTGGAGGAAGGGGTACCCTCATCCGTTGCTGGTGGGAATGCAATCTTGTGCAACCACTTTGGAAATCAGTGTTTCGGTTTCTCAGGAAATTCGGGATCAACCTACCCCTGGACCCAGCAATACCACTCCTGGGAATATACCCAAGAGATGCCCTATCATATGACAAGAACATTTGTTCAACTATGTTCATAGCAGTATTATTTGTAATAGCCAGAACCTGGAAACAACCAAGATGCCCTTCAATGGAAGAATGGATGAAGAAAGTGTGGAATATCTACACATTAGAGCACTACGCTGCGGTAAAAAACAATGACTTCTCGAATTTTGCATGCAAATGGATGGAAATAGAAAACACTATCCTGAGTGAGGTAACACAGACCCAAAAAGATGAACATGGGATGTACTCACTCATAATTGGTTTCTAGCCATAAATAAGGGTCACAGAGTCTACAATTGGTGATCCTAGAGAAGCTAAGTAAGAAGGTGAACCAAAGGAAAAACATATAGTTATCCTCTTGGCTATGGGAAGTAGACAAAGTTGCCGGGGAGAAAATTGAGATCTTGGGGGTGGGTGGGATGGGGGTAAAGGGAGATGGGGAGAGAAAAGGGAGAAGGGGAGGATGGGGGGAACTTGGGGAAAAAGGAGGATTGGGATAAAGGAAGGTAGGATAGGGGAGCATGGAAGCACAATTCTTATTTAAGGGAGCCACCTTAGGGTTGGCAAGAGACTTGAACCTAGAGTGGCTCCCAGGTGCCCAAGCCGAGGTCCCCAGTTAGTTCCTTGGGCAGCTGATGATAGGGAACCTAAAATGACCCTAGCCTATAGCAATACTGACGAATATCTTGCATATCATCATAGAACCTTCATCTGGTGATGGATGGAGATAGAGACAGAGACCCACACTGGAGTACTGGACTGAGCTCCCAAGGTCCCAATGAGGAGCAGAAGGAGGGAGAACATGAGCAAAGAAGTCGGGACCACGAGGGGTGCACCCACCCACTGAGACAGTGGAGCTGATCTATTGGGAGCTCACCAAGGCCAGCTGGACTGTGACTGAAAAAGCACGGGATAAAACTGGACTCTCTGAACATGGCGAACAATGAGGGCTGATGAGAAGCCAAGGACAATGGCACGGGGTTTTGATCCTACGTAATGTGCTGGCTTTGTGGGAGCCTAGCCAATTTGGATGTTCACCTTCCTAGATATAGACGGAGGGGGGAGGACCTAGGACTTACCACAGGGCAGGGAGCCCTGACTGCTCTTTGGACTAGAGTGGGAGGGGGAGAGGAGTGGGGGGAGGGGGAGAAGGCGGGAAGAGGGGGAGAAGGGTGGGAGGAGGAGGAGGGAAATGGGAGGCTGGGAGGAGATGGAAACTTGTTTTTTTTCTCCTTTTCTCAATAAAAAAAGAAATTGATCAGATGATTCAATTATTTCAATAGATATTCTTTGTTTTGTTAAGACACAACTTTTTGCTAGGTGCTGAGAGAGAAACAAATCATCATATTGTCTGGAAGGAATTGATTCATATGAAATTTACTGTTATTCACAGAACTGGATGGAGATCAGAATGCAGAGATGTAAAAATGTATCTATTTGAGAATGCAAGGACACTTATATTTTAATCCTATAGAGAGCACTTCAAGTAAGGTCACTTAATTATGCAAAACATGTGTGAAATAGGGAGGTTTTTAGGATAATGATCTATCTCAACTGTCAATATGTTTGGAGCTAGTATCCCTTGGGAAACAGGTTCTTGGGCAAGCTTGTGGAACACTATTTTTATTAGCTTCAATAAAATGGAAAGACCCCCCACACCATCCATTCCCTGTATTGCATCCTAATCTGAATAAAAGGGACAAAGAGAGAGATGAGTGCAAGATTTTCACCATTCTCTGCTTCCTGACTGGGCATTCCTCTTGGCATTGTCTCCCAGGCCTGTTCTTTTCCAACTTTCTAGACTGCAACCACAAAATAGAAGATGGAATCCTCTCCTTGTCTGCCATTTTATCACCCCGGCAGGAACAGAATCAAACAGATAAAGATACTGAGAAGCCAGGTTATGCGGCACATTGAGCAATTACTTTCTGATCCTCCTTGCCTGTGTGTTTTGAGTATCAACAGAGGAACAGTGTGTTTAAAAATGATAGTGAAGGGTGTCTCATCATCTGAATTTTTTCATGGTAGAACAACCCCAGAAAGGACACCAGTGACAAACAATGAAAAATAGTCCTCTGAAGCCTGGTTTGGTGAACCGGTGAATTAACTGGGGTTTTTGCAAGAAGGTAGGTGAAGGATTGCTTATAAGGATGTGTGACTCACACAGCTACATCAGGGAAATACTTTGCACACTAAGAGCTGACTCTTGAATGGTACACTGCTGAAGCACCCTCAACAGTGTTTACTGTGTAGAGAGTTCCACTGAAGTGTTTCTTCTGCTGTGGTTATTGTTTATATAGCCCAGGGAGGGGATTGTGATTCTTTTACCTTCATTCTGTGTTCTCTAACTTTCTTGTGGCTTTTGAGAGTCTCCCTTCTCCAAAGGAATTCTAAAATCTGGAGGAAATAGCAAACAGCACAACTGGCCTTGGGTTTAGTACAAAAATGGTATATTCCTCAAAGAAATCATATTTAGAAATTCTTTGGAAAATTATACTAATACCTTGAAGGGGGATATTTTAAGCAAAATTATGAAAGGCTGGTGTGATATGGTCAGTGTAATCCCAAAACAAGAATATGAAAGAAATTGTAGAAGTTGCATTAATTGTTCTGCAAACAAGTAGATGTGAGCAGAAAAGGAAAGTAGAATAAAAGCTAATATTGAACAATTGAGCATAGTTGATACAAAATTTGATGCAATTACACTGGGAGAGGAGAGAGCAAGGTCAATGATGACTCCGTGCAGAGACGGGGCTTCATAAGGTATGCACAGCAGGCTGCTGGGGCTTAGGAAATAGTCCATGCTAGAGGTAAAACGTGTGCATTTTCTGAAGAGAACTGTGATCTGATGTCATGAGATTAAAGAGAAGTCACTGGGGTTTCAGGATGGATTAAAGCAAGGCCTTTAGAACTCCAATGCTGGGAGAAAGAAGTGGCAAATAAGCAAAGAAGACAGAAGAAATGTCAGGGACAGGGTTTGAATGTGAAATGTCCCCAGAGACTGACTTGGTCCTTATCGGGTATTGTGTGGTAATGATCCATGCAATCTTATGATCACAGGGCTTTGTTAGTAGACATAGGACTAAATGGATAGGGTTTTAAGACTATAGTTCTGTACTGCTTCCAGCTGGACCTGGGATGTGACAAGCCACTATGAGGTTCTGTTGCCATGGATGGAGATCCTACCATGGAACTTTGCATCTCTTTAAATTATGAGCAAAATAAGTCCTTAACCTTTTATATTTTAATTGGCATGAATTTAATTTCAGCTATAAGAAAGTCATTAGTATGTCATGGAAAGGGAAGCTTGTGGGTCCTTGGGGTCATAGATTATAGCGTGCTGATGTTTCTTTCAGAATATGGATAATTTAGTTATGAAACAACCAATGTTTTTTATTTTAAGTCTTTCAACTTAAATAGGCATTCAAGATATTCTCATTAATTCTCAGACATTTTCATTTAAAATATTTTATCCATGCTAAATATTGATACTTAGAAGTATTTTCACAAATACTGTACATTGGTTAATTTTTGTTCTCTTAACTATAAAGAGATATGATTTCTATAAAACTCTGATTTGAATATGCAATTAAAAAGAGGCAATGAGGTCTAACTTCTTCAAGACTTTAAACAACTGTAGCACAATATAATCACCAATACTAACTGCCTGGGAAAATGGCTTCAGGAATGTGGATGATGTGTGCTTTTTTTCTGTTCAGAGAACCACAGAAGCCTCTATGAAAAAAAAGCATTTAATTCCAAACCAAAAAAGCATGCACCAAGCCCTTGTGATCTTCCAAATCTTAAGCTAATCAAGCATATTTACATAGAGAATCACACAGACTCACTGCAGAATTAGTTTCATTTAACTCTCAGTACAGTTTTCTACCATTGTATCTGCATACACAGAAACGTGAAAACTAAGTCAGGGAAATGATGTGTTGAATGTTGCTTCCAGCTTTAGGTCAGACGCATACTGTTCTTTTCTATACAGCTGTAGTAGGAGGGGCTGCTTCTTGGTCCCCAGCTGCTCAGAACCCTGAAAGAATCACACAGAAACCATATTAATTAAACCACTGCTTGGCCCATTAGCTCTAGCTTCTTATTGGCTACTTCTTACATATTAATTTAACCCATCTGCATTAATCTGTGTATCGTCATGTGGCAGTGGCTTCCCAGAAAAGTTCTGTCCAGCATCTCTCTCTGGAGGGGGCTACATGGCTTCTTTCTGCAGTCAAAAAATTCAAAGAAAACTCAATAATATACATAATCCAGACTCTCTGTGAATTTTCCATCTTTACATGGCTTATTTTCTTTATGTCTTTAAACCATTTACTTCTTTTTATAACTCTCTACACTCTCTGTTTTCAGATTTGGGCCAAGTACAGTTGACTTTAGTAATTATTTGGGAATATATATATATATATATATATATATATATATATATATATATATGTGTGTGTGTGTGTGTGTGTGTGTGTACTTATATGTGCATAGATATACTTTGTTTATGTTTAAAACACTGACTCTTCTCAAATTATTTTGGTTTATGTGTAAGCATGTGCATCTGTGTTGGGTATGGATAGTTGCTTGCTTGTGGTCCAGAGATCTGAAGAGAACATGATATTCTCTGAAACTGGAGTTATGGCAGTGCTAGATATAGGGCTGAGGCAAACTCAGGTCCTCTGGATAATTAGTAAGTGCTCTTAACCACTATGTTAACTTGTTAACTCTCCGGCCTCTCCCTTACATTATACATTCATATATTCATTTATTTATGTTTTTAAAAGGTATTTTATTTCATTTATTAATTTTGTGTCTGAGTGTTTTGACTACATGTATGTATGTATGTATGTGTGTGTGTATGTTTGTGTATAACCCCTGAATGTTTGGTGGCGATGAATGGTTGGTTGGGATCTCTTGGAACTGGAGGTACAGATATTTTTAAGCTGCCATGTGGGATCTGGAAGTCAACCTAAGTCCTCTATGAGAGCAACAAGTGCTCTTAACCTCTGAGGCATTCTCTAGTCCTGTTAGCTTACTTATTTTCTAAGATACTGCAAATAAACCTATTTATTTCTCTATCTTTTTTGGAAAAAAATACAATAATGTATTTTTTAGCCTAATGTAATTTACTTCTTCCTTAGATTTAGATTGCAAAATATTCCTGTTTTCTGGAAAAATGAGATAGCAAATGAGAATCGATGATGTAGTGAAGCTGTGTGGCCTTTGTTTCTGGTATCTGAGACTGGTTTTCAAGGCTCGTTTTCTTTCTAGTGACCTTTCTTTGTGAAATAGGTTACCTAGTTATTCTGAGTATCAGTTGCCTCTCCTTGACTCCTTCTTCATGGTGTGGAATTGAATTCCTTCTCCATTGCGAATGAACAACAAAGGGTTTATTCAGCCCCTGAAGATGGTGTCAACTGAAATGGAGAAAGGAAGCACTTTTTTCTCTTTAATTAGCCATGAGGGGAGAAGTGCACTGGTTTTCCCTGACTTCTCATGGCCTAAAAGGAACAGCCCTGAAATTGAACTCCCTCTCCTACCCACCGAGGTCTAACTCAACTTCGCTTTGCAGATAAAATGAAGCTTCTGAGCTTGGAATTCTGAATTTCAGGATGTCTTGGATTGTTTATAATTCAGTTCCCAGGAAGGAAAAGCACAATATTCTTTGTCCTTACAGCATGCCATCCACATCTCTGCCTTCCTACCCCAGCTAAAACTAGCAAACCAGGAAAGTGAGCGCATGCCCTCTATCCAGCTAAACACAGGCTTCAGATTTTTATGCTAAGAACTCTGTTCTTTTAGGCAAACAAACCCCAGGTGGTGAATTTGCATTAGGTAGAAACCTTTGCTTGTTTTATTTTCCAGTAGGTGAAGCTAATTTCCTAACAAGCCAATGGGTCTTTTACTTAGGTATTCCAATCCCTGGGAGTATGCTAAAAATGTTAAGAAATTCATTAAGAGATTCAGGAAGACCAGAGCTAGCTGAAAACTACTGGCAATCTTCTGCTGGGGAAGGGAGACTCAGATTTTTTCAGGGATGTGTCCACTGCCATGCCAGTAATATCCACACATCCATGTACAAACTGTACAACAAAGTGGATTCAGAAAGGGAAAAATGCCCTTGAAGCTGAGAGGGAAAAGTGATGGGGTATATGGACAGGTATGAAGTCAGTGATTGGACTTGATCAAAACACACTGTACATTGTTATAAAACACTCAAAATATTTATTTACAAACAACAAAGTTTTAGATTCATTCCCTCTCTTTCTTCTATCTTTCATTCATTTTTGTTTTTATTTTATTTTTATTCAGCTTCCTTTTTTTTCTTTGCTCAGTTCAGAGACATTGATAGGAAACCATCACCTCATCTTACCTTCTGTCCTTTCTCTCTGCTGAGTTTCTCTCCAGGCCTTATGCAGGTGTCCAGCCCCCACTCTTGGCTTTGCAATAACAGGACCAGGTTAAAGTTCTGCATTCCATGCTCTTGCATTGATCAGGACATTCATTTCCTTCCAATTTTGCAGTTGACAGATCCTGCAGAAACAAGGTTTACATTATAGTGTTTTAACATTATTTTATTTTAACCTTAAACTGTACTATGTGCTCAAAAACAATTTTTTAGAGTTATAGCATAAATACTAAAGAAACCAAAGAGAACAAGAGAGAAAATGATGAAGAAGATTGGTTATATGCACTCTGAGTTTCTTATACTTTTTCTTCTTTTAAAAATATATTTGTCTTTGAATAACTGAGACACCATATTTCTTTAAGTACTGCTGTAGGAAGGCTTGTAGCTTGTGGTTACTTGCCTATGGGGGCATGACCTCTTTTACTATATATGCAGATGCAGAGCCTGTGTCTGCCCCCTTTTCCTTCCTTTGCTCTGGCTGCTTGTTTGGATTGTTGGGCTGCTGGATTCGATCTCTGTCCACTGTTCAAGCAGAGAATTCTGATTTGTGAGTTTACCCCTAAAGAAATAGCTATCTATTTCTCATTTCTGAGCTAGTGTGGGATTTCTTTTAAGCATCCGTTCATCACTTGTTCATCAAAATACCCCAGTTGAGAATTATGGAATAAGAAGATTGAAGAACTTGGCATCTGTAGATTTTGGATATTATCAGTGAGGTCACATGTACTAAAGTCAAACGGAGAGTGGTGTTGAAGTATTAGAGAAAAGTTTTATGGAAAAATGTAGCTCAAATTCTAATTAGTCTTAATAATAAAAACCTGGAGTAAGATATTGGGTTAAATAGTCAAAGATCAGAGGAGTAAAGGAGACAGTCACTAGAGAGACCTATTATGTCTATTGAATCCTCAGATTACAGTAGGCAAGATCCTGTTTCCATGAATCTTCAGACTGAATGTGGTTAGCACCTGCCTTCTCCCACCTTACATTTTTTTTCTCCCTAGCCATATACCTTCCTGTCTCCATGTCCCATACTGGGTTTAAAGGTGTAACTACCACCACCTAGCTCTGTTTCTCTTTCAGACTGGATCAATCTCAAGTAGCCCAGGGTGATCTGGAACTCACAGAGATCCATCTGCCTCTGTCTCCCGAGTGCTGAGATTAAAGGTGTGTGCCACTGCTGGAGGAATTCCTACCACCAGTATCCTTTAAGTTACCCACCCACTTGGGCGTGGCCTCTTATACTATATATACCTAATTAAAGCGCACATCCAGCCTTTTTTTTTACTGCGGGATTTGGTTGCTGTTCCCTGTTCCAGCAGAAGATTGTGATCTGTGAGTCTACCCCAAAATAAATAACCCCCTCTTATACTCAATTCTGAGCTAAGATGGGATTTCTTTTAAGTGTCCTTCTTCATGTGAAACCCACATGGATCCGGACTTTTCTTTACAGAAAAATATACATCTTCAACTGAAGCTGTCTGTCCCCCCCCACTCTCTCTCCACCCCATCTCCCTTTAATCTATCATTCTTTGATGTATTCTCTCAAGACCATGTTTCCCTCAAAAAAAACCCTACATCTAGGTTTACCAAGAGATCCTGCTGCCTCTATTCACTACAGCTTGTGGTTACATACAGATTTATGTGGCCCCAAGAAGCTTTTAATGGGGGTCCTCATAGCTTTAACTCAGTTCATCAGTCTTTCCCTTTTGTTTAAACAGAAAAGGGGGAAATGATGGAGGAAGGTCATTGCTTAATTAATAAAGAAACTGCTTGGCCTGATAGGTTAGAGCATAGGTGGGTGGAGTAAACAAAACAGAATGCTGGGAGGAAGAGGAAGTGAGCTCAGACGCCATAGCTCTCCTCTCTGATGCAGACGCCATGAAGCAAGCCGCCAGGTCAGACATGCTGAATCTTTCCCGGTAAGACTGGTGCTACACAGATTATTAGAGATGGGTTGATTGGGATATGAGAATTAGCCAGTAAGGGCTAGAGCTAATGGGCCAAGCAGTGTTTAAAAAAATACAGTTTGTATGTTGTTATTTCAGGTAAAGCTAGCAGGTGGCTGGGAGCTGGGTGGCAGGAACGCAGCAGCCCTCAGCATAGGGGGAAATGGACTTATATTTACTTTGGAACCAATGAGGGACCGTGGTCACACAGTAAGGTGAACACAGTAAGTAATGCTAAGTTGTTGACTGAAATACAATTCTCTGCTGTGCAAGATTTACTAAAAATATTCATCAAAATAGATAATAAAAAGGTCTGGGAAGTTCTTCAGAAAGAAAGAGTAAAATGTTTCTGATCAAATGAACAAAAACATCATTATTGTTACATTTCAGTCCATGGGATATCTGAAATAGTAAACCCTTCCCAAACTTGGGTAGATTAGATATAATGGCCACTTTAATATTTTGGTAGTGAGAATGTCAAATTGCTTAAGGGCCTTGACTTATTCAGGAAATGTAGATACTGAACTCATAAGAATTTAAAAACTAAATAATCTATCGTCTCATTTATAGAAGAATGGATAAAAACAGAATGATTGACACCCTACACACCGTAGGTTATGGACTATCAAAATGAACCAGATAAATGACAGAACACTATGACTGAGTCCAGAAACACACATAAGGTGACAGACAACCAGACACAACACAAACTTGTAGATGGTTTCCATTCATGTTCTGTCGATGAAGGGTCAAAATATTCACTTCCTTTCTTGGTGTCATAATTTCACAGTCATAAAATCTCTGCCTAAACCATGCTAATCACAAATTCCTGCTGTGCTGGTTCATACCTATAATCTAATCTCTTAGGAGATAGAAAAGAAGAGTTTTGATGTCAGCCTATGCTTGGTAGTAAGTTTTAGACCAGCTGAGTCCAGAAAACAAGACTTGTTTTAAGAAATCTAAGCAAACAAATAAATAAGTAAATACGTAACCCAAATAACACCATTAGTCTCTCCTTGTGTTAATAAACCCTGGAACCCTCATTTTGTTAGTATGGTCATTTATATACTTACAGCACATGTAACATTTTTTTTCTCACCTAACTTGTCATGGATGATAGTATGTCTTATTTGTTACTTATTCTGTTAAAAGTTTGTTTTTTATTACAGTTTGAACATCCTTTCCTTTTCTTCTTTTACAATTAATGTCTTTCTTATCACACTATCACACCTCTGTCCAAACTCATTGGCAGGCTTACAAAAGTTTACCTGCTGATGCATCAAGTTACAACATAGTTCCCTCCAGCATCTGTTTACAAAGCACTGTACAGATCCCCTTTACGAAACTTTATGAATATTAAAGTGAATGCCCCTGCCTTCTTGGCTGCGTTTGGTTTTCTGTCTTCTTCCCCATGCGTAACCCAGGTGTTAATTTAAAATTCAGTGACATCAATGATTATTGTTCTAAATGATCTCCTATTCTTTCAGTCCTTGATGTACATAAGAGAGAAGCCTGCAGAACACGTTCTTTCCCATTGACCATATAGCATGTCTCTGGGCAAAGGCTGAAGCCTCATCGTTGGAATTTCAATCTAAACAAAGATTTGCAGCAAGCCTCCCAGCAGCTGCCTTGTCAGGTTTGGGAAAGGGAAAAATTAAATCTACTATATTTATTCCAAGTCTCCTACGTAATAGGTCTCATATGAGAGCTTAATTTTATTTTCTGTTTATCAAAAATAAGGCCTACCGGAGGCCGGGTGTGGAAGCAATTATGTGAAGCCATCCCACAGATGGTGGGCGGTAATAAGGAATTGTTATGGGAATCTGTTCCTTTAACAAGCCAAGAGAAATGACATTTGACTTTCCTCTTTATAAATGGTAATACCTAGTGCTTTTTAAATCGGATGACTCCTTCACTTTATCAGAACAGGAGATCTGAAAAACATAATAAATGAATGGGAAGGAAGCAATTCACAGTCTTTATTCTCTTAGTGTAGGCAGGGACATTAGGGAGATAGGCAAATGGAGAGATGGGTAGGTAGGTGTTATTTTAAAATGTCTAAAAGAAGGAAGCCAGAATTTTAATGAAGCTTTTTATGGATGGCAGATAGCCTTTATTACTAACTTTTAATGCTGTCTCAAAAGAATCAAAGTGCAGTAATTTTATTGTTTACATTTATCCTTCCACAAATCATTACTGTTAAAATACTATACACATAAAATAATTGTTTAAATGTTCATTCATGTATTTTTATAGGGATATTTTTTAATGAGCCTGACATTTCCAGGTACTGTGAAGACAGTAAGTTTTGAATGAAAATCTAATGTCTACATCACACACTGTGAGTAGCCTGGAACATACAAGACAGTTTTTCTATTCTATGGATTTGAAATGAAATTAAATTCCTCAAGCATTTTCTATGTTGTGAAAGAGTCTCACTCTGCAAGCCAAGCTGGGCTGAAACTCACTGTAGAATATTCTGGCCATAAACGTCTGACAGTACTCATGCTCCTACATTCTGTAGGTAGATATAACAGTCATAGGTAACAAGCTTGACTTTTTGTTCAGCATTTAATCATGATATTGTTTAGATAATTATTATCTCATAGTCTGCCAGTGAAAGGGCTAAGATGGGAAAATGTTCAACTAAATTTACAGAGAATTACTCTGACATTCTTCAGCCACTTGTGATTTGCACTCATTAATTATATTATTACATTTTCACTGTTATACCCAATATAAGCTACAACATTAATGTTAGTTACTACCTCAAATGTTAATTTTATTGTCTTCATTATCATAATTATTAGTACAGCTTACTACTGCTTTTGTCTTATTCTTACAGTATATATCTATAGTTGAACTCTCTTTTATTTTGAAATAAAGCTTACTGCTCAAACAGCGTAGATATGAGTAAGATATTTTGAAACAATTTCTTCTTTCGTAGCTTAGAATGGACACTGTTAATAAGAAACAAGAAGAAAATTATTAGATTTATTATTAAGTTAATATATATCATCAAAAGAGAGTGGACATAAAGTTTTTTGTAAATATAAAATATTAGTATTTAATTTGTAACATTAGTAAGTTCACACTCTTTTAAGAAATTTTTTTACTTTTAACTTCTTTTAAATTTAACATCAGTTTTGATAATGTCACATATGCACTATGCTCACGTCATATCTTCCCCACTTCACCCTCTCTTATCTCCTTCACGTCTAAGGACACTTTCTTCTTATACTCACCTGTAACTCTAGCTCTATGTTCATTGTTCTTTGAATCTACACTTCCATGTTCACATGATCTACAACACACAAACATAATTAGAAACAAAATAAGCCTTTTTTTAATAAAAAAAAAGCCTTCTTTGTGAAGAATATTGATTCATTTCATTTTTTGGTGGGGAGGGAAGAAGGGGACTAGGTCAGTTGAGGGCAAGGATTGATAGTTGTTGTTTTAGAACTATGTGCAGTGTGCTGTCCCAGTGAAGGTATTCCTTGGTATTTTAAGTCAGATTATTCTTGTTGAATGGGTTGTCTTGAGCTTACTAACAAGGTTGTTGAAGTCCTGGCAGCTGCCTGGTGAAGACATGTAGTAAACACAAATGTCCCCACACAATAGAAATGGTACACCCTGGGGGATCTTTTCCCACCTGCTGTGATTGCAGAAGGAAAATTTATGCTCTCTCTCACTTAAAGAACAAAGTGTCTTTGAGAGAAGACTCACTAACTTTGTAGGGTCTATGTTTGAACAGCACTAGAGACAACATTTTAATTATTTAGAGAAGTCTGGGGCCATTTGTATGGTATTTAACAAAAGAAAATAGATCTCATGGTGTAAAAATAGGTACTAATTATTCAAAAGACACGTGAACTTCTGTAATTTAGTAACAATATTAATTAGTGTTTGTGATCTTTGTTTATTTCAACATTTGTTTCAATGTTCAGCTTGTGGATTACAGCAAGGAAATGAAGTTAGCAGATACTGATTTTGACTAACTATGCAGCCATATTTTTTGTTTTTTAAAAGATGAGAAATATGTATACTAAATAGGATATCACAACTTTCCTCAATTATCCAAACAGCAATTATCCCCAAAAGACTAACCTTAATGAAACACCTGGTGTCTTTAAGAGAGTGAAATAATTTACCCAGAATTTTATCAATAATTTCAACTAATTTTAAGTGCTGAAATTTTCTAACTTGTTAAGATTTATTTATGTTAAATATGACTTTCACTTAAAATATTTTAAGAAGTACAGAATGATCCCTGAGCTCCCATGAGTTTGGGTCAGCTGATTCTGTGGATTTCCACCATCATGATTTTGACCCTCCCCCTTTTTCATATAATCCCTCTTCTTTCTCTTCAACTGGACTCCTGAAGCTTGGTCCAGTGCTTGGCTGATGTGGGAGTCTTCTGTTTTGTGTTGATTTCATTGGTTAATAAAGAAACTGCCTTGGCTCTTTAATAGGACAGAAAATTAGGTAGGCAGAGTAGACAGAACAGAATGCTGGGAGAAAGAAGCCCAGTCAGGCAGTCTCTATAGCTCTCCTCTCCAAGACAGACACAGGTTAAGATACTTTCTGGTAAGCCACCACCTCGTGGTGTTAGACAGATTATTAGAAATGGGTAAATCAAGATGTGAGAATTAACCAGTAAGAGGCTAGAGCTAATGGGCCAAGCAGTGTTTAAAAGAATACAGTTTGTGTGTTGTTATTTCAGGTAAAGCTAGCCGGGTGGTAGGACGCAGCCCCGCCGCCCCTCACTACAGAGTGGCACTCCAATGTGATGGACTAAATCCACATAAAACCTGAGAGAGCTTGAGAAGTAATTCTAGACACAAAAGAACAGGGTTAAGCACAGCTTTTGTTGGGCTCATTCTATTTGCTAGAGGCAAGTGCATCTAATTTAAGAGAGGCTTACTGACTCATCTTTAGCTGCAAAAGCCTTGCAGTTCCTTTAAGAGGCCCCATCACCAAGCATGTAAATGGTGTTTATGAATAACCCACAGCATGCTTCTTGTTGGTGGCAGGGACCTTGGAACTCCAAAGAGTTGTGGCAATAAACATGGCTCCATCCAGTACCTCTGCTATGAGGCTAGACTTTCAGAAAGCTAAGGAATGGGGTGGATCCAGCAGTCAAGGCCATAGCTTTAATCCTAGCCATATTGCTTAAAATTAAAGACCGATGAGGTAAAAAAAAACAAAAAAAAAAAAAACAAAAAAAAACCAAAAAAACCCAGAGATATACATTAAAGATAGTTTCAGACAAAGAACTTCTAAACAGTTTATAGTATGTTAAAAAAATAGATGTATGCTTGGGAGAGAAAGAAAAAGGATAAAGCCCTTTAAGAAAGAAAGAAAGAAAGAAAGAAAGAAAGAAAGAAAGAAAGAAAGAAAGGAAAAGAGTAGTGGTGGCACATACCTTTAATCCCAGCACTTGGGAGGTGGAGGTAGGCAGATCTCTATGAGTTCAAGGGCGGCTTGGTCTACAGAGTGAGTTCTGGGAGAGCCAAAGATACAAAGAGAAACCCTGTTTCAAAAAACCAAAAATTAAAAATAAAAATAAAAGAAATAAGGGTTTAAAATAAAGACATGTAAAGATGGAAAATAGACAGAGAATCTGGATACTTTATGTACTGTTGTTTAATTGCTCAATGGCTGAAGAAGGAGCAACAGCTGCTATTTGATTACAAATGCTGCTGGATTAATCCACCATATATATTTTGAAAATTCCATGACTTCAAAATTTAAGTCGAAACATATATTACTTTGGAGAAGAGGTTTTGCTTTTGCTTCCACAGGAAATGGGAGGCTGTGGATTCATTCTGGGTTAAGAAAAATCAGGTTTTATCAAGGAAGACTCTCTCAGAAATCTTTGATAGGAACAAATGGCCCAGATGATCTAACATTTCAGAGAAGCTCTCTTGGAGTTTCCTCTGAGTTCTGCGTACAGAACAGTCTCAAGAATGCTGGATGTGATGATCAAGACTCATAGAATATTTTAGTCAGGACTTGGCCATAATCCTCTTTTAGGTCTCCATAAGATTATCAGTGCTACCAATCAGCATGAAGTAGCCTATACCCAGATTCCTCCCAAAAATCGATTCTGGATGTTTGTCTTTGTTTGGAGTGCTGTTTATAAATTGTTGTAGATAATGTTCAGCAAAAAGCTAAAGAAAAGAGATTAGATTCAGAGTTCTTGTTTTGAAAAAATGCAGGAGGAAATGCTGTGGGACAAGGATCTTGTACCCTGTAAAGATTTGTCAATTGTATTGGTTTATCAAAATGCTGATTGTCCAGTAGTCAGGTAGGAAATATAGGCAAGGCGAACAGAACAGGAGAATTCTGGGAAGATGAACGGCTCAGTCTTACAGTCATCACCCAGACATAGAGGAGCCAAAATGAGTAAACTTCACTGATAAAAGGCACCAAGCCACATTGTAAACACAGACAAGAATTATGGGTTAATGTAAGATGTAAGAGTTAGTTAATAAGAAGCCTTAGCTAATAGACCAACCAATTTATAATTAGTGTAATTATAAACTGTTTGTGTTTCTTTGGGACTGAACGACTACGGGACTGGGTGGGAAAGGAAGCTGACTTTTTGGAGCCCATTCCTTATGGTGGGATGCCTTGCTCAGCCTTTATGCAGTGGGGAGGCGTTTGGTCCTGCTTCAACTTGGTATGCCAGGCTTTGTTGACTCCCTTTCTGTGGCATGGACAGAGCTGATGTGGGAGTGGGAACTGTGGTTAATATGCAAAACAAATAAAAATTTAAATAAAAGAGGAAAAACAGTAAAAATAATCTGTAAAAGTATGATTAAATAAGTTTTTCTATACAATAAAAAAGAAAATATGAAATTAAAATCTAAACTAGAAACAGAAATGCAGAAGGGAGATGTAGAAATATTACCAAGTGGCTAATTTTTGTTATTTTTAAATATATTTTATTTATTGATTGACAATTTCATATATGTCCACAATGTATGTTTTCCAAGTCATTCCCATTCTTTTACCTGCTTCCCACTACATCTTAAGTCCTCTTCTCAGTAAGTACCCCACGTGTAATCATGTCACTGTATTTTTTTTTGTTGTTGTTGTTATTTTGTTTTTTTTTTAATAACCCACTGAGTCTATTTAGCTACTTTTCCAGTGAGTTTATTTTGGTACTCTCTGTCATGTGCCTATAGAAGTGAGATTATTTACTGAATCATGAGCAGCTTGCTCATGGCTACATTTCTGCAGTGGATTCTTAGTTAGGCATGGAGACTCTTACACCCTTCCTTCATTTACATGAGCGTTGAAGGTTCGAGGTCTTACATATAACCCCAGGGAAGTATTCACGTTTAAAATAATTAATCGCAATAGTATATTTAAGACAAAGAAATTCGGAAAATCAAAATTATTTTGTGTCTATGATAAACTTCCTTATCTTTTTATTGCAAAAAAAGGAATTTATTCACAAAAGTGTCTACCCACTTTTCACTGGTAGACTACTGGCCAAGGTTTACACATTTTAGTATTAAGAACGTACAGCAGGGAACACGACTCAGATTGGAGCTAGATGCGCTCCTCCTGTGAGTGATGCTATATTATGCTTTGGTCCAAAATCTTCCCTACCCCTAAAATACAGACTAAATTTAATTTGGAAAGTTTTGTTGTTCTCTGGTCTAACCATTGCCTTTCGACCCAGAGAATCCCCAATATCCTCTTAGGAGTATCAAAAAGAAAAAGAAAACCTGAAAGATTTTACAGAGACAAAGGGAGCTTCCACTATTTAAATTGCATTGGGGAATATCAGACTGTATTAAGGGGAAAAGAATTTCAAAGAGAAAATGATTTGATCTCTCTTCGGAGGAGTGCTAAGCTGATAATCTATGGTTAAAAACATTAATGATCCAAGGTATGTAGAGAATTTGGATGTAACATTTTCAAACATTGAGTCCTAAGCATATGGAATGCATTGAGCAAAATGACCATCAAAGCAAATAAATAAATGATCTTAAGAAACAGATGTTTGTACATGAGAGAAAGGATTAAAGGAACACAGACCGGTCAGCGTGAGGAATTATGATAACGCTGGGCAGCCTCTTGGAGCCATATGCTACTTTCAGTCCATCCATCTAAACCATAAATTGATACGTTTAATTAAATCTACCTCCAAAGCCATTCCCTGTGCTTAACATACTTAGAAGTAAGCAGGGCTCGGCGTAGGGTACAACTGACTTAGGTGTTCTCATCATCTGCTCATTAATGAAAAACACATATGCAATAACGCAACGGAAATGAGGAATACTTCCTATAACTCCTGCCGTTCCTATAAAACTCGGTGTCTTATTGATGAAGCTGATGGATTAGCTGACCATTGCCTCAGTATGTAGATGACTAAGGGGAGTCAGTCCCTATGATGATTTATCCACCCCACTTAGTGCTTTGAGAGATGCTCTCTTCTGAGAATTTGATTCAGGGCAGAGCAGTGTGGGTTCTTCGTTGCTTTCATTGTGTTTCTCTTAGTTCTAACCCAATAAAGCAGCTGCATGCAATGGTTTTCTTTGCTTTTTAACCATTTCTTAGTTTTTTAGTTAAAAAAAAATCTATTGCTCCTGTTTACTCATCAAGCTTATGTTCTGAAACTGAAAAAGGGCACTCTGCTTTTGATTTCTCATCAGGCAACACTGATGCTAGGAAATTAATATAAAGTACACACTACTGAGTATGTTCTCACACACTGGTACATTTATCTTCATAAAAATACAGAACAGACTGTGTCTTTGACTTCTTCCTGCACATAGGGATAGATGTGTAGTCTTGTACAATGACCTTGGCTGTTTCAGAGACTGTGCTAGCACATTGTGTAATTTAATTCATTTATCCTTAACAGAAGTCTGAAAGATTATGTTCAATATTATTACAAAAGTTTGAACTGTGCCCTCTCTCACAGATCATATATTGAAGTCCTAACCTGCAGCCTTTCAGAATGTGACCATGTTTGGAAATAGGTTAATTGCAGATGTAATTAGTTAATGAGGTGAAATTGAGCTAGGGTAGATCCTTAATTGTATATGACTGGTGTCATTACAAAAAGGGCGAAATTGGGCAGAGTCACAGGCAGAGCAAATGACTTTGGTGGTAAAGGCAGCACCAAAAATATGAGGCTGTTCTTTATCAGGTCCCAAATGACACAGAAATACCATGGGAAGCATGTATTGGACAGGGTTTCTCTGGTGTAACTCTTACTAGAAAACACATATCAAATTTTTGGCCTCAGACTTCTAGTCTGAAACATTGCAAGGCAATATCTAAACAAACAAGCAACAAAAAAGAGCAAAAACCAAAACCAACAAACATATAAACAAGCAACAACAACAAATCCAAAGTGAGGCCTGAGCACCAATTCTAGAATAGGTTATGGCTAGCTATGTGGCAGAGTCCCTCCTAAGATGGTGATTCTGTTGACCATTCTTAGTGCTAGAATTATATGTATGGAGCTCAATGTTAGCACATGTTTGTTTAGGTGAGTCACATAGCTTAGGGCACCTTACTGTGTTGGTTATGGTAAAATGAATGATATCATTTACTTTTTTGCTGAAGAAAAGGGGCTTTGTCTATCTTGGTTAGAGGGACAGAGGTCAGATAGGAACGTGGAAGGGTCCATTCTCAGCTTATCATAGTTCAAGATACACATCTTTATTAATAAAAGAAATGCTTAAGTCATACAGTACAAAAAAGTGGTTTTACATTTCTTAAAACAGGATTTTTAATTTACCAAAATTATGTTTTTAATTTAGGTTTTCTTTTCTATGATGAGACACCATTACCATGGCAACTCTTATAAAGGAAAACATTTACTTGGGGTTGGCTTACAGTTCAGAGATTTAGTTCATCCTGATAATGGCAGGAAGCATGGCAGCAGGCAGGCAGACAAGAAGCTAAGAGTTGTACATCATGATTAGTAGGCAGAAGGAAGAGAGAGTGATACTGGGCCTGGCTTGAGCATTTGAAACATCAAAGCTTACCCCAGAAACACACTTCCTCCAACAAGGCTACACCTACTAATAGTGCCACTCCTGTGAACTTATAGGGGCCATTTTTATTCAAACCACCACAATATCATTACAAACACAATAAATAAAGAGAAACAAGATTAATTATATTCTTTAAGAGTTAAGAGATAATTTGAAATCACCTAAATCTGTTAAATCCACATTAAAATTTCATGAAAAATTATGTGCAAAGAAAGACTCTTCATATACCACTCATATTTACTGTCAGTGACAGCTAGTAAAGGGCCAGTGAGTCCAAAATTTCCTAGATTAGTGGTTTGCTGTCATTAAGCGAACAAAGGGATAGTAGTTGAAAATGCCATAAAAGGAAAAATGTCCAAAGTGGAAAAAAAAGAAAAAAAATTGAATGTGAGGATGATCAGGTGAGCATTATTTATTTGTTAAACCTTTCTTACAGTTTAAATTATATTTATGTCCACTTTAAGCAATATTTAATTTCAGATATTTGTGAGACACCTACGATATTTTAAATAGGAATTGAGTAATATTTAAAACCGATTAAAAAGCTGAGTCCTCAATCATGCATCATTTATTTATATGCATTTACTATCTTCAGCTGTTTGAGATTGTTTTTACAGTGTTGCTTTCTACCTCACCCTCTTTGCTAGATCCTATACAGAACTTCTTTCCTGATTGTGGCCTACGTCTCATTCCCTTCCCAATGCTGGTTCTCTCTTTTCTAAAGTTCTGGTAAACGGTAACTACTCAGAGAATCTTTCCCTCCTATTTCTGTCTCTCAAAAACCCTGCCTACTTGTTTACCCAGTCACCATCAACTCTAACAGGAAGTTCATTTATGAATTTGATATCCAATATAAATTAGTCATACACACACTAACAAGAATGAACTTAGTAGATTGTATTAATATATGGGAATGCAACACTAATAATCAAACCAAAGAGTTCATCAATTTGCTAGGGAGTTGTGGGTGGGAAATGTTGGAAGAAAGGATATAGGGGTGTTTGGAGGAAGGAAAAGGAAAGAGAGTAGTGATGTAATTATCACTATAATATAAAGATGCTTTGTACAAAAATTGAAATAAAGTGACGACCTAAATTAACTTAATTGAAATTATCAGGGAAACATTACTTACTGCACACACCAAAGAAATACAGACTATTATAGGGAATATTTTGAAAACATGTACCTCATTAAATTAGAACATAAAAGGGTAAATTTCTTGATTCTTCCAAATTACCAAGTTGAATTAATAAAAACCAACAACTTCAACAGACTTACATAAAGGAGGAGAATAAAATAATAATAAAAAAGACTCCAACTTAAGCAATTCCTGGTCAAGACAGATTCTCACCAGAATTCTACCAGACTTTCAAAGAATAGCAACCAAATGTCCTTAAAGTTTTCAAAATAGGAGAAACAGAATTATGACTCCCAAATGCAACCTATGGAGTCCATATTAATGTAATATTTAAACCATAAAACACACACACACACAATTTCTCATAAAACTAAGGACCAATATCACTGAAAAAGAAGATGCAAAAATACTCAATAAATTAGCAGCAAACCAACTACAGGAACATAACTCCATGAAATTAGGTTTACTTTATCCTGAAAATGCAGGATTCCTTTTAACATTTATAAGTCATTAAGTAGAGTAAATCACATGAATAGATTCAAAGATAAAAATTACATGATCCACACAATAGATGCAGAATAAAACTTTGACAAATTCCAACATGCTTACATGATAAATGTTCTAGGAGAGACCTTTATCTTTTGTTTCTTAGGTGTGAAGAGAATGTAATGAAGACTGTATATGACAAACCCACAGCTAACTTTATCATGAATGGAGAAAAACTTAAACCAATCTCATTTAAATTAGGATTAAGATAAGGCTATTCGTTATTTCTGCCCCATTTCCATAGAGTTCCAGAAGCCCTAGATGAAATGATAAAGCAAAATAAGAAAATTAAAGGAATCCAAATAAGAATAGAAAAAGTGAAAGTATCCTTATTTATAGATGACATAATATACAGATGATATCCCAAAACTTGCACCAGAGAACTTTGACAGGTTCAAAATAACTAATAAAAACTAGAATCCATTCTATACAACGAAAACAGACTCTGAGAGAGATCATGGATATACTTGCATTTACAGTAACATTATCAACAATAACAAATATTGGAATAAACTCAATCAAGTAGGTGAAAGTTGTCTACAATGAAAACTTCATATCTCTGAAGAAAGGGATGAAGGAAGAAACTAGAAAATGGAAAGGCATCCTGTGTTTATAGATTCATAATATTAATACTGCAGAAATGTTCAACTTCCCAAAAGTAATTACAGAAATACCAATCAAAATACCAAAACATTCTTCACAGGATAGAAAAGAAATTCTGAAAATATATGTATCCAAAGAAGACCCCCCCCAAAAGAGCCAAGGAAACACCAAGCAAGAAAAGATTACTGAAGAGATTTCTAGATATCAAGATAAATTACAGACACATAGTAGTAAAAGTATGTGGTACTTGCACAAAAATAAGTATGTAGACTCTCTTAGGATTTGCATTGCTTTGAAGAGATACCATGAACATGGAAAGTGGAGTAAAGGAATACATTTAATTGAGATGGTAGCTTACAGTTTCAGAGGTTAAGTCCATTATCATCATGGTGGGGAGCATGGCAGTGTGCAGGAAGACATGGTTCTGGCAATATCTTGATCAGAGGGCAACAGAAAGTGACCTGTGACACTGGGCAGTGTCTTGAAAATAGGAAACTTTAAAGCCTGACCGCACAGTGACACACATCCTCCAAAGCCAAACCTCCTCCTAAAAAGCCACATTTACTAATAGCGCCACAAAATATGAGCTTGTGGGGGCCAATTACACTCAAACTACCACATTAACCATCGGACCAAAATGAAAGTCCCAAACATTTGTTTTCATAACTACAGCCATCTGATATTGGACAAATGAAACAAAAACTATCAACTGGAGAAAAGTTATCATTTTCCATAAAGGGTTCTGGGAAAACTAGATGTTGTATAGTGATAAGTTCTTTCTTTTATATCTAGAGCATTGTGAGACATGGATTCTGTTTTAAGCCCTGTTTAGCATACTATGTATTGAATATGGCTGTTGGTTGTAGGATTAATGCAATCCCTGAGTTGTACTTGGGAACACTTTTAGGAGCAGATAAGAAATGACTACGTATTAAGGGAAAGAAGAAAGTTGGGGAAGAAGGACAAATTGTTTACAAAAGGAGTTGATCAGGCCTGGATAGATAGATATAGAAGGTAGGGTCAGGTGTCTTGTTTGTACAGTCCTAATATGAATTCACATGCTAGTCATTTTTGTGTGAAACATAGATTCTAAGGGTCTGATTTTCTTGTTTGTTTAATGGGGTAGAGACTGGCAATTACTTCACCTAACTATTGTCAGAGATCATTAACAAGCATACCAAATAATCACTCTATTGCTTCATAGAATGTAATTATAATCTTGTGTTTTTTATGAAGAAAAATCATTGACTATCATTTATCCATTTATTATCCTCATTCCAGTGAAATTAGTACACATTTTCACCTATTTTGATGGTAGAAGTATGTTGGTATGTTGGCTTTTTTTTTTCTTTTTACCTTTTGCTCTTCTGGGGGCTCCAACACCCAACACCCAAACAAATCACACACAGAGAGACCTATTATTACTTAAAAATGCTTGACCTTAGTTTAGCTTAGCTGGCTTCATGTCATCTTTTCTTAACTTAAATTATACCAACTTGCGGCGGACTTCTCGACCGGTGAGAAAGAACAACCACCACACCAGGATTCTACTCAGAACATGCTTTACTGGAGTGTCCTTGATTGATGGGGAGCAGGAAGCAAGAGGGGCAGGAAACGAGGGGCAGGAAGGGAAGGGCAGGGAGCGAAGGGGCGAAGGGCACTGAGGCAGCTGCTTAAATAGGGAATTGGCACACAGGTCGCCCTGTGATTGGCTGCCACCAACAGCTGACACCAGACCACATCAGGATAGGCTCAAGGATCCTCATCCACCGCGCATGCAGGAAGCGGGGTACACACAGCTCTCAAAGGCATAGCCAAATATGGAGTTGTTTATTTCCAACAAGACAGGATGTCAGCACCATCTTGTAATGGCGATCCTGTCAGGCTCACTACACCAACTTTCTTTTGTCTCTGGGATTTTTCCTTTTCTTACTTCTGAATATCTTATTTTCACTCTAACTCTGTGGATGGCTGGGTGGCCTACACCTTGAATTCTCCTCTTTTTGTTCTTTCTCCTCTCCCAATTTTTGCCTTTTATTTCTATTCTTGCTAGCCCTGCCTATCCTTTCTCTTGCCTTGATATTGGCTATTTAGCACTTTATTAAATCATCAGGTGTTTTAGACAGGCAAAAAAGATCACAGCTTCACAGAGTTAATCAAATGCAGCACAAACAAAAAGCAACACACCTTTACATCATTAAACAAATGTTCTGCGGCATAAACAAAAGTAATACAGCTTAAAATAATATTCTACAACAGGAGTAGGTGAGCTTTACTTGACCCAACTTTCACAACAGTGTCTTTTATTTTGTTTGTTGGAAGTTCTCATTGTCACGATGGCTCATTCACTTTGAAAAAAAACCTTTAATTTTGACAAACTGCTTTAGCAAATATGAAAATAAATGGCATTTCATTTTTTGAGGGAAAATGGGTTATTCTGAGCTCAGGACAACTCAGAAAGGGGTTGAAAAGGGAATTGAAGAGCTGCCCAACTGAACTTAATTTCAAGGCCATTATATTAACAGAGGGGTGGTCAAAGACCCTGAGAGTTGAAACTGCCAGAACCTGGAAAGGGTATCCCTAAGAGACACCAAAGGATTGATTTGCCTTTGTTTATTTGGATATTCCCCAAATATACTGAGGCAAATTATTCTCTAATCCTTGAAACAGTGGCTAATACCACGTGTCAAGAGCTTCCAGATGTATGAATTGCTGACTGAACTCTGTACCTGCAATTAATTTGCTGTTCCTTCTTGAACTCTTGAGTTTTCATGGGACGTCATTGAGGTGTGCTAGCTCTTTTGATTAAGACGCCAGGTAGTCTCTCAGCATCAGTTCATGAGTTTTCTTGGGAATCTCTTCCATCTTTAGCTTTGTCCAACTGAACATAAAGAGCTCAAAATATTCCCTCATTTTTAAATGCATTTATTCTCTTTGCAACAGATGGAAATCATTAGAGAAAACCATAACCAGTTGCAATGCAAAGTTGTGAAGTCCAGTCACAATGGATACATCTACAAAATTCTCCTACTCCAAAGGTTCAGGAACCATTGTAGAAGCAGGGGCAAAAAGACTGTAGGAGCCAGAGAATCAGGGAGTTTGCTTCGAGACTGTATCTCCTTGTAGTGTCAGAAGCTACACCCATAAAGTTTCACCAACACAACTGACCAAGTGTGACCTGATCTAGGATGACACCAATGAACATGCTAAATAGGATGGGGAAAGTTCATGAGAACACAACCCTACACAAAGAACTATGGGTAATCGAGGAAAACTGGGAGTTAGACAGATGGTTCTTCTCAGAAAACAGCAGACTAGTTTGTTGTCCAGTGCCAAATGGTCAGCCCCGAGACTCTATATATAAGTAACATTGTACAGACGAAACAGGTCATATTTAGGGATATATATGCATGCGATTACAATTTGCACAAAAAGGAAATCCTGCCTTTGGAAGAGAGAGAAAGGTGGTATGGGAGGATGTGAAGGGCAGGAAGGGTAGGGATAAGTGTTGTATTTAAATTATAATTTTAAAGAATTGTCATGTGGGAGTCCCCTCCGTGTGCTGTGATTACCATGAGTGAATAAAGAAACTGTTGATAGGGAAGTACTTAGGAAGGTAGGGAGGACTGGACTGAATGCTGGGAGAAAGAAGGCAGAGTCAGAGAGAGATGCTATGGAGCCACCAGGGTCAGATATGCTGAAACTTTGCCAGTAAGCCACTATCACGTGGAGATATACAAATTAATCGAAATGGGTTAAATTAATATAAGATTAGCCAATAAAAAGCTGGAGCTAATGGGCCAAGCAGTGTTTTAATTAATACAGTTTCTGTGTGATTATTTCATTTCTGGGCAGACAGGATGAACAAGCAACCTCTTCCTATAAATTGGTGTGCAACAGAATTGAAAAGAAAAAAATCAATGCCCATCATGTTGTTAGAGTAAAAATATATCTATTCCTTGAGAATTCCATACAAGTATAATACATTTTTTATCATATCTCTCCCTTTCTTACCAACTCTAACTCCTCCTAAATAATCAATCATGTCCCTCCTACATTATCAGTTTGCTGGAGTTCTAATTAGTGCTGGCAATGTGTTCACAGATTATCCACAGTACCTGTGCAATCTACCAGAAACCATATCCCTTAATAAAATTAATGTATATTCCAATTTCAGCCTTTAATTGTCATTAATTTCACTGCTATGGTGGAGTTTTGTCTCTCCTCCCTTCACCCATACTGGAATTGTGACTTGGTCTATCTTGAGCTAGTTCTGTGTATGCAGGGCCAGCTGCTGTGCGTTCAAGAGTCCAATAGCCCTGTCCTGTCTAGAGGACACACTGTGGTAGCGGTCATCTCAGTGTCTGGATCTTAAAGACTTTCTGTCACCTTCTCTCTGATGATCTCTGAGACGTGTGTGTGTGTGTGTGTGTGTGTGTGTGTGTGTGTGTGTGGTGCATGCGCATGCGCATGTGTGTTATAGATATATCAATTAAGGCTGAAAATGTGTGTGTGTGTGTGTGTGTGTGTGGTGCATGCGCATGTGTGTTATAGATATATCAATTAAGGCTGAAAATTCATCAAATCACATATTCTTTGCACTTTGACCTGTTATGTGTCTCTATTTTCACTACCACCCATAGCAAAATGATTCTTTACCGATAAGAGGTAAGAGATGCCCTAACACATGGGCATAATGATAAGTATCTATAAGGCAGTTTAATACTATACTCACTTAGAGAAATAAGAGGAGCATGTTACACACCTAGGACTTACAGATTTTCCAGTCCTGCATTCTTGTTCTTAGTTAGAGCGCCAGGCCTAAGATCTGGGTAGAGTCAGCCTTAAAGCCAGTAAGAGAACATGTGGTTATCCTTTCAACATTTGCGTCATTATTGTTCTGGTGAGTGTATCTTGCCTGACTGATCACTATTGCAGCCTGAAGGATTCACAGCTGCTCATGACTTTTCTCCTCCAGCAGTGTGGCTGGCACATCTTTTTGTTTTTAACCCTGCCAGTTCAGTTATCATCAGATTTCTCTAATTTTCCTTTATATTTGTTAGGATAACATCTACCTTTGATGTCTTAAGCACTATGAGGCCCATTTAAAGTCACTTGAACTCCCAGAAGCCCTTCTATATTTAAGATGTAATTCATTTCGATCCACGATCAAAAGCAAAATAAATGTCCTTTGCAAGTTTGAATATTCATAAATTTACATGGGCATGGACGTTATACGTGACATGAATCAAGTGAAAACTAAGTGACATTCTTGGAGTTAACTTGCCAATTTCCCCAATCTCAGCTGCTCCTTTAGCATGAACTTCTTTGTCCTAAATATTTCTTTTTCATATAGAACATCATTGAATAAAAAATATATCACATTGAATAGAAGATAGCCAGAATTTCTTCATTCTATTGAAAAATTAATGCTTCAATGTGTTTAAATATTTTCTCTAAGAATATTAAGTCATGAAAGTTTGATATTTACTAAAGTTTTCATGTTTAAACTTTAGGAAACAGACATCAATTATTACAAGGACATGGGGGTCACAGTCTTTATCATTCAGCAAAATCAAAGGATGGAGAGGAGAATAACAGTGATGTTTAAGAATTTAAGCTCTGAATAGCTATTAGGAATATATTTTAATTATGAAGAGAAATGTGATCTCTAATTTTCTCAGTAATATAACAAATACATCCATAAAAATAATAGCTGCCCCCAATTAGAATAATTATATTTACAATGTGTAAATTGATCTTAATTGGGAAGCTGAGTGATTTTACTTATGTATTATAAACTTCTGCCTTTATATATTATAGTCTTTTTAAATAAAATAATGGTTTAAGTAGTATTGTATCTAAGGCTATTCATAAATATCTTTAAAATATTTTCTATAAAATTTTAATTAGTTTCTTAGCTCCCCAGCTTAAGATAAGAAAATTCATTGGGTATATTTTTGAGCATTTAATATTTTTATATAAAATTATGATTAAAAGGTTAGTTTAAAAATGTTAATCTGGAAGTAAAGGTGGGAGGCCCATCATTCTTTCCCTTGGCTGAGTTAGGCCTTTACCAAGCCCATGCATGTAAGGCATCTCTTTCTGACAACAACAAATAATAACAAAGCCATGGAGTGTGTGGAAATGAAAACAAATCAGCCTTGACTAGCAAGGGGAGGAAGTGTACAGCAAGGTGCTAAATGCTCAGGAACTGCCTTAGGAAAAAAAAGTAGGAAGAGTGGGCAGCATTGGAATGAAAGAGGGAAAACAGGAAGAAAAGGGAAGATTCAAGTGAGGAAGAAATAAGACAGAGAAAGATGAGTGTGCTGAAGAGGAGAGCAGACAGTGGAGGGAAGGGAGAGGAAGGGAGGCAGGAGTGAGGTGAGAAAAGTAGGGAGAGGAGAAGAGAAGAAAGGAGGGGAGAAAAGGGAGGGGAGGGGAGGAGAGAGAAAGAGAGAAGAGAGGAGATGAAAGGAATGGAGGAAGGGAATGAGAGGAAGGGAAGGGAGTAGAAAGGAGAAAAGGAGAGGAGAGGAAGAAGAGGAGACAGGGGAAGGAGAGATGAGGAGGGGAGGGGAGTAATGGAGAAGAAAAGAGAGGAGAGCAAATGACAGGAAAGAAAGGGGGAGGGAGGGAGGGAAGAGGAGTAGAAGGGAGAGGAGAGTGGAGGAGAGGAGAAGAGAGGGGAACAAGAAAATGACTTTTTGTGAAACCTCCCTCAAACTCTACTCTTCAACAGTGATCAAATACAAAGGATTCATAAATTTCTTATCTGAGTTACTCAAAGCATGGTACTAGTAAGGAAATATTTTTTGGTTAATTTATAAATGGCCAATTAGGAATGTCATGAGCCTGTGTTGCACAATATCCACATATTCATATCAAAACTACCAGCTCCGGGCTTTAGTGCACATCTGGTGAGTTAGGATAAAACTGTGATACAAATTAATGAAATCATACAATGGCACTTAATGGTAATATATATGTTATATTACTGAACATACATAATTTTAATCTCCACGATAACAGAAGGATTTAAAATATTGTTGTCAGTATATTTCATGTGTAACTCATTGAAATGATGGTTAATTTTAATGTTAGTGAAGCAGATTTTGTTGAATCCTTTATAGAGAATTACTCTCTGCAGCAAACCAGATTATTTTGATTCCTGTATAAAATGATTACAGTATAAAATGTCATGAATGTAATATTTTAAACCATAAAGTTATTGCTAAACCAAAAATTCTTAGACAGCCCTTCTAAGACCAATGGTTTATTATGTCTCAACTGGGTATCTTACAGCTTTGAGTCCAAAAATATTTAGCATAAGGCATGTAGATTGGTTTTATTATCCTTTATTTAAAAGAATAATTTACCTTCTTTATATGGGTGTGATAGGAGTCTGTTTATGAGATACTTTTCAATTAATTTAAGTAAGTCATGTTCAAAAACTTGTGTAGTGTGGCGCATGCATGGAGATCCAGAAATTTGGTAGTTTGAGCAAGAAAATCACTTAAGGATTTTTGTTTTTTATTCTATACTTATTAATATCTTCACAGTTGTATGTAAATGTATCTCATATGTGCAGGGTCCATGGAGGCAAGAAGTGGACATCATATTCCCTGGAATGGGTTTTGTAGGTAGGTGTGAGCCACCATTAGGGTGCTGAGAATCTAACTCAGGTGAGCAATTACTCTGACTCACTGAGCCATCTTTCTGCCTCAGAATGATCACTTAAGGTGCTAGTTTCCAGCCCAGCCTGGGAAAAAAAGTAAGGTCCCTTAACAAAAACAAAATAATCTCATCCAAACCATTCAGACAAACAAACTAAAAAAAAAAAAGAATAGCAAAAACCACCTATCTGTCTATATGGTTGATATTTAATCCATAGTAAAAGTAAATTTTTCTTTTTAAGTAGTAAGTTTATCTTTTCACGATCCATATATGTGCACTTTGGATGCTGACATTTAAAAAGTTACCTTCTGTTAAGTGTGAATGTGCATAGATGAGTGAGTGTGTTTGGAGAGAGAGAGAGAGAAAGAGAAGATGGGTGACCTGTATATGTGAGTAAAATGTTCTATGTAGAAGAAAAGATGCTAAAAATCAAATACAACTATTTCATATTCCAGAATCAAACATGGTGATGAGGACAACTCTAAGCTTTAGGTAACTCCAGAAAATTTTAATCAAATGACTAAATACTATTTTTAATGAAGTCAAGGTTTCCTTTGTACTTACATTTTTTTCCTACAGATATATGACATGATTACTCCAGTAGAATCCAGTCTTATAACTTGCCCTTGCCTTTGCCCTTAGGGGATGTTTACAGCATGTTTGATGACCAATATATACATCTCTGTAGTGTCCCAGGACAACACTGTCTGTGCTCGTTTTTGTTCAAATATCACATGGCCTAATAACATAGAGGCACAGTTTCAAGAGGCTTAACTATCTAGTCAAAATGGATTTCATGAGAACCAACAGGATCCTCCACCAGGAAACCCTATTCTCCATCTTTATAAGATTAACATGGACTCACAGTTGTAAGTAGGAATGAAGACTACTATACTAATGCTAATTAAAGCCTTTTTAAAATTTATTTATTTATTAAAGATTTCTGCCTCCTCCCCGCCACCGCCTCCCATTTCCCTCCCCCTTCCCAAATCAAGTCCCCCTCCCTCATCAGCCAGAAGAGCAATCAGGGTTCCCTTCCCTGTGGGAAGTCCAAGGACCACCCACCTCCTTCCAGGTCTAGTAAGGTGAGCATCCAAACTGCCTAAGCTCCCACAAAGCCACTACATGCAGTAGGATCAAAACCCATTGGCATTGTTCTTGAGTTCTCAGTAGTCCTCACTGTCCGCTATGTTCAGCGAGTCCGTTTTTATCCTATGCTTTTTCGGACCCAGGCCAGCTGGCCTTGGTGAGTTCCCGATAGAACATCCCCATTGTCTCAGTGTGTGGGTGCACCCCTCGCGGTCCTGAGTTCCTTGCTCGTGCTCTCTCTCCTTCTGCTCCTGATTTGGACCTTGAGACTTCAGTCCAGTGCTCCAATGTGGGTCTCTGTCTTTGTCTCCTTTCATCGCCTGATGAAGGTTAATATCCAGGAGGATGCCTATATGTTTTTCTTTGGGTTCACCTTCTTATTTAGCTTCTCTAGGATCATGAATTATAGGCTCAATGTCCTTTATTTATGGCTAGAAACCAATTATAAGTGAGTACATCCCATGTTCCTCTTTTTGGGTCTGGCTTACCTCACTCAGGATAGTGTTTTCTATTTCCGTCCATTTGCATGCAAAATTCAAGAAGTCATTGTTTTTTACTGCTGAGTAGTACTCTAATATGTATATACTCCATACTTTCTTCATCCATTCTGACAAAGGTCTGATCTCCAAAATATATAAAGAAATCAAGAAACTAGACCATAAAAGATTAGACCATAAAATGCTAATCAACCCAATTATAAAATGGGGCACTGACCTGAACAGAGAATTCTCAACAGAAGAAGTTCAAATGGCCAAAAGACACTTAAGGTCAGGCTCAACTTCCTTAGCGATCAGGGAAATGCAAATCAAGACAACTTTAAGATACCATCTTACACCTGTCAGAATGGCTAACATCAGAAACACCAATGATAGCCTTTGCTGGGGAGGTGGTGGAGTAAGGGGTACACTCATCCATTGCTGGTGGGAATGCAAACTTGTGCAACCACTTTGGAAAGCAGTGTGGCGGTTTCTCAGGAAATTCAGGATCAACCTACCCCTGGACCCAGCAATACCACTCTTGGGAATATACCCAAGAGATTCCCTATCATACAACAAAAGTATATGCTCAACTATGTTCATAGCAACATTGTTTGTAATAGCCAAAACCTGGAAACAACCTAGATGCCCTTTAATGGAAGAATGGATGAAGAAAGTATGGAATATATACATATTAAAGCCTTTCCTTAGGAGAGTGCCTGAAAACAGATTCCCCACTCTCTGGTGGAGAATTTAGTTTGGAGAGAGCCCTGAGTCAGTTGAAAAAAGCAGGCTCATGACTGTATCTGAGTTACAGTCTAGACATAACTTCTAAAGCTATGAACACAAACAGTAGCAACCCCATGATTGTATCTGAGTTACAATCTAGAGATACTTCTACACGAAAACTGACTTTCTTTTATATCATATATTATGATGGAGAGTTTGAAAGTATGTGATAAAAATGTACATATCATACGACTACCCAAACTGCCTACCAATTTACTCATGAAATATTTTCATCCATATGCCTATCACCACAATGAATGGCCTCATTCCCCCTACTGGTCAGTTTATTTACTCTTTTATATCTTCAGCCATTTAATCCTCTGTGATGGATCCCTTTCCATATTGCTAAATTCCGATAGTGTTTTCTTTTGTAATTGTCTCATTTCTCTTTGGCATACCAATTTTCTCCCTGTCTATCAGAATGTCCATGTCAGGGCAAACAAATGACCCAATACTCTTTTTAAATATGGAATATCCCTCATTATCCATCAAATTCTTATGACTTACTACTATGCCACAGCACCAGGAAGCTGCTGTCCATAATCCTTGTCAGTGGCTATTCCACCACAAACATTCTTGGCCATATCACTTCTATAAAATGCTTCTATCAGTCTTCCTACAGGTGTCAACATTGATCAGATTATCAGCCTTTTTTCAAAGATATTTTAGCAGCAGCCGTCCTACCTCCAAGATCGATTACCTGTGCCATTTCCCATGCTGTCAGCAGAAGCAGCAATCACACAACACTCATTCTCCGTGTTTGTTCTCGCACTTGCTCCCTAACCTCACCATCTCCAGGTTGGAAGTACTCAGATGAAAGGAAACAGAATTATTGGCTGTCTTTTGAAAACATTTCCCACTGATATCACTTTAATTTCTTAAATTGCCTCCTCATCTGAGGCTTTTCTATAACTTGCTTGGATGTTTTGTTGTGTCCCTTTGATTGTTCTAGTTGCTTTGTTGTTATAAGGCAGAATTTTATTAAATTATCCTGATTTACTGGAACTCCTTTCAAGCCGAGGCTGACCAAGGGCTGCCAATCTTTCATGCTGAGTTGGAAATATGAGTGGTCAAGACCACATTTATATTTGCCTGACTTATTAAATGACTCTCATACCAAAATTTCTACCATAGTTCTGACCACTTTTGTGTTTTCTTCTTTACTTGTAGTTGAACTATGGGAATTACATATAATACATATTGACACTCTCTATTTACAAACCTTTTTGTGTCTAATAAAGGCACATATAGCCACTTCCGGTGTGGAACATTTTATTCCAGAGAGCCTAAATCTGTGAGTCTTTGCTGGTCATTCATAATTGGTTCAGAATAAATTATTACATCTCATAAATAAATAAATGAATTTAATGAAAAATTAAAGGAGAGAGGAGCAGTAAAATGACTCAGCAGGTAAAAATGTTTGCCAGCAAGCCTGAGGACCAGCCTGAGATTCATCGCCAGAATCTCCATGTGGACAGATAGGCAACCTATTCCTTCAGGGTATCTTCTTACTTCTACAAGTGTACTGTGGCCAGGAAACGGATACTCATTCTCTCTTTCCCTGTTTCTCTGTCTCCCCACCCACACACACAGACACAGAGAAAGCAATAAAATTTAAAATGAAGTGACAAGAGTATAAAATAAAGTAATAAAATTTTAAGAAAATAACACAGCACCTATTTTATTAAGGTAAGAGCTGTATTTTTTATTTACATATACCAGATATCATTCTAAATCCTTTTCTTATAATCTTCAGGATGCTTATAAAATCAATAGATTCCCTGAATCACAATAACCTATCAACATTCACTATGACCATGAAACATAATTTTCAATTAGATTGTTAAGTCAGCACTCTACATTTTTCAGAAGGGAAATGGGCCCTAAATGGTAAAAATCATTTATCTTGTGTTCATGAGTTTCACGAGTGCGATCATTAACAGCGAAGGTGGTGACTCCTAGCACTAGCTGCAGCTGAGTCGAGGGGACATAATTCCTAGCTTCCTGCTTCCTCTCATAGCCCAAGTTGTTTCTGCTCTGTGTTCACCAGCTTTAATTGTCTTGTGTAACTTCTCTACCTCTGAAGCATGAACTCTGCAATCAGGAATTCTTACTTATTCAACTTGACATCATCACTTTACCCTGGGCTCAGCTGGTAGTGTTCTCAGGAAGTACTGGATGAAGGGCCAAGCTAAATGTGGTGGTGTGGTATATGCCGCACTAAAGACCAAAAGCAAATGAGTTGTGCTCACTATGTATCGTGACTTTCCTTCAAACAGAAGAAACTATATGTTTTGATTTTTAAATAGCTTAAACACATTTAAACAAACTCAATAAAAACCCACTTCTTGGGGCTGGAGAGATGGCTCAGAGGTTAAGAGCATTGCCTGCTCTTCCAAAGGTCCTGAGTTCAATTCCCAAGCAACCACATGGTGGCTCACAACCATCTGTAATGGGGTCTGGTGCCCTCTTCTGGCCTGCAGGCACACACACAGACAGAATATTGTATACATAATAAATAAATAAATATCCACTTCTTAAGAGTCAAACATTGCTGTGTTACATAATATATTAACATACCCATTTTTCTGTGTAACTCTCTAAGATACTAAGGGATAAAACATCAATTGTATATTTGCATAATCAGAGTCATAACTTTACTCCCTTTCCCAGTAACATAGCTGACAAACAAAAGAGATAAGAGACAAAGCCAGGAAGCTCAGCTCCACGTCGATCTCCTACCCAGAATAGGTTGGGGGAGTCTGAGCCGCTTCTTTAGATAATGAGGTCTACAATCACAGATGCAAAAATCTTTAGAAATTAGATGAGCAGAAAACCAATCAGAATATGATATGCACTATCATCGGAAATGTTTGGGTATGTACAAGCCTACTATTGAAACAGTATGGGCTTTTATTTTTTTATCATTATATACAGGAAAAAGAATGCCCTGCCAGCAAGAATAAAAAGTCTTCAAAGCTATAAGAGGTTATAACCATACATTCTTTTCTAACCATTTCCAAGGAAATAGAGGTAGATCATAAGATACAAAGCATACAATCACGTGGTACATGTTAATTTTATACAGACTCCAAGATAGAGCTACTTAAAGCACGTCAAAGGGAAAACTACTTTCAAGGAATAACTTTTACATGGTATCTCTTAGAAAGGATTGTACCGTACATGTATCTCACCTCCTTAGTGCTAATCCTATTGGACTCGAGTTCTGATCTCAGCTAGTGCTGTTTTAAGTACGTTCTTAAGCATAGAATACTTTCTTAGATCAAATCACATTCAACCTGTGTTTTTTATGTACAAAATATGTATGCATTTAACACGTATTTCAAGATATCTTTTTGTTGTTCAAAACTAAACAGAAAGAAATTAGTTTATAAAATATCTTTACAGGAATTTAACATGTTCTTATTTGTGCCAATTAGTGGTAGAACCTGTAGAATGCTCTCACACAACAGAGCTTACTTAATCCTTTGTTGGTTGAGATCATTCTTAAATGTATTATATAAGTAAATCATTAAAATTATATTGAAATTATAAAAATATGTTTCTCCACTGAAATAAATAATAGAATATTCAGTCATGGTAGATAAATGAGGATTAAACATATTTAATCTATACTAACAAAAATATGGCAGTCTTTCATTTCATGCAGTACTCATTATACAATGCATACAATCATTGTTAATTACATATAAGCTATATATTTATAATTTATATATGATACTATAAATACTATACGTGTATAAATTATAAAGCATAACCTATACTTATGTAATGCATAATGTATCAATTATCATGTATTTGTCCAAAATCAAATTTTACCTCAACACAGAAACCAGATTACCAGAATTCAGAGCTAGGGTGTTGTCATGACACAAGATTAAATGTGAAAATTAAATTTACATACTGCACTGGACTCCTGGAAATCAGTCAGTCTGTATACTCAGTGTGGTTTTATTTTTTTATCCAAGTCTTCCACACCGTAGAAATTCCATCCAAGTTATATGGAATTCCATGCATGTGGCAATCTGCCATTGAAACTATTACTAGGAATTCAGTGTTGGTCCACAAATCTTGTAAGAAGGTAATTGTCATCTTCCTTTGTCCCGCGAATGTATATCCGCTTGGATATACTATAGGTAAAATACTTGCCATTGTATTGTATAATATATCAGAATAATATTTATTTTTTTCTCATATGTAATACTGGCAGCTGTAAGCTCATTTCCAGGTGATGTAAGGGTAGGATCACGGTCCTGTGCTTTTCGGATAATACTCTTGTACACAGTAAAGATTTGTCACTCATATTACTTTAATAAAATTCTGATTGGCCAGTAGCCAGGCAATTGAATCAACTAGAGTAGAGAATTCTGGGAAGAGGAAAGGCAGAGACACAGTCTCAGAGGAAGCAAGATGAGAATGCCTCACTGAGAAAGGTACCAAGTCACATGGTTAAACATAGACAAGAATTACAGGTCAATTTAAGTTGTAAGAGCTAGTTAATAATAAGCCTGGACTAATAGGTCAAACAGTTTATAATTAATATAAGCCTCTGTGTATTTCTTTGAGATTGACTAACTATGGGACCAGGTGGGATAGAAACTTCTGTCTATAGTCTTATAAACAAGTTCTTTATTTCTCTACCAATGGCTTGGGTTGAGATGAGGTAACTCTTATATTTTTTTCTGAGCTTGAATTGATTGGGGTTGGTCCAGGCCACACATCTTCTCCAATAGCACTTAATGGTTCAAAGTAAAGCCATAAAATGCCCTAAAATAGGAAGTACTTTGGGAGATATTAAACACAAGGTGACTTTCATCCCAAGATGTAATTAGGAGAAAATGCCACTCTATATTTAGCAATGTAGAAAAACAAAACAAAGATCTTCAGTGGATACCTGGAAAAGCAACTGTTCCTTCTGTGATTTTTTTTTTTTGCTTATTTGTTTATTTGTTTTTGCCAGTGTGCCTTCCAGTCTTCTATATAGGGCATGCGCTGCCCCTGTCTCAACTTTGTTACAAAGTGAAGCCAGGGAGTTAGAAGGGGGACACAGTGCACACTGACCTAAGGTGTCCCTTACCCTTAAGGAGCCTGTAGCCCAGCTTAGAGTGTTACCACACAGTACATATCCACATGACGGTTTGAGTCAGTGCACATTTACAGAAAACTGCAGCAAAAATTATCAGGGTTCTGTTGTACTCTTTTCCGGAGTGTTCTAACTGAAGTCTTAGGGTCAGGACAGTGGACTGGGCTCATGACTCATGGCTAATGAGGCTGCTGTGTGCTGGATCTCTTGTTACACAAGAGATGATGAATATGTTGCATAACCTCCCCATTCCTAGTGCTCTCTACCTTAAAAACAACAACTGTAGAAATGATGAGTATGGATAGAGGAGATGACTATGTAAGAATATATTGTTTACATTATAAAATGCGTTTAAATGCACATTGTGAAAATCAGGCATTTCTGTTCTGATTGTTTCATGGTGCACAGAATGGCAATATTCAAGTAGTTTGTTCTTAGTGACTCTAGTTTTAAAAGCAAAGGTTTGTTCCAATTTGAGAGTAAGTACTAAGGTGATGATTATGTAAATTTTTACAAGTCAACATCTGTACAGTAAAAAACTATGAGACTGAAGCTCAGAAATGACTTATTAACACAGATAAAACTCACCACTCACAAACTTACCAAGTTAGATCATGAACTTGCAGTTACATGGACTAAGAAACAATGTCAGATAAACAAGACCCTAGAGATAAACAAGCACACAACTAAAGAATGGTGCAATCTGGGTAATATGAAGGCAGGGGTTCCAGACATTGGATACAGCTGAACCTGCTGATGTGTCTTCACACTTGCTGTGGGGCAATGGTCTTTTATTCTGTCACTTGTATAATTTTAATAAAATGCTGATTGGCCAGTAGCCAGGCAGGAAGTAAAGCGGGGTGACCTGGCAGGAAGTAGAGGCAAGGTGATGAGGACAGGAAAATTCTGGAAAAAGGAAAGCTCAGTCTGTAGTTGTCACCCAGATGCAGAGAAAGCAAGATGAGAATGCCTCACTGATAAAGATACCAAGCCACATGGCTAACACAGACAAGAATAAGGGGCTAATTTAAGATATAAGTTTTAATTAATAAGAGGCCTGAACTTATAGGCCAACCAGTTTATAATTAATGTAGATCTCTGTGTATTTCTTTGGGACTGAACGGCTGTGGGATCAGGCATGACTGAAACCTCAGTCAACACACACTACTTGGTACATGTGCTATGAAATAATCAGTACACACTTCCCATCTGTCACAAGACTCGAATTATCAAGGTTCTCATCAGACCAGGCCCATCTACAGCCATGAGTTATAAAGCTCTGTTCTATGATCACCGCCTCTTGCTTTAACAACTTTTCTTCTGACAGCTCTGTAACTAGGTTGAGAGTCAACATTTTGATTCTTTAAACCTGTCCTAGAATGGTCTGTACATACCTGTACATACCAGGCAAAGTGTACTGTGTGAGTATTATAACTTTTAGTCATAAATACTGTAGAGTGAGGGGGCTGGAGTGATGTCCCATCCATAAAGAGCACTGGTTCTCTTCCAGAGACTTGGTTCACATACCCAGCATGAAAACAACAGTTTATAACTGACTGTACCTGCAGCTCCAGGAGATCTAAAGCCTTATGTTGGCCTCTGTGGTCACCATGCATGCATGTGGCATACAAACTTACATGTAGATAAAATATTCACACACAAAAATAAATAATTACATTTAAAATGATTATAAAATATTAAACAAACCCTTGCCAGACAGCAAGTGAAATCAAGAAAGATCCATAAAATAAGATGAGTAAAACTGGGAACTCACATGCATTCGTATTATTTAATAATTTCTGACATTATAGAAAGCTACAAATACATCATCTATTTTCCTGGGATAGCTCACCCACGGCACTCTAATTTTAATATGAATTGCTCATATACTTAGCAATATATACACTTATGAGAAAGAGGACAATGCTTTTATGTTGTGCTATGTTTTCTGGGTAAATCAACATCATATGCACAGCTACCCTGAGCAGAAGACACAAATCGCTTCCCTTTCACAGCCTCTCAAAGGCAAGCAAACCCCTCCATTATTGTCACACGCAATGGTGAGCATTCAAAGATGTACTGACACAAAACTTTTATTCAAGGCCATAGTTTCATGGGACTCAGTCAAGTCATGTGTTCTACATCATCTCAACAAGAAGTACAATGAGGTACACATCAATTAGCAGGAGCATGCCTTCACTGCCTTAACTTCCCTGTTCTCCAGGGGTTCATCTGTTCTTTCAATATGTTTCACTTTTTCCGGAGGCCATTTCCTTCACATCATAGAGTGTATAATCTTTCAAAATTGATAAATTTCATTGGTAATAAGGATTTAAGGATCCTCACTATTCTTCATGGTTTAATAATTTACTTAGAATTCTATTACCTGCATCTATCAGTTTATCAGCTTTAGTCTATTGAAGTTACCTGAGTCACATCTCCACTGCCATGTTCAAATTATCCAGCATAGAGAGCTCATAGAAGAAAGAATTATTTTGACTTACGGTACCAAAAAGTTCAATCTCTCATGGTAAGAAAAGCGTGGCCACCAAGATCAGTGTATATCAGCACAGAACAGAAGGGGGCTTATATTGTTATTTTCCTTCCTATCCCACCGGATACTGCCTCCTATGTTCAGAGTGAGCATTCTCTCTTTAATTCTCTCTGAAGATAAACTAACAGAGACATGCAAAGAAGTGACTCAGTCTCATTGATTTTAAATCCAACCAGGTGGACAATGAAGATCAATGACCTGTAAACACCATGACCATTTCCAAGTTTGCACAACAATAAAAATTATTATAACAGTTGATATGTAGGTTATTGTGTGAGGATAAACCCTCAGTTGCCTTGAGGATCACTAGGAGGCTCAGCTTTTGAGTTTAATTGAGAACTTATAAATGCAATGATGAATATCTGTGTAATGCTATCTGGGGAAATTATAACTCTCTATATTTTATTTCGCAGGTTAAAATTTTTATTAAAGAAAGGGAGTTAAGTGCACGTAAGACACATATAGAGTGTGTCTGTTTTGCTTGGGTTGTCTCATCACTCAGCACCATTTGTTGAAGCCACCTTCTCTCCACTGCCTTTGCTCTTTTCTCGTCTGTGTGCCTTTCCAGGCTCTCTCTTCCACTGTGCTGATTTGTATTTTCTCCCCCACAGTACCATACTGTTCACAGGAACTTCAGCAGTAGGAAGTATCGGAACTATAACTTTGTTCTTCACATAATTCTGCTGCCATTCAGTATTGAGGAACAGTATTTAATGGTGACTGACGTTTGCTACTGTAAAGAGAGAGGAAAAAGGAAATAGAAAATAAAAGCTGTCATAGCAGATGATGGGATCCAACCTCAAGAATTTAAATCAGGAAATTATTGAAATGTAAGGATCTTTAAAAAAATGTCAGTGTTCTAAAGACTAGGAACTAAGGAAAAAGGATTTTTAGTGGTGCCACTGAGGACAACGTAATAAAAAATAATAAACCCTGACCGTTTCTTTACCTTCATTGTTTTTGTTTTTATTTCATCCCCCATCTTTCTTCTCTTTCTCCTTTTCCACTTCCTCCTTTCCCTCCTGCTTCTCCTCTTCATAGTGCTTCATTCAAAGCAGCTAACTGTTAAGTGACAGTGAGAGATAAAACTCAGGCCTAAGGAAGACAGAAGGAATGTGAAGGACAGTATGCTGTTGAGAATGGAGGAAGAAAAGCAGATGAGCCACTGACGTTGTCTTAGGAGATGGAGAACAGCTGCTTCCTCTTCAGCATTCTTGGCATGTGAAGTGTGCATTATAATTCATCGGCTGAGTTACTACTGACTCACTTTGTCCTGTTCCAGAATCCTTCTCCAGCTTTTCCCTCAATAGAGACAATGGCTGGTGTGCATGGAAGCCACTGGAGGGGTTTCGCTTCCTGTCAGTCCTTTCACCACCTCAACACAACCTCAGACTCCCAAGAGTCCCTAACTTTTTCAATGTGCTATGTGAGGAAGACCGACAAGTGCACTGAGACTCTGTGAGTCTTTCTGGAACATTCTCCTCGTTTTCAGCAAATGTGGATGTCTGTGGAAAAGAACCACCTAAGGAGTATTTTTTGAATTCATGAGCTGCTAATAGGTCAGTAAACAAGATTTATTAAACACAGCTGCACTCAAGGCCAAAAAGAATTGTGGTCTATGCGAAATTGCAAAATCACTGAAATCTTAAAAGAAAGAAGGATTAAGAGAGATTCAATTAAACTTTGCTAAGTAGGAAAAACTCAATTAGATGGAAGTAGTATATCTGTTCTCATAGAAATGGTGAGGTAGAATTTAAGTGAAGATTTGAGCTGGAATCTGGCTAGTGTTCATTGTTCTCATGAAGTCACAGAAGTAGAAAATAGATCAAGTGTGTGTGTGTGTGTGTGTGTGTGTGTGTGTGTGTGTGTGTGTGTAAGTGCTCTTTAGATATACCTGTGCCACTGAGAATCTGTCAAGGTCAGAGGACAACCAAAGCAATCTGTTCTCTCCTTCTACCATATGGAAGCCAGAAACCAAAATTAAGTTCTCATATTTGGCAGCCAGTTCTGAGTCACCTAGCTGTTCCTGATTAATATTATTAAAGAGTTTAGAAAAAACTTATTATTTTTATTTGCTTGTTTGCATGGTCTTTATGAGTTGGATGCATGTATGTCTGATCACGTGTGTGTGTGTGTGTGTGTGTGTGTATGTGTGTGTGCGCGCATTTGTTCTAGTGTGTGTGGCGGGTGGTGTCCTGTAAGTGTCTGTGCATGGAATTGGAGGCCAAGAGATTGATATCAAGTGCTTTCTTTGTTACTTTCCACATTATATTTTGAGGTAAGGGCTCTTGTTTGAAACCAGAGCACAGTGGATGTGACTAGCGCAGTTAGCCAGCTTGTTTCTGGAATCTCTTGTCTCTGCCTCCCCAAGTTTACATGCCTGATTCTTTAACCTCTGAGCCATCTTCGCAGCTCATGGAGTATTTCTTTTCTGGTAATATAACTGTTTAGTTCATTGAGTATTATTAGTATTAGCCTTCTCAGATTTTCTGCCTATGATTTCCTAGCATTACACTCACTCACACCTAATTAAAGAAAAACGTTGAGTATTGAACTACCATCCTCAAATTAATTTCATCTTCTGCCACTTCCTTAGAAAAAGAATTCCTCAGTGGCTCTCCATCTTGTGGCAGGCTCTCACAAATCCTCTTCCCCTTTCCGCTCCTCTTATCCATCGCATGATATTTGTCTCTGTTTTTATCTCTTGAGCTATCAGTTTGTGAAATTACTCACAGATATTCATTCAGACAACACAGGTTCACTTTATGCTCCATCCTCAGCATATATAGAACCCTGTGCTTACTCTCTTCTCTACTTAATTATGTTAAATCCAATTTAAAATTCTCATTCCCTTAGCACAGCTTCATTCACTGTCAGAGTTAAATACATTCATGTGTATTGGGATCACCATCTTTTAGATCAAAATGCACCAGGCCATGTTTGTTTCTTCTCTATTTCTCTTCATTAGTTCATTGCCTATGATCTTACAGCACTATGGATGCTAAAAATACATGGATAATGTATAATCCCATTATTATTCACCAGGGAGATTTTGAAACAAAATAACTCATTAATGAAGATTGTAAAAAACACTGTCACTTCAGTAAATAAATGTACAAACACATGCTTGAAGTCTACTTAAAGTAGACTGTGGGCCTTCATGAATTTGATAATGTCCTGTAAACATTGAGACTGTATGCATGTTAGTAGAGAGTCAGTGCTACCTCACATATATGATGATAGGTTTGTATTCTCAACTGAGGAATCTATGGGGCACTGGTAGCTTTGGTGATGTAAGATTTTATTATAATTCTAAACAGATTAGAAAATTATGGTCAAAAATAATTTCACAGTGCAGAAAGTAGAATTCGAGAAGGCATAAGAAACCAGTGACAGGCTTTGCTGGAATGGTTGATTCTAAGACATTAACAAATATACATACATCAATTTGGAGAGAGTTCAAATTATGAGATTAAGGATAAACCGTTCAGTGAGGCTAGTGATTTGCTATAAATGAGTCTAGGATATAATTTTTTTTGAGAAATGAAGCAAAATTACTCAAGTTGTCTTGAAATTTTTCCTGTGAAGAAAGAAGATAGCCATGATTATGAAGCAGTTGGCAAAAATATTAAAACAAGAACTCATCTGTAATGGATTTTATTCAGAGCTTCATTTCTTAAAATGTTGCCATAATTCAGGCGATCTTGAGGCAGGAGACAGCTGGAATTGATAATAGGGCTGCTCAAGCCTGTCATTAGTTCTGCAATATTAGCTTAAAATTAGTATGGGGGAGAATGCAAAGTTCATGCAGATTTTTGGTTCAGTTCCTTACAGCACATAAAAGATGAAACAACATCTTTTATAAATTACAGGAACTTGTTTTCTTCAGAACACAGCAGTCTCCATTTTTAAAATGTACTGCTCGAAAGTATATTTTACTAAGCATATAGAAATATGTTAGTCATATTTTAATCTAATTATAGAACAAATTAATTCCACAAAATAAAAATTTTCTCTAAAATAAAATATGCTTTCACTGAATTACTTAATAAGGATTCACTCCAGAAGGGTTTATGCACCCATTAGAAAAAGATGCATCTTCCTTGCTTAAATTCCTTTCTGGTTGCTAAGATGAAATGTCCTCACAGAAGCAATTTAAGAGGAAAGGGGTGTATTTTGGGTCATAATTTTACCCTTCAGGAAAAATCAAGTTTCACACCAGGGAAGTCAAGTCCTAAAGAACATTACAAGTGTAACCAGAGACAGTGAGCAAAGGCTGCATGTTAATTCTTAGATGCTGCTTTACACTTAACAGAGGTCAAGATCCTCTGCCTAGGTATAGTCTTTTCCACACCAACTAACATAATCAAAGCTGTCTGCCACAGATATACCCAGCAACCCATTTCCCAGAAGACTCTGGACTTTGTTAAATTGACAATTAACTAATAAGATAAATTTCCTATGTGTAGCAAGTTGTATTTCCAATCAATTAACGTCCCCCATTAGATACCAGCAGTTAAAACCAAGTTAAGCATCCATTAGGACAGTGCCATGATGTGAGAGTGTCATATATTAATCTGTTGATTTCATTGGTTAATTAATAAAGAAACTGCTTAGCCTGATAGGTTAGAACATAGGTGGGTGGAGTAAACAGAACACAATGCTAGGTAGAAGGAAGTGAGGTCAGATGCCACGCCGCTCCTCTCCAGGGCAGAGGTGATGAAGCAAGCTGCCAGGTCAGACATGCTGACTCTTTCCCGGTAAGACTGGTGCTACACAGATTATTAGAGATGGGTTGACCGGGATATGAGAATTAGCCAGTAAGGGCTAGAGCTAATGGGCCAAGCAGTGTTTAAAAGAATACAGTTTGTGTGTTGTTATTTTGAGGCATAAGCTAACCGTGCAGGAGCCGGGCGGGATGAAAAGCAGGCCCGCTGCTCCTACTACAGTGCCATTCCTTCAAAGACCAAGTGCTCAGATTGAATGTATGCATGTCAGACAATATCAAACCAACATATACACGAAAACTACAGAGCCTCAACAAACGGTATTAATCTCCTCAAGCCACACAGCATTTCTTGTATTTCAGGAGCAGAACAGGAAATATTAGATGTTTAATAAAATGAAATTAACATATAGGAATGTTTACGTTGGCGTTTTGTGTTGACACAAACTAATACCAATATATAAATCATATTGAATTTCAAAGAAATGCTGTTAAATTCTCCACAGATATAAAATCACATATGCTATATATAACTTTAAAATATTTACACTTACATAATCATTCAGAATGAACTATATTTACTTGACTGATCATATCTATCTTATCATTTTGTTCTTTTCTATATGTATTCTTTTTTATTAGATTTTTTTTAAAAAAACATAACAATCCAAATTCCCACTCCCTCCCCTCCTCCCATTCCCTCCCATTCACTCCTAAGAGAAGGTAAGGCACTTTGCTTGGTGGATGTTTTACGGCCCTCCCCTCTACATCCAGGCTGAGCAAGGCATATATTCAAAGAGACTATGACCCCAAAAAGCCAGTATATGCAGTAGAGATACAACCCAGTACCACTGCCAGGGCCCCCTGAGTCCATTCCAGCCATACAACTGTCAACCACATTTAGAGGGACTAGTTTGGTCCTATGCTCACTCCCTTCCAGTTCAGCTGAAGTTGGTGAGCTCCCCTTAGCACAGGTAAACTGTTAAGTGATTGAACCCTTCATGGTCTTGACCTCTTTGCTCAATTCTCATTCCCTCCACTCTTCAACTGGACGTTGGGAGCTCAGACCAGTGCTCTGATGTGGGTCTCTGCCTCTATTCCTGTCTGTTGTTGGTCGAAGGTTCTATGGTAATATTTAAGATAATCATCAGTCTGACTACGAGGCAAAACCAGTTCAGGTACCATCTCCTCTATTGCTTAGGGTCTTAGGTGGAGTCATCCTTGTGGATTCCTGGGAAGTTTTCTAGAGCCAGGTTTCTTGATAACCTCATAATGGTTCCCTCAGTCAAGATATCTCTTTCCTTGCTTTAATATCTGTCCTTCCTCTATCTTGACAATCCCATTCCCTCAAGTTCTCCTCAACTCTCCCCTTCTCCCCTCCTCTCCCTCTTTTCCCCTTTCTTCTACCTTCCACCCCCATGATCCTAATTTTGTAAGGCCATCATGTCTGTTTCCAATTTCAAGGGGGTCTATATATATTTTTCTTTGGGTTTACCTTATTACTTAGCTTCTCTAGGATCATGAATTATAAGCTTAATGTCCTTTGTTTATAGCTAGTATCCACTTATGTGTGAGTACATACCATATTCATTTTGGGGGGGTCTGGGTTACCTTACTCAGGATAGTATTTTCTAATTCCATCTATTTGCATGCAAAATTCAAGATGTCATTTTGTTTATTGCTGAGTAGTACTATAATGTGTATATGTGCCACACTTTCTTTATCCATTCTTCAGGTGAGGGGCATAGAGTTTGTTTCTAGGTTCTGGTTATTACAAATAATGCTGCTATGAACATAGTTGAACAAATGCTTTTGTAGTATTATT